>NC_138126.1:57324238-57775162 GCF_964188305.1 Podarcis bocagei | reverse complement strand
CCTCCTTAGGCTGTGGAGATGCTAAACAGGCACAGTCAAGATAAGCAACTCTTCCATGCCTATGGGGCCTTGGCAGGCTGGGGCTCCCGGTTATGCCAGGAGCTCAGGATGCTCAAAGTGCAGCTGGCCACACCACACTCTCAGCTTCCTAAACTGGAGTCTGACAATGAGGTACTTCACTGTTTGATGTATGGTGACTGCAACCAGCTAATGCTTCGTGCTCAGGTAAGCAAAAGCTGTAGCCCATCATGTGTGTGAATCTTCTTTTTCTTGCTATATTATCTATTAATAATCACAAGAATAGACCAAATTAACAGCACACGGTGATCTTTGCTTTTGCTACACCATTAAGTGTTGTACTCTTGGGACTCCTAGTCCTCCTTAAATAGCAAACTTCCCTCCCTGTGAAACTTCTAAATGATGAAAAATTGGAGAAATATTTGCTGCTGCTTCTGAACCCCTATTTGTTTTGACACCTGTTTTCTACAGGGACTAGAAGAACCTCTGGAGCAGCTTTACACCACACAAGCCAAACTCTACCAAATGCTAATGGACACCTTGAGTGATGTGAAGGCCAAGCAAAAATCCCTGCGGAGTCACTTTCAGCAAACTGAGCGCAGCCTCTACATGCATTTCTTCACTAACCCAGAACAGCTGAAGGAGCTGGTGCAAGAAGCTGAGAAACAGACCCTAGCATTTTCTTAGGTGTCGGTATGGCCACATGAGAGTAGTTCAGTAGAAAATAGTCCTCCAGCTTGCTTGAAGGTACTCACACCTTATCTTCATCTAGACTGAGTGGAAAGTCTCCTTAGGGAGAATCCTGTTCATGAAAGCTTACATTGCTATGTTCTCTTTGTAAAATAGACAGATTTGGACCTAATTCCATATACAGTGTTTCTTCCTTACAATAACTTGGTAAAAAAGGCTCTTAGACTACAGTCTGTTTTTTCCCTTCGCAGTCTGAGTAAAATGATGGAAGTAGTGATGGATGGGTGGGCTGAGATGTTGGTTAAAACTAAAAACTACAGTGCATACTTCTAAGATGGGGAGCTGCCCTTTTCTGCTTGCCTGCATATTTATTGTCTACCTATTTTTCTATCTCAATTACTGATGTTATTCAAAAAACTGTGATGAAAGAAAAACATGGCTGCACAATCAAGAATGTTTTGTTTAATGGTCAGGGTCCATTTTTTGCTGTCTTAAATTGTGGTAATACAAGAAGCTCCATGGTTGAAAATATAATGCGTAACAGTTTCAAGCATGTTGCTTGTTTTATATTGAAAACAACTCACTGAAATATGCTAATAAAAGTAATGTTCACTTTAATTTTAACTATTTGTTTAGGCAAAGGGCTATACCAACTAGCCTAGAAACATGCCGATGTTGCAATATAATTATTGAAACACATTCTCCCTTTACCTTTAAAATAGGATATGGTGACAGGCATTGCAGAATCCTGGTGGAAACTGGTCATAATCACTTACTATAGAAGCCTATTTTTAGATAATTTCATTGGCAACAGGATCCACACATTTTATCATAAGTTACAATATAATTTTGTTTCCAGGATTCTGAAGTGAGGTTACAGAGGGGCTCTCTTTTCATACGCTAGTAGCTCAATATAACAGCATTTTCCACTATGTATTTAAGACATACTAAAAGATATTGCACATATCTGAATACACCTATACATCGCTTTTGGTGACTTGCTGCTGCCACCTGACAATACAGATGAGCTACTTGCCGGGATGGGCACCAACTAACAATAAGTCTTCACATGCGTAGCAAAAATACACATCTAGAGAATTAAAAAATCTCTATATGACGCTACTCTTAAGATCATCTCTAGGCACTGACTACAACATCAGTCAAATTGACAGCTGGCTAAATAAACCCAACTCTTGGAACAGTCCTTGAACAGGGGGAACATAATTGACAATAGTCCCTCTAAATTTTCTGGAAGTGCCAGATAATAGTAGGTAGTAACCCAGCATGTACCTTCAAATGTCAGTGAACAGAAAACGAGACAAGGATCTGTAGCACTAATTTTCTGCTTGTATTCAGCAGCTGTCAATGTTCTTCCCAGCTAGGAAGCTTTGCAGTGGCTCAATAATCTATTCAAAAGGGAGTTGGCCTTTGAATTCAATAGGACTAACTTCTGAAATGACACAAACAGGATTGTGCTGTGTGATGTGAACTAGGCTTTTACTTCCCTTACTCATCTCATCTAGTGAAATGTAACCAGATGCTAACATTACTATAAAACCATTTGAGTCCAAAGGGTTAAGGTGGTAGAGGGATGCTGATACCCATCGTTTCAGCCTCTCTGGCAAGTGCAGACTGCCTTTCATCCCTCCTCATCAGATTTATTATTTGGTGAGCGAGGGGCAATGTTTGATCTGTGTATATGCATCTACATGTCTGTGTATGTGATGGATGTGGGGGAGAGAGCGTGCACACTGGATATGACCCCTCTGCCAGTGTGCAGTACCCAAAGGCACTACATACCTTTGGCTGAAAAGGATTAGATTATTCCTCTTCAGGGACAGTCATCAAAAGGAATAAGCTGCTACAACTCACAAGGAAAAAAAGTTTGAAAATCAGAATGGGTGGGGTGTTTAGGGGGATTACTATTGAACCTGTATCCATGGTAAAGCACAGACAGTATAACTAGTGTTATTCTTGAAAGTATTGTTAAAAGCTACTATTTCTCAACTCTGTTACCTCTGTAACATCATTTTTGTTGAGGTTCCTCAAGCTGGCAAGGGCAGCATCCAGGGCAGGCAGGGCTTCTGCCAGGTCCTTCTGTGCGTCATCAGCAATAGCTTGAGCGGTCTGAGCTTTGACTTTGGCTTTCATTTCCTCTGCCTGCACAGCATTCCGTGTTTCTTCCGCTACAGCTGTGTCTACCTGCAGCAGCACAAAGGTATTTGGAATCATGAATGCTTTCAGGACTGGCTAGATTAGAAGCACCTTTTCTGCATCAGTCAGAGACCCAGTCTGCCTGCCATGGTAAACCATAGTTGACGGCTAGCCCTAAATACATGGCTCTCATTAGCACACGAGGGAGGGGGGAACAAACCACAACAGTTGTTTTAGGATTACATCTGAATACAGGATTGTGGCTTGTTGCACTCCCCACCCCACCCCCGAAAACAAAGCCCCAAGCCCACTTTAAGCCAAAGGAAAACTTTGACAAGAGATCAGTGTTTGTTTGGAGTGGAGCAAACCATGAGCACTAATTCAGATGAAACTTTAAGTCAGGGGTTTGTCTGTTTTCCTCCTGCTCACTTGCAGGAAGGAAAAAAGCAAGCAAGATTAGTGTATTCACAGTAAACTATTACTTATGGTTTACCATGATGTGTTAATAAGTTCATTGTTTGCCAAAGCATAAAAACATTCTAGCACAACAACAACAACAACCCAAGGGGCATGCTTTTCGCAAAAGAGCCAGGAGCAGGTATGGCTGACCAGCACTCTGAACAGGAAGGAACACTGCTGATACAGAATGATAGTCTGCAATGATTGGTTACCTGTCTCACTTGGGAAGTAGTACTGCATGGCTAAAGATAAAGAGATTGTCGTTGTTATGAACATGATTGTCTGAAATAAGCATCGCACCTCACATAGCAAGGTTAAATATTTGGAGTTTAGCATAAAGGCCAGGTCATGCCATTTTGGAGCCAAAAGAACAAACCAAATGGCACCCCCTTTTGCAGTAAAGAACAAAAGTGTTCTGTCCTTGTGGCAAATGTGTTGCCCTATTATTTTAATTGTAGGACTTGTATTGTGTGAAAACAAGGCAGAGGTGCAACATTGGCCTCCCTTTCTCCAACTTAGAGCTAACAAGGCAAAGTATCACCACAAAGCCCTTCTTGTTTTACCAGGGCACCATCAGCCTCTTGCAACAGTGTCTGAAGGTCCGCTGCATACCTGTATCTGTTCCATGGTTACCAGTGTGTCTTGGGCAGCCTCAGCCAGCAGGGGGCGTGCTAATTCTAGCTCTTCCTGCATTTTTGCTACATCTTCTGCTGTTCGCAAAAGCTAGAAATGGAGGGGAAAGTCATTCTCATATTGAACGTGTCTAGCGAAGAGGAAAATAATCTGTTGCTACAACGCTGAAAACAGTACAGATAGTAAAGGAAAAACCTCAGAAGTAGCTTCAAGCTGCTTGAAAAGAGAACCTGTTGTTTATTCTGGGCTCCACTGGAAAGTCTCTTCTATTAATCAAATTCTAAAGCACAATCCAGTCCAAGCCACAGTTAATTCAGTGTCAGAGTTCCACGCAGGTGCTCAATTCAACCACCAAAATCAATGGTTTTAAAACTGCTTAACTTTTACTTGGCTCAGCCATGTTTTCAAACATTATTTTAGCATTGCTTTTTCTTTGTTGTTATTCCATGCTGCCACTTTTCTGCATGAAAACTGGCAGCATTTCCCTACGAGTAGCACTATATGCCCGAAGCTTGTTTCAGGTTGTGGGTTTTGCTTTTTTTAAAATATAAAGTATAATGTGCTACTAAAAGTCTCAGTTTCACATAAGACCAGGGTGAACTGCACTCAGTAAAGGAAAAGAGAGCACCAATATATGTGGCTTTATCTTCATTCCTTCTCTCTCTCTTTTATAGCCTTACACATTTACACAGTGAAGAAAAGAGTGTACGCCAACCTTCCCAAGTTGGTGCCCTTCAACTCTCAGCATCCCTGACCATTGGCCATGCTGGCAGAAGCTGATGGGAGTTGAGGGTTCAGCAACATCTAGAGCAGTGTTTCCCAACCTTTTTTTGGGCAAAGGCACACTTGTTTGATGAAAAAAATCTCGAGGCACACCACCATTACAGCCCCGTGACGTCAGCGCGCAGCGTCACGCCGGGAGGGACGCACGAAAGTGTAAGTTTCAATTTTTTCCCCTCCCCCTTGCCGGGGAACCTCCAAGCTTTGGGGGTGGGGGGGGAGGAGGCAGCAAAGCGAGGCAGGAAGGAGAGCGCGGCTTGGCTGGGTGAGCTTTGGCAGGGGCAGGGAATGAGAGCCGCGAGGCGGGCGCTGCAGACGGAGGCGCTGCCCGCCGAGCTCGCAGGCAGCCAGGCAGGCAGACGGCGAGAGCCCCGCGCTGGGCGGCCTCTCCTCGCCGTCGTCGCCCCACCTCTCGCCGCCCGACTCGCCCGCCTCCCTCCAGGCAACATCTCGCGGCACACCAGGCAACATCTCGCGGCACACTAGTGTGCCGTGGAACAGTGGTTGGGAAACACTGATCTAGAGGGCACCACTTTGGGTAAGGCAAGTCTTTGCTCACACCCAAATACAGATACACTGACTTTCACTAATGATATTTGGGTGTATAATGATTCAAGGTAATTAACACCAGTGACATAGCATTTACCTTAAATAAATAAATATAATTAGGCAAATCAGTTTTCAGTCGGCAAGAAAAACATATCTGCCTGTAGGCTTTTTGGAAGATGCATGTTAATTGATCAGATTGCTGTCTTAAAATACGAAGGTTGCATGCTGAATTTTATTCTGAGTGTTTTTCAGGTATTTTATTCTGCTGGATTTTATTCTGGGTGTTTTTCAGATTTATATTTTTACATGTTAAATCATTCTTTAGTCTTATTTTGGTAGTGTTTAATGTGATGCATGCTGTTATTCCAGTTATAGTCATACAGGCACCCTCTGTGTTGAGCATCTAGACCCTTCCATGTTGACCTCTCACTCTTCAGCAGCTGCCAGCTGGGGCAGCTTCGGGTTCTCTCTCTAGGCTTCCTTCTGAATTCCCTCACTGAACTTACTGAAGACTGGTCTTCCTACAGTTCTGAGCCTGGTATAATATTCCCTTCAGCCAATCAACATGTTTCTGTGGGAATTCCAAACCCTTATGGACCAACAGGTTTGAAAGGAATGCCCACTAAATGACTTATCATAAACTAACCACTTTGGATGTTATTGCCCTGTACATAAAAGCTGGAACCTTGCATGTATATAACACTGTCTTCTTAGCACAAATTAGTAACTCTGACAGTTTGAACAGCTATTTGGTAGATGACCATCAAGACTTGAAGACTATGCATCTCAGAGATGGGGAGCCTGTGGCCCTCCAGATGTTACAGAACTACAACTCCCATTATCCCAGACCACTTTTTACCTAATATTGATAGTTTCTCTACAGGAGGCTTCCAAACACTGACTTTCACAAGCAATGACAATGCTTTTGCAAGTAATCAGCACAGTGACACACTATACATCAGGCCCAAGCTGATATTCCAAACTTATTAGTGTGTGGTGGTGGAGGGAACCTTTTATGATGTGTTTTGCTGAAAAGGAGAAATCGGTCTATTGCTCTAAGTGCAGTCTTCAACATATGTGATAAAACCCCAAGACTGAAGCAACTCACTTTGTCCAATCCACTCTTCATCCTGGTTTTGGCAACTTTGAGCTCCTGTTTTTTTGCACCTATCAAGGTGATGAAAATGCCGAGCAGCTCCAGGTAGCTTTTGGGAGTGACATAATTATGCCTTGCCAATTCTGCCAGATACACCTTGCACTTAAGTGCTACGCTCTGATGGATTTCTACACACATCTCAATCTATAAGGGGGAGGAAACAGACGTTGGAAGAGGTTTCTCAACAGAAGGAAGGCAGAGAATGACTATGAAATGTGCTACATGCAAGAGGCACAAAATATGTAATGCAAACATTTATGATATGAGTATTTCCTTGAAACACAGGGACCAATTGGAGAAGTGACAACTATTCCAAACACTAGCAGGGACTCATACAATATGAATTCTAACAATGAAACATTCAATTATTAGATAGCTGCTCTCTTTTTCTCCTTGCACATATGTAAAATCTGAGGTTGTGAGGATGTTTAATAGAGGTCACTTACCATTCCCTGTATAATTTCAGGGGTGGCATCAGTATCTGGGATCTCATTGAGAAAGGAAGCAGCAACAGACTCCAGGGCTTCTGCAGGCCACTCATTAAACCAGTCAATGGTACAGCAGTTCACCAGAGATGGGAACTGTCTGAGCCGTGCTCGGAATACCTCTCCAATAGGACTGGAGAATGAGGAAGCAGTAAAGAATGAGAAAAACCTTATTAGAATAGGCTTCAACTAAGTCAAATATCTCTAGTTTGGATGTACTGCGGGGAATTCTTTTAACAGCAAAGGCCATGCTAGGCACATTCAGAAAACCACAATTAAAATTTATACTAATATATTACACAAACCACTGGGGATGGAGAATTCCCACCTCACCAGCAAAGCCTTTATACTCATTGATGTTTCCACAAGGCAATCATCCCAAATGTTGACATTCAAATTAGGTGCCCTACAGATCTCTTCTACATGTGTATTGAAACTAAAGGCTGCAACTATGGTATGTGCCGTTATTCCTGAAGGAATAGGCACTACGCTTTGTAAGTGAACACTTTGATCCATCTAAGAATTGTGGGCAGCACAACTTCATGGCTCCTATGGATACAGCGTTCAAAATGCAGTGATATTTATTTTGAAGATTTATAGCACAGCTATAAGACTATTAGCTGAAATATAATAGAAAAAGTCACATCAAACCTCAAGGGTAAGGAAAATAGGAGTGAAGAAAAAAAACCAACAATATCTGAAGGATCACAGGCTCCCCATTCCTGCTATATTGCATGGATCACCACTGATAGTAAGGAAAGCTCTTGGGAGCTTGGAGAGACCCCCTTCACCATTTAGCCCAATGGACTAGGCTAGCTCATACCTCATGCATAGGACTGTGTGGATATTGCTACGTACTCTCCCTGTGTACGCAGCCATCAGGTTGGCCTTGGTAGGCTGAAGCCCCTGGTCCTGCACTAATGGTTTCATAGTGGTCATAATCTGGTCCTGTTCATCCAGGGCATACAGGTTGGGTATATCTCCTGAATTCAGCAGGTTGTTGATATCCTCCAGAAAGGACTCACTTTTAATCTAAAGAAAAAAATTAAAAGGCTTCTATCGGCAGTAATAATGTTGTGCCTTTCATTTTAACCTCATCTACTTACCCACTAGAGATCTCATCTTCGTTACTTAGATTTTCCTATTGAAAATCACTGAAATGTAAGTCACAGTGAGAACACTGGTTGTGTAAATAACGAGAAATAGCCTAACTGATGGGATGAGATCGGCATCAGAGAGAGAATAGTGCGGAACCCCTACTTTGTTAATGTGAAGTAGTAATTCAGAAATTAGACTAACATTTGAGTCCCATCTTTTGGATCCAATCCTAAACTCTGATCACTTTTCTAGGCATTTCATTCTTAAGACAATAAATATGCACTTCCTATCTATTACTTGCAATCCACTTACCATCCATCAACCCTAAACATCTGTTTTAGAGACATTACATCTCTCCAATACTAGTTGGGCTGTATTTTGTACCTGGGGAAATGCAAATTCCCCTCCAATGGTACACTTATTGCTACTAGAAGGCATTGACACCTATTAGATATTGCTTGTAATGAGAATTTTCTCCCTTTCCTCCACCCAATACTTATGCCGTTCTATGCATTCTAATGTGTTATTTCACTCATTATTAGCAATGTTTTCAATGTTTTAAATGCTGAGTGCATGACCCAGTGCATGAAACTGATATTCCTTCCCTTATGCACAGTGCCCACCATTGTGTAAGCCACCTGCTATTATTATTATTATTATTATTATTATTATTATTATTATTATTACCAGAGAGCCTGTATGATATAGTTGACTGGAGTACACAACTACCTAGAAGTATGGTTGCTGTCCTTCAACAAGTTGTGTAAATGGGATTATTCCACAGGATTGTACTGCAACATATCTAACCACAGATCATCTGGATAAGCCGCAGAGGCACTAAGCAATTTTTGGTTTGCAGGGTACTCAAATATCAGTGTAATTTATATTTGTGATTCTTACCTGTTGGCACCCATGTGTGTAAAATTTGGCCAACATGTTTAGTAATCTAACTCCTTAACAGTTAAGAGTTCTTAGTACTACCAAGAGAAATGTCATTTAGGTATCAGGTACAGCACAGTTTTTCTCAAAACATAGAAGTTCAGTTTTTCAAGAAAACTTGCTAAGTTAAGACTAGTTGGGAAAATAAAACAAGAGATGTGAGTGACAAAATTGATACAAATCTGAGCAACGTTCATTAGCTATCCAGCGCAAGAAGAAATTTCATTCCCAACAGCTTCAATTACCTGCGTATCTGTAAACAGAAAGGTAATGGATAAGTTTTGCAGACCAGCCTTCAGCATGATCTTTTTGAGGTCTTCTCTCCAGTCAGATATCCCATAGTTCTTGGAAAGTTCTATTTGAAAACATTCATAATCAGCTCTAAAAAGGAAATGATTATAATCAGGGCATGGGCTACAATATGTTAATACGTATACAAGGGAGAAAGGCACAGAAAGAACTGTTGGTTGCTAACTGTGTGGTAGTTCTGTATCACTGGGAGAAGGTAATCTGTGAGAGTTATGGGGCCACCTTGTGGTCAAAGGCAGGAAAAAGAATTTGAGGGAAATAGGCAGCTTGCAGAATCCAGTTTGCATCCTTGCCATACTCAAACAGGTCAGTTGACCAAGACACAAAAACACACAGAGAGAAAACAAACATCTACTTCTCTAACAATTGTTGTAACCTACCCTGGAGCTTTAGGGTGAAGGGCAACTAACAAATTAAAACAACAACGACAGTGACCCTAAGAGACTAAGAATCTAACAATTTTTACAACAGAACTAGAAAAAACTACTTAACCAAAGCAGCTGAGAAACTAGGGTGAGTCTGATGACCTTCAACCAGTGAAACCATTCCTACCATTCGGGTAGAACATAACAGCTTTTTCTCATGTTGATGGAGAAGGTAATTAGTGAGGGGCATACCAAAGCTTCTCTAAGCATTTATATTTTAATTTTTGTAAGCTGAGACCCAGATATGAAAAGCAGGGTATAACTTTTAATAAATAATAATATTCTTCTTCTTTGGCGATCACTTGCAGTTGAGTAAGAATAAGAATATAGGGCCTATGTGGCAGAAGTCTAATGCATATTGGCAGAATCTGAGCAATTCCCTTCCCATTTTGAGAGGCAATGGTTACACAGATTAGGCCTGTGCCCATTAGGCTCTATGTGCATAGGCCCAAAGACCATATTCCAATGTTATAAAGTGGATGCGAGGTGGACCTGGAGGCATTCGCGTACATTGGGTGGGCAGGCAAGGAAAATCCCAGTTTCTTCACTATGGTCACTTTCTGTACAGCTGTAAAATGATGTGAACAGTGTCAAGCTTTCTTCACATGATGTGAGCAAACTGAACTCAGAAGCAGAAATGAACAACATGAATCCAAAAAACCCCCAAACCAAAACTCATTGCTTTCTGATCATTCTGTCACTATCTACTGGCTCAGAAACCTTTAATATCATTCGTATCTTACATGTGAGATGCTAATTTGGTGAGAGATTGCCTTCCACTGCCACCAACACCCAAGAGAAGAGCATTGCCCAGTGCCTGGCGCAGAATACGGGTGATTCGGCAAATGTGTTGCATAGCGTCCATGAAAAGAACTAGCTTCATCTTGGTAGTATTGATCTGATTGTATTCCTCCATGTACTCCTCAATCACGTGCATAAGCTATAGTCAAAAAGAGAGGGAGAAGAATAGGAGCAGGAACTAAGCAGGCCTCTCTGAGGAGGCCATCAATGGACCATCCACCTCTATGCCCATCAGATCCTGACAATAAGGGAAGACAGGGGTGAAAAAAATACCCACTGTCTTAGAAAGCCTACTCAGTGAAAATAAAAATAGATGATCTAGGATGTACACCCCTCAAATAAGAGGAGCAAGCAGCCTTTCTTTAATTCCCCAACCAAAATCTTTCACAGATAAAGTTAACCATTTAAATAATGTTCACTGTAAATCACAGCCAAGTTCAATAGGATTAGAGCAACACACTTGCAATGATTTCAGAGTATCAATTTGAGTTTAGCTATTGTTTAGCTATTGAGTTTAGCATGGACATGGTTAAGTTATCTAATCCCTCATCCACATTTTATCTATCTGGGCAATGGGTGTGATGAACATCTGCCTACCCAAGAGGCTGGATTAATTATCTATAATTCACTTAGTGATCATGAAAGAAGACATACTGTTATTATTATCCTTGACTACATGGCAGTGAATGCAAAGTACACTGCTCCTTATTAAAATCGTTATATTTTTACCCTTTGCTTAATTAACATTTTCTCAGTATGCACAATATCCTTCCAGTTGGGAGTTCTACAGGAAGGATAATTACCTGCAAAGGTCACCTGTACAGATTTTAATGGCATCCGCTGCAGTACTATGAACATTAAACTTGTTCCTCTTCCTAGTTTATTGCATTTTCCAAGCCTAAGTACTGTGCTAAAGTCATCTGCATAGCAGATTCCCAACTGTTCTTTATTACTTGCCTGAACACAGGGGGCAGTCAGAGGAAACAGCATTATCTAGGTCTGTTCTATCCTCTTCCATCCATGTTCATCTATCATTCTCAGCATGCTTCTAGTGCTCAGTCTATCCTTGTACAACCTTGTTGTTGTTTCTTTCCTCTGAAAATCATAATCACTTCTAGTATAGGCTTGCCATGCATAAAGTATATTCTAGAAACTCAACTCTGGACACCCAATGCTTTTATTAACTGCACCCATATTATATGTTGTGCACAAAGGAATGAAAGTACAAAAATGGAGAAGCATCTTATGAATCCTACCTTCTCTCTTTCGGCAATTAATTCATAAAGCTTCACATCAGAACCTGGGTTCATGAAATCCCCATAGAGAAGGGGCTCATAAGGAACAACTTCCTTAAAGGTGGTATCCCATTCAGACATCACGCTCTTCATCAAGTCATCAAACCAAGTTCGGTCCTCCTCATTAACCAGACGGTCACGAAACACACGGCAACTCTCATGATACCACAGCCTCAGCAGGTCCTCTTTATTCTGGCAAATAATTCCAGTGACAACCTTAAACAACCTTTCGTTATTACTCACACAACCCCAAAGAATGTTATTTCTTGTTCCACGTTGATTCTTCCCCCTAAGACACTGACCCTACGGTGTGAAAAACAACCCTTTCCCAACCAGATTTATAAGAAAATGTTTCTAAACTACCAGAGCAAATCTAAACCCCAGATCTGCTGATTGGAGGGGTTTAGAGGACAATGGGTCTCTCCCCATAACACAGACCAGTTTTGCTAGCAGAGGATATGCCGCCATGGAGACCCCTCCTACGTCTTCAAAAAGCTCTGTGGGTTTAGCTCTGCTGCTGGTAGAGTTTCTGCTACAATTAGTCAGTGTCGGGCTTTGAAATGGAGAGTTCTGGTGCACAGAAGGGGTGGCCTTGGATCTGCTAGATCACAGGCCCCTCTGTTCTTCAGAGAGGCCCAAGAATTGGGTCCCTCTCCTATGCCAGCCTAGACCTGGTATAACTAATTCTCCTTCCACTGGAATCAAGGAGTGGGTTTGCTTCTTTGTTTTTTTAAAAAATAAAGATCCACTCAAGGAAAGGGGAAAAAAGGAAAGTCTGCCACACATCTCCACCCACACCCCACTTAGGATTGCACTGTAAGAATGGCTGGCCAAAACTTGAGGAAATTGGGAGCTGGAGTTCTGCGGATAAATCCATGCACTCAGATTTTATTGCTAGATATATGAGGGACTCATGGACACCCAAGCTCGATTGTACTGGGTTTGTGGTAAAGCTCTACCATGGATACTGCAGAATAAAGTTCTCCTGAGGTAGGGGGACTATGAGTGAATGAAAGAGGTGTGATACACTTGCTGCTGCCAACAAGAGAGAAAAAAGCAACCCCAATATTTTGCCCCTGATCCCCACAATCAGGCCTAGATTGTGCCTTATTGCTTGCACTTAGTGCAGTAGTATGCAGTGCACACAACAAAGGGATAACTATTCGGTGTGTAATTTTATCGAGAAATAATATGCAATTTCCAGCAACTAAAATTCCTGTCACAGAGCAGTTATTGTGAAGGAAGAACTTACCATAATTTTGGCAGGTTCTGCCATGAGCATGCCCTGGAAAACCTTGGAGAGATCCCTCAAATTAAACGTATAGTGAGATTTTGCTGGAGTAGGCAACAGTTGGGATGTGATAGTGGAATACACTCGTATAGTTGCATCAACAAGGGGTTCACTTAAGTCCTGCACCTGTGGGCATCCAGCTAAAAAACCCAAAAGATGGTCAGCATCGCAGTGGGGGCTTTTCAGGAAAGGAAGAACCATGAGTGATCACATAGAAATAGGGCAGGCTAGCTTGAGACATAGTGAGATCACCATAGCTAAAATAGATTTACCAATGACTTTATCTCACAGAAGATGTTCCCCATCCTCACAATCTATATTACTGCCTAATGTGCAGTTGTAGTACAACCACACAACTTATTAATTAAGACTTTTTATACTGCCTCCCACATCAGTCTCAAGGTGGCATACTAAAATTAAATTATAGTACAATTAAAATGCAGCTAGTAACTTAAGCAGGTAAAGGTAAAGGGACCCCTCACCATTTGGTCCAGTTGTGACCGACACTGGGGTTGCGGCGCTCATCTCGCTTTATTGGCCGAGGGAGCCGGCATACAGCTTCCGGGTCATGTGGCCAGCATGACTAAGCCGCTTCTGGAGAACCAGAGCAGCGTACGGAAACGCCGTTTACCTTCCCGCCGGAGCAGAACCTATTTATCTACTTGCACTTTGACGTGCTTTCAAACTGCTAGGTTGGCAGGAGCTGGGACCGAGCAACGGGAGCTCACCCTGTCGCGGGGATTCGAACCACCGACCTTCTGATCGGCAAGTCCTAGGCTCTGTGGTTTAACCCACAGCGCCACCCACGTCCCTAACTTAAGCAGAGATAAACAGAATTCTAACAATGGCTTGTATAACATGGTTCATACAACATGGTAAACCAAACTCTGGCAGGCCCCCAGAAAGCAGCTCATAGCCACTTTTCTCCTCCCCAGCCCTTTTTTGCTCCCGTGCTGTGCTGAGTGAAGCAAATGTTTGGCTTAGTGTGCCATCTGAACTGGAACTCATGGTTAAGTCCTTTCCTCACTAAACATGAGGTTTGTTCTTGGAATGGTTGCAGTTGCAGTTTGCATACAAGCCAGACCTGGTCAAAGGCACTGCAGCCACCCAGGCTTCCAGTGACTGAGACATTTCCTGGAGTACCAGCAGACTGCACACCTGCTCCTTTGTGGGGAATGGGACCCCACACAGGACAAGCATACTATGCAATTCCTGAATCTGGGAACCACCGACCCACAGGACTTCGATCTTGTCAAGATTCAATTTCAGCTTAACCCCAGATTTGTTCTTGCACTACTAAGAATTCTGCATACATTATCCCCATATCAAAAACTCAAGCTTTCCAACTAGAGAAACTGGCACCTGCTGAGTGAGAATTGTTAAAACCAGATTAGGAAAAATACAGAAGGGTCTGTGTCTATTACTATCTTACTTTGAGGTTATGTGTGGCTGCCTTTTCTCCATAATGTGGCTGCCAGGGAGCTATTTTGTGAGATATATGCATGTATAATCAGTTGGGAGGCTGTAGCACAAACACATGGGTGTTGTCCACAAGTCACATGCTTCCTGCAGGGAACTCTGGTCCAACACTGGTGTACAGACAGGACATGTGCCTGCAGCATAAAGTATGGAGCTCCCTTAGGTAAGTCAAAAATTGGCATACTTAAGTTTATTCATGTTATTGTGTTTGAAGAAATGGTCATCCATCTGCTGAAGCAAAGACCACTCTCCTGATGCTTTTGGTCCAAAATCTTCTATCATCACCATCAAGCAAATGACTTATTTCCCCAAGCCTTACATAGACAATTGATTAACTTGTGCTCAGGTTACTTACGAACTGGCTCTCTGTAACATACTTCTCCTAGACGTCCAGCTAAAATAATCAAGAAAGAAAAATGGTGTCACATTCCACTATCAAACATTTCTCAGTCACATGGCATATGAGAGCTCTATAAAAAAGGGGGAAATGTATTTCACAACTCACCCATCCAACTGTCTAGAATGGTGGAAAATATTTTCTTCTTGCTGCTATCCTCCAGTTCAGTGAAAGATAGATAGTTGAAATGGCGGGTGAGGCGTGGGCTGATTGCATTTCTTCCTCCACCCGGCGGTCCCATGGCACCAACAAAGTTAATATCTACTAATTTCTTAAAGGTACCTGACAAAACATTCCACAGAAAAATGAGAGAAGGTATGAATGCCAAGACTCCAGTGGGGGGAAAGCTGTATGTGCACCAGAGGCAGGTGACTTTAGAACTAGCCTGGCTGGCCTGGAACAGAAAGTATTTGTGTAAAGAATAATTAGGTAAATTAAGTAAAGAAAGTATGTCATACCAATTTGTTTCCTATCGTACCAGCCATTATGATCCATCCATTGCCGAAGAAGCTCAATAGGTGGCTGGGCACCATAGGTCTCTAGCGCGGGCATGTTCAGGTCATCAATGAAAAATATGAAGTATCTGCCAAGTGGAGGGCCAAAAACTCCCTTGCGCCTATACAGAACCAGACAAGAATAAAAACTACATCACAGTGGAACACATGATGAAAATACTGCAGTCAAGGTACAATTTGGAAAAAGGCTGCTGAAGAGACTATACATTTAACATGATGAGCCTGTCGATTAGTTGGTGAATCCATGTATAATCCGTTAATGCTGACAGGAAAAGTATAAATCTCTCAAGTGTAGAATATGCTCCTCAGTGCTGATCTTGACTCTTGCATATCAAGATCAGCAAACAGGGACCTCTTGGTAGTTCCATCACCCTCAGATGTTTCTGGCGCTGGAGCCCAGGAAAGGGGGCATTGTTTATGGCAGCCCTAATTCCCTCCTGGCACCTACATTACTGATGCTTGCAATATATAATTTTAGGATTCACCCTATTCCTAGAACTGTAATTTTTTTTAAACTGTTGTTAATATTGGATTTTTTAATTACTGTAACCTGCCCAGGAACCTTATGGTGAAGGGTGGGCAAGACATTGTAACAGCAACAGCAATCATAGCAAAAAGAAACTGTATGTATGTTGCTGTATGTATACCATGTATACACATACCTCCCCACTATGATTCAGTTGGTTAGAGCATAGTGCTGACAACACCAAGGCCACAGGTTCAATCCCTGTTTTGGACAGCTGCATATACCTGCATAGATGATCCTCAGGGTCCCTTCCAACTCTACAATTCTATGAATTATTTCCATGAATACTACCTCCGCTATAAGAAGCAATGTGCATCTGAATGCCAGTTTCTAGGTACCACACGTTTGGAGAGTGCTGTTGCACCCAGCTCCTACTTGAAGGCTTCCCATAGGCATATGGTTGGCCACCTTGATAAGAGGATGATGGACTAGATTAGCCTTTGCTCTGAGCCAGTGGGGCTTCTCATCTTGTGCTCTTATGAACTTCTGCTAAAGGTCACTAGATAATCAATGCTGAATAACATAAGTAAAACACAGTATGGCCACAAATCTAAATAGATATGAATAAAACCTCCAAATTCAAGGGGCGACTCAGTGAGCAATCCAGTGTTTTCCATTCAGGGTATGTGATTGTTTACTAATGGTAATATCAAAATATCCAGTGACTCAGAAAGAAGTAGGAATCCCCAGGCCCAGAGCATTCAACCAGCCTTTATCCAATGCCTGTTTGCCCACTGAACTGACCCTACGGGAGTGTTGATCAGCCAGATGTTTCTGCTATTGCTCCCAGGATGGGGAAATAGCTATACTTTGATTTTAAATCATTTACATTTTTATGCTTAAATTTCTTTAGCAAATTTGGACAGGATTGCTAATAAATGCTAAAATAGCAAATAAAATAAATATGAACCAAGTGGTATATCAGCAGCAGAAATATTGCAACAAAGAATTTTGCCTTTTATCCAGTTTGCTGTCAATGAGATCTTGAGTTTGGTTGGCTGAGGTTCGAGCAGAGAACATAAGAAAATGGCTGATAAATTCTAGTGGCAGGTTCTTCAGAAGCTCATCTGCTATTGTGAGGGTCTTTCCAGTTCCTGTGGGTCCAATACAAAGAATCTACAATTTGGAAGAGAGAAAAACTGTCACTATTGGGGGATGTGTGCAGACTGTAATACACCTTCACAGACTCATTTGCCAATTAGTAGTGTTTTTGACAGTCCATTGTGACTCTATAGTGCTTTTAAAACTGTGTCTTTGAGATTCCTTTGTTTATTGCTGCAGTACTCAAAAATTGCTGGGGGTTTCACTGAATGACTTAACAGCCTTTTTTTGTTCTGCAAATCGAAGCAGAACAAAATCAAATATACTAACTCATATTTTAATAACATTCTTCTGCATAGTGATCATTGTAAAAAACAGCACTTTGTGGAAACTATGGACCCTAGGATAAGCTGTTTAGAGGTCTGCATAAACATTAAGTAGATTATACCAAAGGCATATTATGAAGAGCAGAGGCCCTAGACCAGGACCTTGTTGGCTGTTTAATAATCCAGCCTTAGTCAGAAAAACTAATAATCAAAGTACAGGGCCATGTACAGATATTTTCTTCCACAAACATTTTATAAGACTGCTTGAATAAAGCTGAATGGCATTTGAGAACCTCTTCTGTAGTACTGTAGATCAAACTAATAAATGAATGAATGAATGAATGAATGCAAAAGTGGAGGCAAATAAAGTCTACTGAGTAGCCATTTGGGGGGATATTTTGAGCAAAGTACTAATGCTGGCTTGACTGAGCAACAGAATACCTGCCTTTCTACAATGCTAACTTAACTCCACTTGAAATTCAAGAAACTTACTGGTTTGTGGTTTGTGAGCAAGAGCTCCAGCAGAAAAGCCATCTGGACAGTGTTCATGGTGGGAACAATAATGTCACAAAAGCTGGTCTCAGGCACCATAGTAAATGATGAA
This sequence comes from Podarcis bocagei, assembly GCF_964188305.1. Classification (NCBI taxonomy): domain Eukaryota; kingdom Metazoa; phylum Chordata; class Lepidosauria; order Squamata; family Lacertidae; genus Podarcis; species Podarcis bocagei. The sequence goes on along the minus strand of NC_138126.1, from coordinate 57,757,192 downwards.
GAGAAATCCATCCAGTTCTCCCAGCACACCTAAGAGACACAGGTACATTTGAAGGGAAGGACAGATAGAGGCTTAAAACATCCTGTAATTAGTTTCTTAAATACATCCAAGCCAATACAGAAACTGAAAACAGGATTAAGTTTGCAAAGAACCTCAGCAGTAGAATCTTGGGGAAATTTACAGTGATGTTCCAGAGATTCCAGTAAGTCTACTTCCCTTTACCAGTCCAATCTTAACCATGACAAAGTCTCATTGAAACTACATCTGGGATTATCCCCTCCCCCAACCACCATTTTCCTAAATGCCGAAAGAGAGTTAGGAACAGAGGCAGGCGAGGATTTCAATGCTGAGGGGTAGGAGTTGCTTAAAGGTGATTACTCTGGTGGCAATGGCACAAGGACTTTTCTCTTTACTTTAAAAATGATGCTCAGAATTAGTTAATACTGTTTCACTGCTGTTACAATACAAAATGTGCAAGATTGTATTATATTTATTCTGTTCTTGCATTAAAATTATGATTCTTTTGTACGGTGAAGTCAATGATTAAAACAAAACTTAATAATGTATCAATATTTAATAATGTTACTATGCTTGATGTGTATGCTGTGCTGTATGGTTATAAAATTAATAGAAATAAAAAAATAGAAATGATGCTAGTGTTGTGACAAGATGCATTTAGTGGGGGTGGGGGAGAGGACAAGAAAAAGAGTAGGTTACCCTCAAGCCCTTATCCCCCTCTAAATTATCTAAATCATTTTGCCAACCCTACCCCCACAAATAGTCAGAATGTCCTCTCTCATTTGCCTGCTCCAAAAGAAAAAAGGGGTTGGGAAGGAAAAATAACACTAGCTCCATCCTTAGAGCATGAAGCTCTTAATCTCAGGGTTGTGGGTTGGGGCAAAATATTCCTGCATTGCAGGGGGGTGGACTAGAATCAGTGTTTCCCAACCTTGGGTCTCCACCTGTTTTTGGACTACAGTTCCCATCATCCCTGACCACTGGTCTTGCTAGCTAGGGATGATGGGAGTTGTAGTCCAAAAACAGCTGGAGACCCAAGGTTGGGAAACACTGGACTAGATGACCCTTGTGGTCCCTTCCAACTCTACAGTTCTATGATTCTATAGAGTGAGGAGGGCTGCAGGCCCAAGAAGGTTAGTCCTGGTCCTGCCAATGTCTTTGGTGGCCACACCCCTCCAACATCTGTACATTTGGCTACTGTGTACATCTATGCATGCACTGATGTAGCAGATAAAGCTCCCTCATTCAAGTGGGGGATGCCGACCGGGTCAAAGTTTAGCTCATGTGGCCCCTCCTGCATGTTTTCAAGGGGTGAGATATCTGAATCCCCCGATGAGAAATTCATTTACCATGTTAACAAACTCTTCATCTTCTTCTTCCTCAATGCTGCTAATTCCAGCATCGTTCAGTTTATAGTCATAGACCAAGCCGTTTTCTGGGAACAATAATTCAATCTGTGGGAAGAAAACAGGCAGTGAACATCACAGCTAGCTTTACTTCAGAAGAGACTAATATAAAGAATGTAGTGTGTGGAAACAACTTCAGAGTGATTCCATCCTGTTTATTTAGTTAAAGTTGCTATATTTTCCTGTATCTCCCAAAATAATGATTCAGAAGCAAGGCAGGCAGTGTTAATCTGTGAGACAGCAGAAACAAGGAACTCACACAAATTCTGGAAATACAGGAGCCCCATAGCTGCCTTTAGGAGCAGATGCCATTTCCATCAACTTGCCTTCTCGTCTGCCATCTTGTTCCTTAACCAACCACTGAAGGCCACTCGGCTTTGGGCATCCCCAGTCGCACCCACACTCCAGAGCAAAGCAAATATGAACCACGGTTCAATCAGTTCACCAATACGGGCTGTTTTCTCTGGAGGGATTCTTTTCATTCCCTGAAGATTCAATTAGCAGTACAAACGAAGCAGAACAAGTTAATTAGCGACAAAGTAAAACCTTAGATTATCTGCAAAATCTCTCTAAATTCCCTACATGTATTTTGGAGGCCTTTTCTGAAAGTAGCTCCAGTCTCTATGGACAAAGAAATCTATTGTAACCCAGTTGGTGCATGAAGTCCCTGATGAACAAATTCATTCCAACTGTCACAGCATTAACCCCAAAGTGGTTTAGCATCTAAGTTTTACTTATCAGACCCTATCAAAGAGATATTCACAAATGATAACACAGTAAACAATATCAAAGCTTAAGTACATTTCTGTCTGCTAATTCCTCTATTTGTTATCAATAAATGTAGAACTTATTTCCGCGTCCATCTGTTCAATTGGACCCAGTTGTCCATTCTACTTTAGCCTGGTAGGACCCTGAGCATCAACAGCTACACCAGCCCTACCTCAACGGGAATGAAGGGTTGAAAGAAACAGTCCAACAACTTGAGAAGACTCATTGTCAGGTTAGCATCTGTAGAGGCAATTATCTCCTTCACTGAACTTCGGACAAATCTGATAGAGTCCTGAAAGGGTTCAGAAGATCAAGAGTTAAATGTTGTTGTTATGCTTTTCCGGCCTTTTTTCCTCTGATGGGACTCAAGGCGGCTTACAAATAAAAACTAGAATCAATAAAAACACAGAAAACTAATCATTAAAACTCAGCGAAGTTGTGTGCACAGAATGAGGTCCATTCACACAATGGGACTCTCCTCCCCCAGAATGTTCCCTGCACCCCTAATTCTGCTCTGGAGGGTTGGGAGAAAACCCACACAGGTTTACATGAAGACAGCGCTGAAAGTCTTATTGCACAAGTGGACATTTTTCCATGAACGTATATGCCCCACTTAGTTCTATACTGAATTTCTCCCATTCTGCAAGGGCACACTTGATATGGCAAGGCTGGGGATTCAAAACTATATGTACTTCTGAGGCAACACCATATAGGAAGGAAAAGCACCAGAGAAACTTTAGTTTGGCCATTGAGCGAAGACTGTTATTAGTCTTAACCTGTTGATTGTTAATATGGAGGAAAAAGTGACCAGGAGACATGAAAATGAGCTAACCAGACAATGCTATTTTAACAAATCACTTCACAAAGTAATGAAAGCAAGGGCCACAAAAACCTAAAGTGAGAAAATGCCATTAAAAAAACAAATCACCATGAATACACAACTGTAAAATCTTAAAAGCAATCCGGTTGCTAAACTTGGAAGCAAAAGAGACAGGGTTCAATTCACAGAGAACTTTCCCACTGCAAGCCAAATAACAATAAATTGGCATTTTGGAAGATTATAGCTCTTGTACCGCACAGGTGAAGTTCCTGTCATCTAATAAACTGTGTTCACCAGCTGCCCCAAAACTAATAAACGCAAACTTGATAGGTTCATATCCCCTTGTTTGGCTAAAGGCTAGGCTGACTTACAGATTCTACACTGAATCAAAATATAGGAATATTGTAATGGTTCACCTCTAGGAATCTGCTGAAAAGCGAGTCAAGGGCTTCAGTGAATGGCTTCATAATGTCTGGGATTCTCTTCAGCCAGCACTCAGTGAAGGGCTGTAATCCCAAAATGCTGGGTTCCAGGTATACCATGCCACACCGGGAAACAGTGGCAGGGGAAGCAACAGCTAAATCTTGCACTTCAAACATCATAGTCATTGCCTGGAAATGAGAGGAAAGGAGCAGAACTATTTCCCACAGCTTTTCACAAAAGGTACATAGTGTGGAGCGGATCCTAAAACTCCAATCCTTCATTAAGTGGGATTATGTATTAGTGAAATCACAGCGCTGGTCAGCTGTATCCAGCATAAATACTAGAATTGTGTTCCAAATACAGTGGTGCCTCGCAAGACGAAAATAATCCGTTCTGTGATTCTCTTCGTCTAGCGGTTTTTTCGTCTTGCGAAGCAAGCCCATTGACGGATTAGCGGATTAGCGCTATTAGGGGCTTTTAGCGGCTTATCTGCTGATTGGATCAGCTGATAAGTGGCTTAGCGGCTTAGAAAAAAGGGGGGGGAGGGGGAAAAACCAGCAGGAACTCGCAAGACATTGTCGTCTTGCAAAGCAAGCCCATAGGAAATTCGTTTTGCGAAGCACCTCCAAAACGGAAAACTCTTTCGTCTAGCGAGTTTTCCGTCTTGCGAGGCATTTGTCTTGCGGGGCACCACTGTACAGTAATTTGGGCCTGCTAAAATCAAATGTCTACATTTCAACCAAATATTCCTCTTTCTCAGAGAAAAGCAGACTATACATTTACAAATGATTGTGTGTGTAGATACCAGGAAACGAAAAGGAGGAAAGAGAAAGATACCTCTGTTAGTTTAATGATTTCACCAGAGCTAAGACACAACTTCTTGTTATCATCCAGCACAGTGTTCATATTTTCAATCCAAACAGCATCAACTGGACCATCAAACATGTACCATTTCTTTTTTTGATCAGTAGCTATGGCTCCCACTCGGATAAGAGCAGGAAGAATCCCATCTGTCCTATGAGGTGAGGAGGAGATATACAGGAGTCAACCAAATAGTTGCACACTTCCATCTAGCAATGCCCAGTACAATTTATGACAGCATCACATCTGTGAACCCAAACTTCTCTCTCCACATCACACATAAGTATGCAGGCTTCTGCTGTTTTGAAAATCAATAAAGCAGAATCTGCCTTTTTTTAAAAAAAGTTTCCTATTTGATTATTTTGATCAGAGCAAATGAAGTGTCAATGCATGTAATTATTCATTGCCAGAAATGCAAAGGCATCAATTGCTTCTGGATGTAGCTCAAATGTTTTATCTCTGGAGGCAGTCCAACATTTTATCTCTATCAATCAATAATTGTTGTTATCAGTGTAAAACTGCTATAATTATTGCTCATTTTTGTTTATCCATACACTTAGTATATGCATGGTCTTCTTTTTACAAGATCAAAAGAAAATAAAACCCTCAGAGGCCCAGCTGGAAAGAACACTGAGCAAAAACAGTATTGTAAATAAGTCACCACACTTAACCGTAATATGCTATGGAAACAGGTTTCATAAATATGCACTTCAGCCCAAGTCTGCAGAACATTTACTTGGCATACACACATACAGTATTGATGTATGTACTTGACATAGCAAACAGAAAAACAGTATTATAGTGGAGTTTTTCCATGGGCTGTGTTTTTATGGCCATCTCTATTACTTCACTCCTGAAGATGGATATGTGATTGTAGTGATCCATAGAACCAGTCTCCATCAGTTCATCTCTAAACCTTTTACCCAGAGTGTGGTGAGATGGCCAAGTTTAAGGGAAGGGAAGAAAAATCTCCTTAAATAGTTCTGCCTTCCTTGTGTAGAGGCCATCAGAATAAAAATGACAACTCCAATGATTAATGAATGAGAGGACACATTTGCAGATGCAGATGCATGTTTAGTGTCCAGTTCTCATTAGCTTTTAATGCCTTGAATATCTCTTTCATGTTACTTACACAGGCTCATCAGCAAAAACCCAACGTAGAAAGCTAAAAAAAAAGTGCATGAGCCAGCCAGTTATCCATTTAGTGTTATAGATTTTCTTAGGCCATAGAAAAGTACAATCAAAACATATGGGCATTAGTTAAAGTTATGCCTAACAAAAGAGGAGCTTTCTTAAATTTCAGTTTATAGAGAGCTTATAATTCCTAAAAAAGGGACACGAGCAGACCAGAAGCCATCTAGGACAGATAAGGACATTTTTTATCTTTTACCATTCATGAGTCAACAAGTCAAACTCTCCATACAGCTGGCCCATTGTAATAGATTTGGGATTCAATATAAAATAATTGACGGCTTCATAGTTTCCACCACTGACTGAAGGCCGACCTTTCAAAGACGTCATTGCAGCTGCCAAAACTTTGTAACACTGAAGACAGAAAGAGTGCAAGGGAATAAAACATCATGGCATCTATTTGAAGGCTGAAAAGAAAGACAATTCAGACTCACCATGAATCTACAATAATGAAGAATGCAAAGTAGTAACAAAGGACTTTGCCCAAGGGTTTGACATGGTTAAGAAAAGAGGATTATAAAAGACAAGCACTGATCACAAAAACAGAGGGAGGGAATGGCCTTCATTCTTTTGGAAAGTTGATGTAATATCTGCAAACATCGCACTGCAGAAATCCCAGCAAAGCTGTGCAGGCTCAAAGTCACCCATGCTTGCCTTCATGAGGCTCTTCCAGAGTACACATAAGATCAGTATATCAGTTTTAATCCTAGTGTTCTTATTTCAAAGCTCTTCTATGCAGGCTGCTACTGTACTTGGCAAGAAGGGATTTTTCTGTCTCAGAACAGTATCTCGAACCACATTAAGCCAAGCACAAAGGCTGGAAATGCTCCTCCTATGGTGTAAGTGCTGGACAAACCATCTTAGTGCTATTTCCCTTTCATCTGTTGACAGCAACACCAGGCATCTCTGGCAGTTCTTACCTTAGTTTTTCCTGAGCCTGTGGGCCCCACCAGCATGAGACCATGACGTACCACAGTAGTTTCATATAGCTGGATGCACTTCATCACAAACCCTGGAAGAAAAAGATCCAGAATGGGAATGCCTCACAGTTGCTTTCACAGGCCTGCAGGTCTATGGATACGAAACTGTGTGGATGCTATAAGCCCCCAAAGCACCATTGAAGGCACACACCAGTTTGTTCCTTAGCTATCTTGAGAAAGATGTCAGCACAGCCTACAATGCTACTCTTACTCACTCAATCCTTTCATAGCTATCACACATTTTAGAATCCAGAGAGTGATATAGTATACATGTAAATAAAAGCACATTTTCACTTACGGCACATCAACTTTGTAATTCTCTCCCTTCTTGGCATTAGGTGAAAAACCATTTTATCTGCCTGGTATTTTAGACTGAACTTGGAATTATTATTTGATCTAATTTTAATGTTCTAAAGCTTTATTAATTTTTATTATTGTTATTTTAAATATTCTTTGCTCCAGGAGCTATTTTAGGTTAAAGCATGTAGCAGAATGAAAAATAATAATAAATATTAAATATACACTAAGTTCCAGGCTACAGGGAACCAGACAGAGGGCCTTCTCGGTAGTGGCGCCCGCCCTGTGGAACGCCCTCCCATCAGATGTCAAAGAGATAAATAATTACCTGACATTCAGAAGACATCTTAAGGCAGCCCTGTTCAGGGAAGTTTTTAATATGTAACGCTGTACTGTTTTTAACACTGATTGGGAGCCGCCCAGAGTGGCTGGGGAAACTCAGCCAGATGGGCGGGGTATAAATAATAAATTATTATTATTATTATTATTATTATTATTATTATTATTATTATTATTATTATTATTATTATTCCAAGTTTACCGTCCTACTTAGATTGTACAGTATTCTGCCAGAGTGTTAGAAAACAGTAAAAACACACACACCAAAAAATCTAGATAACAAATGCAATTGGGAACAAAATGAGCATAGATTTGGGGTTTGTACTTTTCCTGGTAAGAATTTAAAATGTTAAATGGTATACAGATGCTTTAAAAATAAACAAATGACATTTTCCTCGCTGCTGTGAATATTTTGCTTTAAGAATTTTTGGGCCTGATCTACTTAATTTCCATTTTTAATGCTCTGAGAACAACATCAGAGCAGAGGTTAAAAATGAATGGAAAGACAGATTTATTTATTGAGGCTGCAATCCTATATCCACTTACTTTGGAGTAAGCTCCACTGAACCCAGTGGGACTTAATTCTGAACAGACAAGTAAAGCATTGCTGTTATTTAATTATGGCATTTGTATCCTGCCTTTCTTCCACACAACTTGAGGTGAAGAACATGGGATTCCCAGATAGGTTCCATCCAGGCACTTAAAACCCCATCCTCATATAATGATCTGTGCACTACGATTGCTGAAGAACAAATTATAATCCACTGCTGTGGTGCCAAATTTCCAAAGTTCACAAGAAAACTCCACAGAAGCAGTGTGTTACTTTTTCACTTACCATCAACATCTTTCAAGTTGTCTTTAAGACAGTATCTGTGAATTGCTTCCTCCAGGATGCCATAGTCAATAGGTTCCTCTTTGATCTTGGGAAACAGATCAGAAATTATACCATTGAAAAGCTTCAGGTCATCCTGCAGGAATTTAGGAACATTGACATCCTTGATGGCCCTTAGGCAAATCAGCTCCTGCAAGCAAGAAAAGTATATTAGTAAAGATTCTTCCTCTTTTCTTGGATCTCCATGCCCAGCCTTTAATTGATTATTCTACAGAGCTACTAATCTTTGTACTTTGACAGACCGATGATTGCAATTAGGACTGTTCTTTTCAATTGTGTTTACTTTTCTTGTTCCAGACATCTTCAGCTAAGATGAAAAAATGTGGTGGTGGTGGTGGTGGTGGAGTTTCACTGAGGTTGCTGAAAGAATGTTATCAACAATCTTAATTTTTTAATGAAAAAATTAAAATAAGCTAAATAAAAGTTACAAGATCGAGCTCCAAATGGAATTGTTGCACATTTTAATGTACAAATCTTTGCAGATTAGGTACAGACAGAGCAGAACAAAATTTTAAACAAAGTTTAGTCTTAGCACAGCCTTCACCAACATGATGTTCTATGCCCCTGCTGGGAAGTTATTCCCAACACTCTGCCCCACCAGATGAGCAACACATGTCCAGAATGTAACCAGAAAAGTGGCTCTTAACTACCGTATTTTTCGCTCTATAAGACGCACCAGACCACAAGACGCACCTAGTTTTTGGAGGAGGAAAACAAGAAAAAAAAAATTCTGAATCTCAGAAGCCAGAACAGCAAGAGGGATCACTGTGCAGTGAAAGCAGCAATCCCTCTTGCTGTTCTGGCTTCTGGGATAGCTGTGCAGCCTGCATTCGCTCCATAAGACGCACACACATTTCCCCTTACTTTTTAGGAGGGAAAAAGTGAGTCTTATAGAGCAAAAAATACGGTATTCTAGTCATCCTCATGCAACACTGCATATGGAGCCATTTGAAGTGGGACTACTTGAACTTGCCTCGTCCATTGTTGGATTTTCTCTTTTGAGATTGCCAGCCGCTGAAATGACTGTCTTCACAGCTCTCATTCCAAAGTCATAGTGATCCTGCAGCAGAGATATGGGAAATGACAATAGTGGAAATAGGCACTGAAATGGAATGGCAAGCATCTAATCAGTTAGACAAGAGAAGGGAACAATCTGCCAATCTCCTTCTCTACTTGCAGCCCAGCCTCTTTCCTAAGAAAACAAAAAGAGGGAGAATCTTTACATAGCTAGGCCTAGGCTTAAATACTTTCATTCTGAACAAAGGTAAAAGACAAAGAGTAGAGAGGCAGAGAGTACTGTTATGAAGAAGGGTATTCGATACTGCAGCAATCCTCTTTAGTTCTTCTGTCCTCATAAAGCAATTCCTTGGTAGCAACTGAAAACGAAACCAGGGCATGAGCGATAACATTGGTATGATTGCACAAAAACTTGAGCTAAGGAGGATCAAAATGGATAAAGGACAGCCACGGAGATAGCAATGAAAGTGAGAAGAGAATATGGTGCTCCAAGATATCAGAATCAGCAACAATTCTGAGCTACAGGATGTACTCTAATGGAACTTTAAAGATTCCTCCTACACTAGGAAGGCTGGATGGCTCAAAAATACTGACCTGGGAACTGAGTTGTTCAGAAGACAATTTAAAGGTGGTAGTGATCTTCTTTGCCAGAACTTTGGCTTCATTGAAGCCAAATGAATACAGAGAAATCTCAGCAATCATAGAGTAATCTGGAACCATCATAGCCACAGGACGAAAAAGAGCCTGGAAGGCATACAGTCACCATGAAGAGGGAAGGCTCCACATATATACACTCTTAGCAATCTGTGCTTATGGATGGTAAGCAAATTAAAAGCAATCTGCACAAAAGAGGTTATCAACCCAAGTGGCAGCAACCCTTTGTAATTGAACACAGAAGACAGAATTTATGAAATTTGCCAGTTGCAGCTGAGATCTTTTTTAATGTTTGAGATTTCTGAGGAGGCATTTCCAACTATTTGGGGGATAATATAACATCTTATTGCATGATCAGACTTAGTAGCATTCAAAAACAGTCTCCCTTGCCAACGTGAATTTAAGTGATTTTCCTAACTTTGTGGGAGTGGAATGAAATCTCTTTCACCAAATTTACCTATGCTTTGAAATTGGAAGAGATTTTCTCCCTTCAAAGCAATACATTCTAGGGGTTGGGATACTCCCATCCCATTTATGCCTACAAATAAAGGATGGATTCCTCTATATATGACGGAATATATCAGATATTCCTCTCCAATGTCAGACACAGAGCTCCAACATCAGAGAGGAAGATCTGATGTCAGCTCCTGCCCCCAACACCAAAGCCACTAACACCCTGGTCCAACCAGTGTTTGAGCTGCAATGTCAGTATAGACAAAATTGAGATATATTGGGAGAGATTAAGAGGTGTGCCTGAGGAAGACCAGGAAACAGCTGAGATTTGAAGGATCCAACTCTCTCCTGGTCCCCTGATACACCCCCAAACTGGGGACAAATTTAGACATACCTCTAAGCATGACTCAATCTCTCCCTCCACTATCTTGCTCCATTAGAGAGGGGAAATGTACAGAAGGTGGGAATTAAATCTGGAAATAGACAAAGGACTGCAAGATTGCCTCATTTTTGGATGTGGTCATTGAACTGCCTTTTGTTCCTGCCCCTTCCCCTAACCTTAGAACTGCATCCTAAGATAGTCAGAACGTAGATGTCATCTTATAGCATTATAGTTAAGTAAGAGACAGTTGTTCATATTTGCACTGAGTGTGGCCAAGTCCAGCAGTGTTTAGTTACCTTTAAGTTATCTGGTAGCTCAGTGCGTCCGGCATAGCCAGGGTTCATTGTGATGAAGACTGCACAAGATGGAACCAGTGCAATTTCAGCTCCTTCAAACATGAAGCGATCTACCTGGACCCAGTAAAACATTATCATAGTGAGTAACTTGCTGGTAAGCAAATATCTTCAATTCCAGATGGAACAAAATCCTTTTTGTGTCAAAACAGATAAATCTAACCCTACAAATCCAGTCAAATGTCCTCACTGGGCTGGTCCAAAGATGCACACTACCCACTCATCGGTTTGCAGACAGGACCAGATTCATTTAGAATTCAGTTGGACACACAATGACATCCCTCCCTTAGATTTGCACTTCCCTGAACTTGGTTCTTCCCAAGACACGGTTGCTCATTCTACCCTGCAGTGGCTTTGGCTGCATTTGCATCCACTGCGCAGCCTGACTCCCTCCTCTGGCAACCTGCACAGAATTTTGCTTAATCGGTTGCCATCAATTTGATTTTAACTAATTTTTATAATGAAATATTTTTAGAATGTGTGATTATTTGATTGTTTATTTGATTGTTGTTAGCCGCCCTGAGCCCGGCTCGGCTGGGGAGGGCGGGATATAAATAAAATTTATTATTATTATTATTATTATTCTAGAGGTGTGTCAGGTGGCAACTTGGGCTACTCCAAATTCTTTCACAGAGAGTTATAAGATGGACTTGCATGCTTCCTTGGAGGATGCATTTGGAAGGCATATCCTCCAGAAATTAATTCCTCATCATTAATTTGTTTTTTTATATATATATTTATTAGAAATTTAGAAATTACAGAAAAAAGAAAAAAAACAACAAAAAATTCAACAAGACATACATTTCGATACATAAAAAAGGAAAATAAAAAACATAAAACCAATACAACAATACAACAATAAAAAACACACATCCAATACTCCATATCTTTATCTTTCATTTGCTTGTTTCCTCGACCTCCTCACACCTCCCTTTTTGTATTCTAGTTTAGTTAATTGTTTCACCAAATTCTTTCCATCTTTCTCAATTTTTGTTAAGATCTTAACGGTCTAACATATTAATTCACTCAGCAAATCCTTGCTATCTTTCACTGTGTTCTGTCATTCAATTTACCTTAATTTATTTTAACCTTATCTTACCATAAAATACCTTAAAGCTTAAAACTTAATATTTATTTATACATAACTCCTTATATCATTTCTACTAAAGCCAAATAGTTTCATTCCAACATTTTTCCTAATACTCATTAATTTTACACTAATTCTCAAAATAATTTTTTATATTTTTTTAAAACACTTTCTTCCAATCTTCATCCAACGTCTCTTCTTCCTGGTCTCGGGTTATGTCAGTCCTCACTGTCCATTCCATCTAGTCCATCAACCTGGTGCTCTTGTGTCCGAGGCTCTTAAGTCTCTTCCATGCCCCTTCTGCAGATCTTCTTCTTGTTTATACCTGCACTTTACCTTGTCTTCTGTTGATCTTTTTCTTAGTTTCTTTCCTTTCTCATTGAGGAATAGGTCTCGGGGAGACTCCGACCCAAAAATATCTCCATCTCCCCTCAGCAGATCAGCCCATTCCCCACAGTCCCATTCCCCACACTCAGCACTATAGTCCAGAAAGTATTTAAAAGCATGTTTCAAAGACCCTCCAAAATTAAAAGCCCCCACAACTCCAGACCCCCCCCTGGCCCACTCCAGATTTAATCTTCAAGAACAGCGGCTTATGCTCCTGCAGGGCCTCGGGTCTCTCCATTTGTGTTACTTGAGGTTCAACAGCGACCTCCTCCATTATCTTCTGCACTTGCACTTGCCCTGTCAAAACAAGTTCCTGAGTTGGTTCCTGAATAGTTTCTATATGGGTATTCGCCGTTTGTCCAAAGTTTTTGACTGCAACAGTCATCAAATCCATCTTCTCATGCATCTGCTCCAACAAAGCGCTTGTCTTGCAAAAAGCAAGCACCAAAACTTCTTCTAAACACATTTTTATTCAAGGCCAGAGTCTGGTCTCACGATCCTAATCTCGCAGCTGTGAAATCCCCAGATCGACTCCAGCAACAATTTAACAAGCTCCCTCTAGAGGAGACAATTTCTATTTGTATCCATCTTTTGAAAGCAGGTCCAACAAAGGAAAATTACTTTCATTTTTCATATATTTTGTATCTTTTGATCGGAAAAGGCAACATTGGAATCAGCTTGTTTCTCTTTTTTTAACTATCTGTCAAAAGACGTTCCATTCACAGTCAATGAACTTCCCCAAGAATTTCTGTCTCTGACACCCCGTTCCCAGGTTTGAGACGCTGAAAATTTATCTTTCTTTACTCTCTCTCCTGCAGGCTTGAACAATCAAAATTCCCCCCTTTTCTCCTGCTTCCAAGAGGGGTTTTGATGGTTATAACTGAAGGAAATTTAGTCCTTTATATGTGACTTTCCGGACTTTAGCTTGCAAATTTTTGCTTCAGTCTATTTACAAAAAGCGGAAGGCGGACTTCCTGTTTAGAACCTTCCCGCTTCAGTGCCAAATTAAAATGTTTCTTAATCCAATTTTCCGTTTTACTCACGGGTACTTGTGATTGTCCACAGGAAAAAGTCAGCGCTCTCCGGCAACAGCTGTGCGGCTTCACTCCGTAAAAGTAGCAGTCGATTCAAAACACTGCGCCGCTCACCCCACGTCGCTTCGGATCCCCGAAAAAGGGTTTCCCTGCGAGTAGGGGAGGCGCTCCTGGTGTCAGCCGAATCCCACGTTCCCAGGCTTCCTCCGCCTGGGATTTTTAAAGGGTCTCCGCCTTCGCCGCGGCGGCAAGACCCGATTTTCACGGAGCGGGTTCCTCCCGGTCAGAGGAACTCCGCCATTGCCGATGGCGCTAACCCGGAAGTCTCTTCCTCATCATTAATTTGCCAGCTCCCACCCTAGGATAACTAGGGGTAACTTTGGAACATGTCATTTGCTGGTGTCATGGTGCCTATGGTATTGACCTGAAAGGTGTTTCTAAGGAGGCACTAGGACATCACCAAGGCCCACCCTTCACTGGCATTGTTTACATTTCTTATATTATGGATGGCTACTCCTGGTGTCTGGAGTCTGTCATGCTATTAGTTTCTTTCTAGGATGTCTGTTATATGGTCTGGCTGGAAGGGCAAACTATCACTCCAGGGGAGGGGCAGCACAAAAGCCTTTAGGAGCAATGATTTTTTTTTCTGCCTTCAAGTCTTTGTAACCAGTTAGCTATGCCTCTCTGACTATAAATTGCGTAAATAAATAAAAGAAATACAGTAGAACCCACCAGTGGGTTCCATGTTGGAGAGCCTCCACAATTGTCTTGAGGCTTGTCATATGTTCACCTACTTAAACAACAAATTTCTACTTGAACAGCAAAGAAAACAAACACTGGATAATATTTTTATACCAACATACTTAAGGCAGAACTAGAACACCAGCACAGAGATACCTACTCTGTAGCCCACAATCTGAAGAGAACAGCTTACATAACAAGCACCAGAGAATGCAAGTAACGACCCTTCTGAATGTATTGAAACCAGCCAATTAACTTTGAAAAGAAGTTTCTTCAGCTAGGTGAAAACTATTCAAACCTCTGTGTAGTAGCAGGGTTTTGCCATGCTATGAAAACCTGTGCAGCGCCCAAAACTCCTACACCAAACTGCCAGTTAAGTGGCAGAAGGGACTAATAGGAGCCTTGAAAGCTTCCTTTTCTCTTAATTAGGGAAGCAGAATTTTCCAGTTCAATATTCTATTAGAAAAATATTCATATTAAAAAAGGTCTCCAAAGGACTACCTGTCAAAGAAAGTAATAAAAGTAAAATCATCTGACATTTAAAATATGCATTCTATTAAATGATTATGGTACTGCCAATATAAAGGAGGAGAACCCCCTAAATCTGCCAATACGTAGGCAGGAAAAACAACAAGCTTTAAATAGCATCTCAGAAATCACTCAAACCCCCACGAAAAAACAGCCCACTGGGGAGAAAAACTTCAGGAGACAACCAAGAACCACATACACAAGGGAAAAACAACCAAATTATATGCACAAACAAACAATTAAAGGTCAGAAGAGCACCAGCTTGGTCTGCTTCAAGCAAGGGCAGAAAAAATGAAGTGTCACTCTAGAGGAGGGGCAACACGGAAGCCTTTAGGAGTGGTGGCATTTTTTTCTGCCTTCAATGAAGTGGAGCATAATGATATCCCACTTGGTGATTTCCTAGTACCTACTGGAGAAATAAAAGTGTGGTTCAGGAAGCCAAATTCCTTCACTCTTCACTTCCTTAACTTACCCTCTGCTGTTGAGCTTTCTGAATTGTTGTGATTTGCTGGGCAACTACAGACAACACTTCAATGTCAATGCGGTTGAACTCATCGAAGCAAGCCCAGGCTCCAGAACTGAGCATATAAGGAGAAGACAGTATCAGGAACCCAATAGTTACTAGCAAAAAATCAGTTGGTCTTAAAAGGCCTGAAGAGATTATGCCAATCTAGACAGCACTGGGATGGAAAAGTGGGCTGGCAGTGAGGTTGGGGCTGCTACTACCCCAATGCCTTCCAGGCAAGCTGCAGAGATGCTGGTGTTGGGAGAGTAGCTCTGTCTCACCATGCTGGCTGTTACTGGTGGCAAGTTAATCTATGCAAATTGCCTACCATTTAATACCAACCTTCATGTGCAACTATTTTACATGTCCTCTTTGGGACAGTCACAATATGTAAATTGGGCCCAGCTTCCAAAGGTGACTGGACTTTAAACTATGTAAATTAGCACAATCTAAATGTTTATTGGGTTCTCTTTTACTCTATCAAACCAAATATAGTAATACATCTCTACAGAATGCTCAAACAGGCAATATATAGAGATTGCTAGTAGGGAAATAATCACTAGGCTAGCTACTTGTTCTGGGTTCTCATAGACTCACCTCTGCTTGGATGTATTGGATGCAACAATATTCTGATTCATGTATTGTCCACCAAACCAATAATTTTGTGGCCGTGTTATGATCCACCCCCCTGTGTAGCAAATTCATATATGGCATTGTTTTGTAATACCTGGCTAGTCCTTTCAGGAATTTCCCCATTGCCATGAAATCAAGCTGATCAGAGCAATTAAACACAACCGTCTGGATAGCTAAAGCTTTCCCCAGATCTTTAGTTGTCTCTGTTTTGCCTGTTCCAGCTGGTCCTGCAGGAGCGCCCCCAAATTTCAAGTGCAATGCTCCAGTTAGTGTCAAGTAGCATCTATCAGAAAGAATCAAATAATTTTAAGGCTGGAAGGGTTCATCTAGTCAAATGCCACACAATGAAAAAAATATTATTCATTTATAAACATTACCAAGTAGCTCATTATGTTAATATATTAAGAAGAATGCAGTTTATTATCAAATCATAGTATACTATGAGGGAAGATCAGAACACTATGAAAGGGGTGGGCTCACCTTTTTCAGGCAAACCCTCTGGGGCCTACATCTCATGGTGGGCATGCCCAAAGTATAAAAGTGAATGTGACCAATTTTTTTAAAAAAACAACAACAACAAAAGGACAAATATTGGGGATCTTGAGAGAATCACAAAACATTTTGAAAACACAGAAGAGGATCCATGGGAGTGGTCAGTATTTTCTTTAATGTAATATTTAAAAAAATTAATGGGTGAATTTGGGGGAGCCTTTTGGCTCATGATTTGTCTCCTCCAGACAAACTATGAGCTGTAAACCAAGAGCACATATTGGTTACAGGTCTTTGCTTGCCTGGAGAGAAACAAACCACAGCTCTGAGTTCATATGACAAGCTAAGGCAAACCATGACTTTGCCAGAGTAGCAGAGTCACAGTGAGATTGGAGAAGGAACAAAGCAGTCACAATCTCCTCCCTCTCCTCCTGGAAGCCTGTGCATATGTGCTAAGGCATGATCAGGTTTAGTGCTAAATGCAAACTGAGCCACAGACAGCTTTTTAAAACTAACAAACCAAAACTGTAATGAAGAGCAATCTTGTACAGTTTTTTGGCTATGTTGTAAACCAGCCCAATTCAAATGTGTCTTGGGTGTGTGTGTGAAATGTCCTGAAATAAATTGTGACATATGTGTGGTATGTCAGAAGAATGTAATTTATCTGCTTCTCTAAGTTTTGTTTTAAAAACCACATAGGGCCGCAACACTTTAACACTGACTAGGGTTAAAAAGTACACACCCTTTTAAAGATTCAGTTGGCTTTCTTAGGATTGATTGATTGATTGATTGATTGATGCAGGTGCTTTTGGTCTACAGAAAACTGTGGGTTGTTTACAACTAGCTTTTATCCAGAGCAGACCTATATAAATTAATGACCATGACTAACTTAGGTTCATAAATTTCAATGAGTCTATTCTAAATAAAAGTTACAGTACTTGAATACAATCCTGTATATAGCCAGTGGCTGAAAACTGGGAAGATTGTTTACCACCAAGAAGGTGACAGTAAACTAGATGGACTGCATCCTAAGTCTACTTCTCTGTGTGTTCTGCAATAAAAGGTATACCCGGGGTGGATTTCAATACTTCAAAATGACATGCTGCAAGAAAAATATTTTTAAAGGGACTCACTAGGTTTTCTGATCTAAATATGCTTTATGACCTTAATATGATGATCAATAATAGCTAGAACAAGTGAGCTCTGGTTGAAACCTCCTGAGAACAATTATATTAGCACTTCAACACATTCATTTGCTATCCCATCCCTTGCTCTGCTAAAGCATCAATAATCAATAATGGTACTCAAAAGGAATAAGAATTTTTAAAAAGAAGACATAGATCATATGTTATTATTCTCAGAGAGCTGCTTTAACCATACTGTTTAATGATAAATAACCATCATTCAATATTATCCATGGAGGACCACTTGATTAAACTGCTTCTGTTACCATTATTGAGAACTGAACGGCTATATCCTTGTTCAGCCTGCAGAAATGCAATCCATCTTCCATGCATGCAACCGATTACAGTGGTACCTCGGTTTACAAACTTAATCCATTCTGGAAGTCTGTTCTTAAACCGAAACCATTCTTAAACCAAGGCACACTTTCCCTAATGAGACCTCCCGCTGCCAGTGCTTCCACTGTTTGGATTCCATTCTTAGACCAAGGTAAAGTTCGCAAACTGGGTCACTACTTCCAGTTTTGCGGAGTTCGTCAACCTAATCGTTTGTAAACAGGACTGTTCTTAAACCGAGGTACCACTGTACTACACTGTCAACTTTTTTTAAAAAAACCAACAACAACCAACCACATGCATACATGCATTGGTCAACTAAATAAAAAGCTTTTTAAAAGAAAGTTATGCACTTTAAACATAGTTTCTCTAAGACACATGTGGAATCTGTTCCTAAACACTTCACCATATTTGGCATATGCAGACACAAGAGCTGTGTGAATAATATACCGTATTTTTTGCCCTATAGGGCGCACCGGCCCATAGGGCGCACCTAGTTTTCAGGGGGGGAAATCAAGGGAAAAAAATATGACCCCCCCCCACAGTTCTGGGAGCAGCGGACAGGCTGCACGCAGCCTGTGTGCTACTCCAAGACCTTCTCCCTGCTTTTGCGGGAGGTGGCGGAATTCCCCCACCTCCCGCAAAAGCCCACAGGAGCCGTGCGCGACTCCTGCGGGCTTTTCGACCAGGAGGGAGAAGGGACTGAAACGGCCACTGAGTCCCTTCTCCCTCCTTGGGGAAAAGCCCCAAGAGCCCCAAGAATTCCCCCACCTCATAGAAAAGCCTGCAGAAGCCGCGCACCCTTTAAAGAGCGCGCGGCTCCTGTGGGCTTTTCGACCCAGCTTGTGGGGCTGGCGGTGGGGGGAAGCTCTGCTTTCCCCCACTGCCAGCCTCAAAGAGCAGGCTCTCCTGGCTTCAGTGAAAGCAACGCGAAGCCTCCGGAGCGCAGGCTTCGGAGGTTTCGCGTTGCTATCGCTGAAGCCAAGGAGCCTGCATTCGCCCCATAGGACGCACACACATTTCCCCTTCATTTTTGGAGGGGGAAAAGTGCGTCCTATAGGGCGAAAAATACGGTAGATTCTATGTCACCATAGGTCAAGCAGATACACCCTGTGTAGTTTTTGCTGAACAGTCTGTGTCAGAAATACATGCAAAAGTGATTATTGCTCACCCAGACTCTAAGCTAGGCCCAGTTTCCTACTGACTCCATATGTATCTGGTTTTTAGGAGCTTCCATGTTAGGTCTTGGGCTTTGTCTGAGCACACTCTTGCTACCTGGCCTTGCTTGGAGTACTGCAATGTACTCTATGTAGGACTACCTTTGAAGATGACTCAGAAACTACAATTAACCCACAATGCAGATGCTACACTAGCAGAGTTGCCCCTTGATTCAGCTCTCAAAGAGTGATTTATTCATTCAAGATTATGGAGACAAGTTGTTGTTTTTTAGTCTAATAAGTTATGATACCTGTCAGTGAGAGGTGTAATCACCAGGCGCCCACTGTTGCCCAAGTATTCATAGCCATAGATAAATTCAGCGTTCACTGCCCGGATATACAAATCATCTCTTGTCCAGTAGTACCTAATGTTAAAGAAAAGTTAAATGCAAAATGATATAGGAAGAGAACTGCAAGAGCTAACAAAGGGATTCTTATACCATCAGTTTAAACACTGCAGTCCTGTTTATTTGGTTGTATTTTGTTCACGCTAAACAATGCATATTCTTTTATAACGTTGCATGTTCCACCTGCATATTATTGAAAAAGCTCTGGAACTGACTGCCGCTTCACAGGTAAGAGTCACCTTCTGTCGTGTGGGCAGGGCGGTCCCTCCCCTTACCTGGCCAATCCCCTGGCAACACCTCCCCAGACAGGATTGGGGTAGGCGGAGACCTCCGGTATCCAGCTTGGGCAGGATGAAGCCAGCTTGAACTACCAGGAGCTGCACTGGGATCTGAGGGGCTGCACGTGACCATGCAAAAGGCGCCCCCCCATTTTATGTGGGGAGCGGTCATTATTGAAAAACTGGACATTTAATGAGTAATGTTAGTGTATGCAGAAAATAATGTTATCTATGCAGAAAAAACAGTAGATTTAACAGAAATTTCCCACAGCCACAAAAAAGGTTAAGTGCAAAACACCTTTCAGCAACTAGCAAAAAGCACAAGAGAAGAAAGATAAATGTGAATTTGTTTTGGAAGGGAGTGTTGTTGGGTTGGAATAACCCCTAAGTAGAATGATACAATAATAGTCAGACGATCCTTTTCAGACCTTTGTGATTATTCTTTCTCTAAGGCTGTGTGCTTCAGGGTGCCCTGCCTAGTTCATGTACCTCACAGTAGCTGAAGACAGGGATCTGTCTCACTACCCAAAAACAGCGATAACAGATTCTAGGAAATGTCTCACCTGAGCTGGGAAATCCACTCGAAATCATTCTCACTGCTGACATTCTCCTCAACAAGTCTAGCTGCCACATCCTTGGCATGAACTTCAATCACAATGAGAGCTGATAACACTCCCCGCTGCATCCGAGACAGCTTCCCTCGCACAAGTGCTACTAGGTCGCTCAGCTGTGCAAGGAAAGCATAACAAGTCAGGCCATGCCTTGGAGAAATATCTCGTATCTACTTGGCATTCTATAGTTAGCAATGTACTGAAGTGTGTAAGAAAACTGGAGAAAAAGAAAAGCCACTTCTCCGCCTTCCTCACAAGTTACATTTTGTGAAGGGAGGAGAAGAAACAGTACCACTCTATTCTGCCTTGGTCAGACCCCACTTGGAGTACTGTGTCTAGTTCTGAGTGCCACAATTTAAGAAGGTTATTGACAAGCGGGAACATGTGCTGAGGAAGGCAACCAAAGTGATCAAGTGTCTGGAAACCAAGTCTGATGAGGAATGGTTGAGGGAGTTGGGTACGTTTAGCCTGCTAATGAGGAGACTGAGAGGAGGTATGGTGGCCATCTTCAAATATCTGAAGGGCTGCCACAAGCTTGTTTTCTTGTGCTCCAGAGGGGAGGACCCGAACCAATGGGTTCAAGTTACAAGAAGGGAGATTTTGACTAAACACCAGGAAGGACTTTCTGGCAGTAAGAGCTGTTCAGCAACAGACTCCCATGAGAAGCATTGGACTCTCCTTCCTCGAAGGTTTTTAAGCAGAGATTGGATGGCCATCTGTTATGGCTGCTTTAGTTGAGATTCCTGCATTGCAGGAGGTTGGACTAGAATGAATCTCAGGGTCCCTTCCAACCCTACAATTCTGTGATAGCAGTGAAGCAAGGGCTGGTGGGCACTGTCTTGATCTTCGTCTTTATGATCTCATCTTTTTTATGATCTCTTGGGGGGGGGGCGAAGCTAATGCATAGGACAAGTTTCTGGCCCACCCACCACTGACATGCAACCCCTGGAAGGTTCCCCACAAAGAAATGTTGCCATCAGGCTGAAAAAGGGTCCCCAGCCTTGGCCAACTAGGTGATATAAAAAGAAGGGTTTCAGTGCAGAAGCAACTGAGTAAGTTACACAATGAAGTGACATTTTTACCTGAGCACTTAGCTGTGGAAACAACCTGGTGGCCAAATCTCCAGCTTCCAGGGCCTCTGACACTTCTTTTGTCCAGAACGTCTGACATCCAGCAATGGTCACCTGGCCTGGCCAATCTAAGACCCATGTAGTCCGTGGTGTCTTTATTAAAAACATATGGCCTTAATATTAAATACAATGGAGAATCCCCCCCCCCCCGTTTCATCACTGTTTTAAGCATAGTAGCTGCTTCTGACCAAAGTTCCAGCCCTAGATCACCCTGTCCTACTCTATGCCCTGCTATACCCTCTGAGCTCGGCTATGCTGCTTTTTGAGTTTTTCCATATGTGAGCCAAGGTAAGACAAAAGACACCATCAACCATGGAATTCTCTTTAGCAGAAGCTTCCCAAATCCTGGCACCTCTTTTTCCAGAAAAAAAGCCCTGGCCTTACATATTCCATTGTTTCCAAAATATTGTCACCAGGTTTAAAAAATCCAATGCGTAAGTTAGGGTACAGACTGCCTACTGTGCCAATTATTTGGCTTACAGGCAACAACCGATGAACATGAGTCCGATTGATGTGCGATCGCACATGTGCTCACAGCGTTGAACCTGGAAATGACCCGAAAAGGTCACTAAAAGGGCAGAACGGGGGTGGAACAGGGGCAGGGCAGAACAGAACAGGGGGCACTTATATGCACTCCGCCACCACATGGGGGCATGGAACAGAACCCCCACACAAAATGGTTGTTGACTGCACTTCTGCAATCCCTATCAGGATAATGCATTCCAAGAATAATCTAGATGATGAAAGAATGGTGATCCCAAAGTAGACTACAAGACACAAGTAGGAATGCAGTTATATGCACCATTAAGATCCAAGCATACAGATGGAAAACCAGAGGATTATTAGAAATATATTTCAAACATCCGTCAGCAGAGATTGCTGTCCATTGGTTTTTAAGATGAAGCATCCCAAACCTACAAACAAGTTCCATTTCTTAAGTGAAATTTACATAGTTCTATGCAAGACACTTACCTTTGGATAAACCTTGATGGACCTTTCAATGTTGTCCCGCACACTGGCCCTCATGATCCTCTCAACTTCCAGCAACCAGTCTTCCACATTGCCAGTAGGATAAATGGGAGAGAAAAGTTTTACTTCTTCCCCTTCTGCAGAATACATGTGTGTAATTTGGAGATCTTCCTGAAAGTGCAGCTAGTGAGAGGAAGCACAGCATGAGAAGCCAAGTAGGAGAACTACCCTCCATCCCCTACTTTGCACAAGGCTGTAGATTCACTGTTGTGTGGGATTAAAAGCATATATATATATATATTACAGTCAACTTCACTACCCTAAATTCAAACCCCTTGAAGCTCACTCTGCAAATGTTCATTAACTTACTAGATGTTGATTCATATACAAAGGCATATATTTCAACATATAAGCACTTTGCTAGTTAAAGGTGCTGGATTAAAAGGTCACATAAGTATTCTCTACATCTACCAGGAAGAGACGACGCAGTATGGTAATATGCCTCCTTATTAATCTCATTCAGCCTGAAAAAGAAGGGGCATAGGTACCAAAAAGAAGAGACTGGCACAGAACTGGGTATGTTTTAAGCCTTCTAAAATCAGTGGGCAAACTCAAAACAAACTACATTGCTACACCTTTGTTTGTGTAATTCAGTTTGTGGTCTCCTCTGAGATGGGCACCTAGTTTGCAACCTGTGGTGATTGCATGGCTATTATCCACTGAGAAAACTCTCTCTCTCCTCTCTCTCTCTCTCTCTCTCTCTCACACACACACACACACAGAGCAAACTGAAGCATGCAGACTTGTAACTGACTTCTTTCATGTATCTAGCTAAATACCAGCTGTTGCTATAATCATGCTAGCATAGCAGAACCTGTTCGCTCCCTTCCTCCCTGACTCTTCACAGTATAAGCAGGACCCCCAAAGTGGACGGCTTTTATTTACCCGAGCAATATTCTCAAAACACTTGCGGAGATGAGGCTGCACAGCTGTGGGGTCTTTGGTCTGAGATAGTATTTCTAACAGCTCATCATCAGAAAGGAAGTAAAATCTGCAAAGAAAGAAGACTGGTGTTTTGTTCCGGGTTTCTAGCTTTTCTGCCAATGAAAGCACTCCAAGATTAAATGCTGAAAATGATATTTAAAACTTTGACCATAATCCTAAAACACTTACTTCAGAGTAAAATCACTTTGCTAGTGGCTGGTATTGGGTGACTGAGGCCATTTTCTCCCTGAAAGAACCTGGGTGCACCAGACCCTCAAAAACACACACCATAGGGTCCATATTCTCCCCCTGGACATTTCCTGAATTCTAACATATGGATTTTATCAAATGCAAGTCCTACTCAGAGTGGATCTGCAGAAATTAATGGCTCCAAGACCTGTTGTCCCTTTGCTGCATACTGTTGAAGTTCAGCCTCAGGTAACAGAATTACCTTGGGAAAGCTCCTCTCTTGGTCTCCAAGTATTCACTTAGACCTTTCTGCACCAGGTCAAGAAGCTTATTACATTCCCGCAGCTTTTCCAGCAGCCTGGGATCAGGACACACATTAATCACCTGGGAACAGCATGACCAACAACTGTTAATTCTGCTGGCACCTGAATAGATGAGTTGCAGGAACATACAGAAGCAAAGATGAGCAACTTTTAAAAATGTAATAGACTCTGTGTTTTGTAGCCAAGCATTGACATAACCTCACCTCTCTGTTCTCATCAGCATTTTTCATGATTTTTTTCCATGACCTCTCCATAGTTTGGTAGCGCTTGCTTTCCACTGGCAATTGTCTGTTGATGTCTTCCGAGCTGAAAATGGGCTCTAAATACAACCAGGAACGCTGGCATGTCAGCCATTCTTCCAAGACATCCTGACAGGAATGCATGCACATCAGGAAAAGCACACCAATAGGCACACCAATACATATTTACTCAGATTTAATTCCCACTGAATTAAATTGAACTGACTCCCAAGTAAATAAGTATAGGGCAGGCACCCCCAAACTCGGCCCTCCAGATGTTTTGGGACTACAACTCCCATCATCCCTAGCTAACAGGACCAGTGGTCAGGGATGATGGGATTTGTAGTCCCAAAACATCTGGAGGGCTGAGTTTGGGGGTGCCTGGTATAGGATTACCACCTAAAAGAATTGGTTCCATCTGGGCTCAAATTGAAGATCTCTAGGGGAAGAGTCTACAAATTATACATGTTAATATTACAAATATTAGAGTAGCTGGATTTTCTTTGCAGTCTGAAGTATTCAAGCTATTGCCTGCTCCATTGGTATCACAGTAAATGTCCTAATATGAAAAAGAAAGAAAACTGCAACTCTCCAGAATGATCCTTGGGCAGATTCAAGTCTAGTTGAGGCCAATCAGGCCTCAGTTACACAGGGGTTAACTCTAGATGATCTCAGTGATTGAGCTGGGATATAAGGGCTCAGATGGTCCTTATGGTATCTTGAGCCAAAGTTGTTCAGGGCTTTGCAGATCAACGCAACAGCCTTGAACCTAGTCCAGTAGCATATGGGCAGCCAGTACAGAGGTGTCACATGCTGTTGGCTATCTGCCTCCATCAGTAGTTTAGCTCCTGCATTCTACACAAGCTAGAGCTTCCAGACCAGGCTCAAGAGCAGCCTCACATAGAGGGCATTGTTGTAATCCACTCTCAAGGTTACCAGAGCATGCACTACAGGGGCCGAGTTATCTCACTTCAGCTGTTGCTGGTCTACCAGATGAAGCTAGTAAAAGGCACTCATAGCCGCAGGTTACTTGGGCCTCTAATGAGAAAGATGCATCCAGATGTACCTCCACACTACATTTTGGCTCCTTTAGAGGGAGTGCAGCTTCACCCAGAACAGGCAAGTAGCCTATATTCTGGACACAGGAACCACCATCCACACAAAAACTCCGTCTTCCCAGGGTTTAAACTCAGTTTTATTGGGTCTCATCCAGTCCACCACTGCATTAAGGCAACAATCTAGCACTTGCACAGCCTCTCCCGATTCAAATATCATGGAGATGTGGAGCTGCATGCCCTCAGAGTACTGATGGCACCATTCTCCATAACACCTAAGGACCACTCCCAACAGCTTCATATTGATAAGCATCAATGTAAAATCTATTTAGCATTGGAGACAGAATTGTGCCTGACGGGGGGCATGAGAGGAGAGGAGGGAAGCCCCATTGTGCTAGCCATTGTGTTAGTTGAATCCAGCCCATTATATTCAAAGAGACTATATTCAAAGAGACTTTCACCCTAGTGAGTGTGTTTAAGACAGATACAACTGGTCTGGTGTATTAGTAAACGTCTCTTCCAGAAACTCAGTGGTAATGCATACACTGCAAAGCCATACAGGGAAGGAGTCATATTTTGGTGTTAAGCATTTTTTCAGATACATATCATGCAAGAAGAAAGCTGAGTTGCATATTCAACTTACAACATTTACATAAAATATTTGGAATGTAATCCAAATATTTACAACAGAGCACGGCAAAACATAAAAAGATGCAAAAACCAATGGAAGGTGCAATTTAGCTCCATTTTGTGTGTGTGCCAAGTATTCGAACAATAACTGCAACATGTCCACTCATGATGATAGTACTTTCAACAGCTGACAACAAATATCAAAAGTTGTAGCTATAATAAAGGGATTTTGGCTACAATTCTTTTGCAGCACTTTTGCTGTTTAAATCCCACTGAAGCCAAGATGTTGTTAAATTCTTATACACTATAATACTAGTAAGAAGCTACATGACAGTACTCAGGTCCTTTTTCTACAAGAAATACTACTGGACTTTTAAAATGAGCTTATGTATTTACTTTCGTGGGAATAACATTAAAACAGCAATGTTAATATGATGGTTTGAGATCTCCTAGTGACAAATAGAATCCATGAGATGTGTTGCTTAATAATTGCCAGTTTGAAAGAAGGCTTTCTATGGTGATAGGGGTATCTTTTCCCAGAAGTGATAGGCAATGCTAACTCAGCCATTCCAGATAACAAAATGTACTCAAGCATCAGAACCTACTAGAGAATGGGTTGCTCCATGCAAGGATCATCGTGCATAAAAACCAGAATCATGATGATGGTCACACAATTCAAGCATCAATAAATAAGGCTAGGTTGGTTATGGTTATTATGAATTAGTTGCCCTTTATTAAACATACAGAATTTCTGCTACATTTTGGGAGATATGGGAAACTTCTTTGGAAAAATGATAGTTTACATAATTTTTAACTTCATGAGTTTTGGTGATGATAAAAATGATCATGGATTTGTATTGATTCTTCCTATAAATAGCACAATGACAGTGGAAAAAATAATTTGAGTTGTATCATTTAGATGAAAGTGAAAAAATGAGCCTCAACTGCAAAAACTGAATTAAGCAATCAATTTAGATCGGGGGCTACTGCCATAGATCCTTTCTCATTGTTTTTATGAATCTTACTTCTATCATGAATATAAAATTCAAGAAAATCTTAATTTTGAACTCTCGATCTAAGGGATGCATTTCATTGCCACAGTTCATACATTTAGGGAATGAATCGGCTGCCCAGTTCTGAGGCCTGCTTGAGCTGAGCCCCTGCTCCTGTGATTTCTCTCCCTCAGGTGGAGGAGAAATCATGCAAGGAATCCAGTCCATATGTTACATCATCTATGTGGCTGCACAGGAATTTTTTAGGGTTAACTCACAGGAACTGAATTCCAGCACCTCTTAGGTGGATGGCATTGCCATTGTAAGAGAATGGGGGAGGTGTTCATGCTGAGTTCCAGGACCTCTTTTTCTATAAAAAATAGCACTGTGGTTGCAGGAAACAGGGCACTCTGCATGGAGAAATTTTGCATGTATGAACTGGGGCACAGTGCTGAACAGTTAGTAAGGCCCCAGACAAACAGAAGCCCTTTAAATAATGTCCTTAGCTGAGAAAACAATGGCTATTCCTTGAACACATAGCAAGGAATGAGTCACATTTGGTTAACTAGACTAATGGATCACCCACATATCCCTTTAAAACCCTCAAGAGGAGGGGGTCGTTTGGTAGAGAAAACAACAACAAGTAGGCACTGTTTTTGAATGTGCCAAGTGTCCCTTCTTAGGAGCCACGCAAAACTGTGAGCCAATTTATGCTTGCTTTTCACACTCCCAGTGAAATTAGCATTTATTATTCAGGGAGAATAACACTTCTCAATTTGGGCTAAATGTGGAACAGTTAGGCTCCAGAAGTCCGATCCGGCTCACATTAAATTAGTTAATGGTCCGAGTGATAGAATGTTCTCTATGAACAGCTGAAGTAATTGCTTGCAGAACGTCCTGGTGTTTGTTTATTTTAAAAACATTTTTTGAAGTGTTGTGGCTTAGCCAGATTCAAAACACCACTTCCTAGACACCTGATTAAAGATGTTCTGCGCTCTTCCAGTCTCATTGGTACTGGCAGGCATACAATCTCTCTCAGAGACAGGCTGGAGGTTCAGAAATTACTTTGCTCTCTGCTCTTCAGATTTCGTGGGCAGACAGGTGTGTAATGAAGTGTCTTCTTCAAAGCAGGCAGCACTGAGACTTGTGTGGACGGTCAAGAAGCCATACAGAAATATAAATGTGTGCCGAAGCTTTCTGAGACTGAGGTGAAGGGCATCTGAGTCCTAAACATTCATAGTAGTGTATCTCTGCCTTCAACCCCAATATGATGGATATACAACTTAACCCCTTTGCCTCTTATCCTGTTGCCCATTCTTCTTGTAGCAATGAATCGCTGTAGCAGTTTTAGTAAACTGAGGATGGTTTATATGTCCCTTCATAGTCTCCATTTTCTCCATTTTCTGTCCCCCTAATATGCCTTAACTACCAAGATAGAAACATTTTATTACAATGCCTGAAATTACTACTCTGTGGGGAGGTTTTTCTTCTTCAGTAAAAAAAATCTCAATGCCTTCACATGTGGAAATCCCATATCAGTAAAAGGAGTAAAAAAGAAGGGAAGGCCAGGCACAATTCCACATCCAAATCCACACACAGCGCACACATGATCACATCAGAGCAAGCTTGTCACCTGATTCCTTACAGCCTTGGGTTCCATCCCTTTCTCATCCCGAGGCAATCAGAACATACTCTGCAGACTCTGGTTCAAGCGCATAAGGATGGCTAATGCCCATTAATAAAGCAAAAGAATGATAACATAAAAGCACATGTTCTGCTTTGTCAAAACACTTCACCAATAAAAGTACTGTACTATTATTACCTGTTCATTGCAAAAGACCTGCTTGCTTCCATCAGTAACCAAAAGACTTATTTAAGATATTTGAGTGTAAGATCTGCCATCAAATTGCCGTTAAGTGCGGGTGTGTGCACACAATTTAAAGCACATTAGGGATGGATGGGAGGAAGGTGCTTCTCTCCCCGCCCCCAAACCAGAATGAGTTCAAAGATGAAACTACACCAGCAAAATTCTTATAATTGTGTGTGTGAGTGCAGCATGGAGGGTAGGTGGAAGAGAGGCGCTGAACCCTCCTGCTTCTTCACTTTTACACCTGAAATGGGTTTTAAACCCTTTCATCTGGTTATGTCTTATCTTGAAGCCTCAGTGGAACAAAAGGAAACTCTGAAAGCCATTAAAGGGTGGCATTCATTTGAACATGTCTTTGGGCCAGAACTACAGTTCTCTGACGTACAGCTCCACCACCATTATGTCTAGTTTGGCCCTAATCTACTCATATGCCTAATGGTGAGACCTAGCAATTACCAGTAACACCTTACAAAATCAGGCTCTTCAGGGTGAACCTGGTCAATAGAGTGATTAAATATGCAAGGGCATAATTTGTTGTTTATAAAAAAAAGTACCAAATTTTCACAGGATGAAAAATTCTCTTTAAATTACTGAAAGAAGTGAAGCATTGTGGCTATCCAGTCTCATTAAAGTCAGAATCTGATCCAAAGCTCTGTGTAAACTATAAACTGTACACAGAGCTCCCATGTCAACAGGGTCTGATCTCCGAGCATGTATTGGAGGTATATATACAAAATTGTCCTCAGCCTATTATCATTCTCACAGCTAAACTGGAGTATCCCCTCTGTTATATCAGATTCCACTTTCAAGCGCACAAAAGAATCTAGAAAATTATTACCTGCGTCATCTTTAGCTTATTTTCCCAAGTGTTGATCCTTTCCTCAAATGGCTTCTTAAATGGCGAGAAGGACATGCTTTGAGTCATAACAATGTGGTCATCCAGCAGCTGAGAAGCTTCATCAGGACTCTTCAGAATAAATGTTTCTGTTTCTTTATAGGGAACTACATTGAAGAGGATGTATTCCCATTCGTGCTCCATCTTATCCAAGGCCTGGGAAATGAGAAGCAATAAATCTTTAGTCCATATTGAACAGACTTTGCAAAACACTTGTTACCTTAAAGTGGCAACTAGTGAAAAGTTAATGGAGGTTAATGATCATGGTAACAGACTGAGGCTAGCTATGGAGAGAACAAACAAAGGACGTGGAAATTACTTTCCATCAGAAAACTCGTTTGGGATAATACACAGACAGACAGGTATAGGAGTAATTGCCAACGAGTTCCTTCCAAGCTCAAGTTATCTAGCATTCTCCAGATCTCCCATACATTCCAAACATCATGCCAAATTAAGAAGTACCTATTTTGCTAGCACATTCAGAAAGTCTACCTATTTTTTAAAAAAACATTATTTTTAGCTGACTAGTGCTTTTGTTAGACATTTTCAGAAATATTTAGGGCAAATGTTAAAATCCCTGGATATGAGGAACAATCAGAAGATAAGCATTCATCTACAGAAAACACTGCAGCATAAAGGATGACACCGCAAGGAAGGTCAGACAGAATGGTCTCCTTACATGCTCAATTGAGTATTCCTTCCCTGCAATCTCAGCTATTTTGGCTATGATCTCGATGTGATCCTGAAGCTTCATCTCCAGACAGCGTGCAAACGTCAAATTGGCCTTCGGCCTCACATTGATTTTGATCTCTTCAGAAAGCATCTCCCAATGACGGTTGCGCATACCAGGATTGCGTAGACCTTGAATCAGGGGTATGTATGGTCTGAATTCCTCAATCTTGCCACGGATTTCCACTGCAACTTCCTGGCATGCTTAACAAAATATAAATAAATGTACCATCAATCAACAGTTCTAAGGTTACATAATATAGTGCAAATCAGAAACACTGTGTGATATCAGAACAGACTCATTGAAATAAACAGATGTAAGTTACTTAAGTCCACTTGTTTCAATGGGTCTGCTCTGACTATGACAAACATATCAGCCATTGTGTGCAGAAACACAAGACTAAATTGTTTGCTTTAGGGAAAGGGTACTGGGCAACACAATGTTACACTATCCAAAGGCGGATGTATGTTGCCCATAATTTGATCCTTATTTGCACGTTTGAATCAATACCATAATATTTTCTTTAATACATGTATTTGCTCCCTTTTAAGTTATAGGAAAGGTACAAGCTCTGCAAAGAATAGGAGATAATGGTTTGTAGTCAACATTTGTCAGAGCAAGCATTCATGTTTACCCAATCTCCCCTCTCCTCCCCCTACATGCTGTTCTGGGGGTTCTCCCGACATTCCAGATTTGAAGAAGTGGGGAGAAGAGGCAAGGAAGTTCCACTGTGCTTCTACAAGGCAGGGGTGGCTAACTCCCAAGAGACTGCGGTCTACTTACAAAATTAAAAACTGGCAGTGATCTACCCTCATGGGAGGATGTTCAAGTCAATGTTGTTGACCTTTTTTTAGGGAGGAGGAAAGCCCCATTTTTTAAGGTTTTGGGGCAGAAAGAGGAACAGTCACTCACCAACAAATCACTGAGTGAACTCCATCTTCCATTCTGCAAATTGTGCAACAATGGAGGGCGGGGCAAGGGGGCGATTTTGACAATGCTAAGGAAAGGGACCCAGCATGATCTACCAAAACCTCCTGGGGATCTACCAGTAGATCACGATCAACCTGTTGGACATCCCTGTACTAGAGCAACAATGAATACAGTCCATCTGCTTTTAAATGATTAAATTTAGCAAACTGTGATGTACGGGTGTGTAGCCTCCATTTATTCTTGCAATGAAGGACTAACACCCCAGCACTGTCTTTGACAAGATCAGAACATTGTGATATAAGAAAAGCCAATTCTGGAAGACTTGCTCTATTACACAACTGTGTATTTTTAATCCTTCTGCTTTGAATGAGTCACCTTCACTCATACATATTCCTTCAACTCCTCCTCTGTTAAGGTTGATTCACTGCAGCACTTAGAACAGAATTAATTGTTTAGAATAAAATACAAGTCAAGAAAAGAAACAAGATTCCCCCACTACAGAATATTTTACAGTGTTAATATGAAGCCATTGTAAATATAATTTTAGAGAAAGTTTGCAGTTCTACTATATCTTTACAATTTCTGAAATGGTTGCAAGGGATGCTAAATCTGTCAGTTTTGATTTCTCTCCATTTCTCATTTCCCCAATATTAATTTCAGTTGATCCCATTTCTGAATCTGTTTGCTTTTTTAAAAAATGACATTTCAAGGCTCTGTAGCTACCTGGAATATCCTTGAACTGTTTCACACACTTGTGCATTGTCTTAAAGGACTCGTTGACATTCTTCTCCAGCTGTTCTGCATCAATTGCAGACAGAGGATCATTCATCCAGCTGTCAGCCCAGCGAAGCCAGTCCGATGCTGTAGTCCAGAGATCATAGAAGGGCTGAAAGTCCTTAACCATCCTGGACAGCTTATCATACTGGAAAAACCAGAATATTACTAACTGCTAATGGGCACATATTCCACAGAAAAATAACCTGTAATGTCTTCCAAGCAATTCCAGTATGCCATCAGGGTGTACGTTCACTAGGTTGTTCTCTCGACTTTGTTGGTATAAATAAGTCAGCAGGGAGCCTTGAACTGACTTCATGAGAGTACCTTCTGTTTGTCTAGTGGGCAAGGGACCTTCCCTTTGTTTCTTGGGCACAATATGTGACTATACATCTGACCAGATCACAATAGTCCCAGAGTTTCCATGTGGGTTGGGTCCAGGCTATCTGAAGGAGCTTGTCGCCCTATGAGACTGCCTGAGCTTTGAGATCTTCCAGGGAGGGTTTTCTCTTGGTCCCACTACCTTCATAGGCATTTTTGGTGAGGACACAAGAGAGAATCTTATTCGTGGCTGCTCCCAGATTGCTGAACTCTCTTCCATGGGAGGCTAGGCTGGCCCCCTCTCTGATTTCTTTTTAGCGGCAGGCAAATACTATTTTGTTCAGACAGGCCTTTGGCCACTAACTTGGCTGTTGTGGCAGGATCTTCTAAGGGTGGGTGATGTACTGTGTGTGTGTGTGTGTACACTTCTAAATGGTTCGAAGTGTTTACAATGCTGTTTTAATAGTTACTTTTTCCATTTTTAAAAATATTTATATTAATTGCCTGTTTGTAGTGGTATTTATTTTAATTCATGCTGTGAGCCACCTTGGGAGAAAGGCAGGTTATAAATAAAAGTAACTAAATAAATAGGGAAAGAGAGGAGAAAGGAGAACAGACACACACTCTACAAAAGTGCACACAAACCATATTATCCTATGTATAAAGGGAACAAAATCCAGTCATTAAACAACAACATTGATTTCAACAGGAAGAACTTGATCATATAACTGCACTCTCATTCAGAACCATGTGACATGCTTCTATTTGACTAGATCACTTCTTCTCTTTCTGTTTGTTTCAAATATTTTATTTTAGTTAGCCATTATTATTACATAACCACAGAAAGATTCCAACACAATTAATTCTGCTATATTAGAGATCTCACACAATTATTAATACCTATTTAAAACATAAAAATGCAAAAAATATAAACAATTATTTGGATTTCTCCTTATCCTCGATGGAAAAGAAGCAAATACAACGTCTCATTCTTTTTAAAAGTAGCATCTTTAAAATAAAAGATTTTTTTAATAGCATCTTTAAAAGCAAAAAAACCAACAGCAACAAAAAAAGTGTTAATTAAATAGCACATTTGGAGTTTTAAGGTTTCAGTAAATAAAATCATTGTATAGAAATTCCTAATCCTCAATAGCTGCTTCTTGCTTCTGAGCTGGGAGCCAAGCCAACAATATAGCTTGCAGCCATACGTTTATGAAAGTTTTGAGATCTCTGCCATATGAATTGCTTCATGAATGCCTTGCATCTTCCAGCTCTTGTTGCATGAGCTCTCCCAAAAAACTGAAAATAATTTAATGAAGTGGAGTGGCTAGCATACTGCTTTGCTCTGTGCCAGTTTAGTGAGACCACATGGTTAGAAAATGAAGGTGAACAACATGGCGGAGTTATAAAGAAAGACTAGCAATATCTGGTGATGTTTCTGCTGTTATCAACAGAGATGCAAAAATTACAGTGAAGGTAGCAAGGGAGCTGGGAACTTACGTTAGTCACTGGCACACCAAAAATCCGTTCCCTGTTGTTGTACAGTAATGCCAATTGCTGGGAGTCCTTCAAATGCTTCTTAATTCTTCTTGCTTCATTGGCTATCTCATGTGCCCGGTTTATATCACTGTGCGCAGAAAACCCTGCAACAGCAATCTGTGAAAGAAAAGCAGTCATAGCAAGCAGGGAGATAGAGCCCATGATACATAACCATAGATTTGGGAGAGGTGGGTAGTATATTTTAAGATCCTTTAAAAGGTCATAAATACTGGATAGAATCCTGGTAATAGCAAGTCTCAGATGGCTATGAGTTTTTACCGTGTAAAGTGGAAACACTTCCCTCTCTCCTGGTCACATTGGAACTTGCTAGCTAAGGATGATAATGCACCCTGAGTAATGGACAATCACCCACAACAATGATCTCTATGTCCCTAGGCTCAATGAGGAATAGACCCGGCTAACTCCATGTGTCAAGCTCTTATTTTAGTTCATCCCCAGCTACCCGCTGATGATAGTTGATACTTAAAGTGAGTGTAGAGGACAACTCTGGTGCCCATTATCAGTACCTGAAGACCATCCAGCCGTTCCAAGAAGTTGGTTTGATCCATGAGCTGAATTTTACGGAATCTTTCTTCATCTTCAATGTGCTGCTGCCTTATCAATTCAATCTGTGTGGTGATCTTCAGAGGCCAGCCGCTTGCAGCCCACCTGACAACATAAAGAGAGTCACACAAATGCACCATGTATCCAATCCTCTGAGATGATCAAAGCTGTAGCTCAGCAACATCTAGTGGGGCACAGGTGCCCCCAAACCCCTGCCTTGCATGTGTGCGCTGAGTCTTACAAATTGGGTGCCTGGGACGCACTATACTACAA
This sequence comes from Podarcis bocagei, assembly GCF_964188305.1. Taxonomy (NCBI): domain Eukaryota; kingdom Metazoa; phylum Chordata; class Lepidosauria; order Squamata; family Lacertidae; genus Podarcis; species Podarcis bocagei. Next base: position 57,722,560 of record NC_138126.1, on the reverse strand, counting down.
ATCTGTAATAAAATGCTGGCACCCCTGGGCAACTCTCAAATCCCTGTGAGCACCTTGCACCCACACAGAAATACACAGCCTAACAATTTCATGCTGTGCAGCCCCCAAATTCACTGGCTTTTCATGAAAAATAAAACAAAATAAAGGCCTCCGGTTTGCTAAAAGCCTCAGAAACAAGAAGGTTGCTTCAATCCCTGGCCCAGAGGCTGGCACCACCACTGGTTCTGCATTTGAATAAGGTAGTTCAGTGGGCATCTTTTCTGGCGGCCTGAAGAGATTTGCTGAAGCCCTTTGATGTGCAAATAAAGCCCTGAGGCAGAAAATATGGTATCTGAAGCCAAAGGTCTTGCTCTGACTGCAGGGGAAATGCCTTGTGCTTACTTGTCATTGAAGTCATCTTGAGTCAAATTGTAGAGGAAATCCTCCATGACTTCGTATTCTTCCATGACCTTACTTATCAATTCCTATGCAATGACAGAAAGAGAGAGAGGAGCCGACAAGCAGGGCTTTGCTTGCATGATCAAAATTTCATCCCATCTGTGTTATAATATTGTTGCACACAAAAATGCTGCCTATAAGTCAAATGTCTGGGTATGGTGGTATTCGAGTACAGTGAAAGAGGGATAAGGAATACACTTCTACAGTTCTTCTTAGGTTACAACAACACAGAGGATCCAGCAGGCCTGAGGAGTCTCAAGAAGCACTGGGTAAATGTGTTTTCTGTACCTTATTGTTTCATGAAAAAACTTTAATAAAAATCTTAACACAAAAAAAGAAAAAGAAAAAAAGCAGCAGCACGGGTGGAATTCAACATCATGCTGTGGTGAACATCCCATCAGCAGAAGCTTTGCAGCTTACCTGATGGAACAACCCCTCTCCTCTCTTCCTGGGGGGTTCTTCGACACCTACTCCTGAGCAAATTTCAGGAGGGGGACCAGGGGAGGAGGGGAGCCCTCGTGCAAGGCACATTAAGTGAATCTTGCTCACTGCTTCAGGCTTGAGAACAAACAAGGTACCCAAAGCTTGAGAAGTGCCACAGGCCATTGAAATGGTGTATTAAAATTCCAGTCTGGTTACATTAATATGATACCACCCTGGTATGGTTAAGAAGTCAATGTCAATGGGGTCACTGTTAGCCCACAAATTATTAATATGCAAATATTCAACATCTAAAATTTGTACTGAGCAAAAAGCTTTGAAGCAGGTGTGATAAGCAATCCAAACACAGGCAGGCATTTTAACACCTATCCCACCCTAGACACCTGCATGCTCTTTAACCGAATTCATGACCATGGTTGGTAGTCAGATAGCTGTCAGCCCAACTTGAAGGCATAATGGTTTACACACACATTCATCCACATACGATAGTGCAGATGCTTAAAAAGTGTATTGGTGAAATTTCATGCACTGAGTTAAGATCTGCTTTCCAGGGATTTTGTTAGCAAACTATGCATGAATAGCATGCATCTGCTTCTTACATCTGCTCCCTAAAGTAATGAACTGGGAATTTGTCAACAGCTGTAGAGTTCCTTAATACCTTCAATGCTACCCGATGAAGTGTTTTTGTAACTACCAACTTGCATCTGCATCTGCTAAGAGAATTTGATTTATTCAAAGCAGCCCACAATTACTGTTCTGGTCAGGATGCGGTACTGGATTAAAAGTTCAGTGATCTGCCCATTATCTACTTCACTCCAATAGTTTGATGCTACACATGCAGCCACTTCTTACCTCCTGCACTTTCTGCTTCTCAGGGATTCCTTTCATCCACTCCCGCAGCTCAGCCAGCTCCTCAATGCTGTTTGGTTTTTCATAAATTTTTCGGCTGATGGCTTTGAAAGCTTCACAGATCTGCAGAAAGAAGTGATGACTCTCTGAATGATAATATTTAAACAAATAGTGAAATTGTTTGATATAACTCAAAAGTAATTATAAGAATTCAATGTTCCTTTAAAAACAACAACAACGAAATATGGAAGGACGTTGGACATATGGAAACAGAGATTCTGACCAGGACAACATCACACCATGTACCTTTCTTAACTAAATATTAGGCAGGGAGGAAACATGGGACGGAGGCAGCCAAACACTCAATGGAATGTGTCCCTGAACTTCAGCTGTGCTTCATCTAAAGTCATCAAGATGATCATGATGATTGGGATGGCATTGGGGATTAATAAAATGAGAATGGTGTAGCAGATTAGAAATGCTAAAAAGAATACTGAAAAATAAGGTTTTTGCACATGAATATGTTTGAAAGTGGCAATAGGAGATCCATAAACCTTTTTATATGATGCTCTTCCTGTACTGACACATTTGTGCAGAAGCACTTGACTTAACCAGCTGTTAGATCTCACACTAGAACAATCCCCAGCAGTACATATATTTATATATACATGCTAAGAAGAGTTCAAAATTGCTATTATGAATGCAATTCATTTCTTTTCCTTGTAACTTGTTTGCAACTGTAAACTTCCAGAAACAGCTACAGAATTACTCCTCTGGATGAGTACCAAGTATGAAACTCACATCTTCCACTTGCTCATGTAAATTCTTAGCCAATATATCCAGCATAGTGGTGGCCAACGCTTTGCATTTCTTGGAAAGGTTTTGCCGTACGCCTTCAACGCTGAGATGAAAGGGGCCAATCACCATGCTACCGGGCAAGCTGTTGTCCAGCAACTCCTTTTCTGCCATATGCTTGTTAACAATCTCTCTCACCTCTTGAGCAGGAGGGCACTGCTCCAGATATGGTCTAGAGAAATACAGAATTATTATTAAGAGAAGACTCACCACCACAACACAGGTAAAGACAGGCATACTGCATACTGTGCCAAAATATGATTTCCCACTTACAGCAGGAACATATCATTTATAAACAGCAAGTGTAACCGGTGAAAGGCTTCAAGGCCACTCAACAAATCTGCACTTGCAAAAGCCCTTGGAGATTAGAGGAAGGAAGCTGAGTCTGTTGTGCTGCAAGATCCACAGTCGGAGGAAGTATTGCTTCTGCTTACTAGTTGCTGGAAACTCCAGGAGGGCAGCGTGCTCTTGTGTCCAGGTCCTGCTTGTGGGGTTTCCCACAGGCATCTGTGTGGCCACTGTGAGAACAGGACGCTGGACAAGGTGGGCTATGGGCTTGATCCAGCAGGCTCCTCTTACGGCCTTATGACTGCTCTGACTAAACACAAGGTGGTGGTGGTGATGGAGAGGTCTTTGCTTCTAGCACTTAGGAAGGAAGGAAGATATAAATACCTTCAGGGTAGAATGGCAGTTTTTTAAAAAAAACTCAAGGGTTCTTAAGGCCAGATTTACCTACTGTGTTCTTTTAGGTGTACACTTAAGATTTTGAAGTGCACAGTTAAAATGTAAGGTGTGAATACAAGAAACAGGAGCAGCTGTTGCTTGTTGCTCCCTGTTACGTGTATGCTTGGAGGCACCTAGATTTGTTACCTTAGGTGTGTAAAAGCCCCAAGAAAAGAAAACAGGTAGCCAATGACCACACTGATGCTAAAACAACAATGTATAGTGGTACCTCGGGTTACATACGCTTCAGGTTACCTACGCTTCGGGTTACAGACTCCACTAATCCAAAAATAGTACCTTGGGTTAAGAACTTTGCTTCAGGATGAGAACAGAAATCGTGCCCCGGCGGCACAGCAGCAGCAGGAGGCCCCATTAGTTAAAGTGGTGCTTCAGGTTAAGAACAGTTTCAGGTTAAGAACGGACCTCCGGAATGAATTAAATACTTAACCCGAGATACCACTGTAATCTGTTTCACAGTGTACCTCATAGTACCATGGGCACAGTCCTAAGTTTTCTTCCATGAACAGAACATCATCCTCCCAAATGGGGTTTTCCTACTTCCTTTCCTGAACATCACTTATGGAGACTGGGAGACTCTTGGCAATCATGTGGAATATGACATGGGGGCCTGCAGAGAAAGGGTGAGTTGGCCAAGTTCCCTCCTACCACGTGCACAGATAAGTAACTTAGGGTCCAAGCCCATGTATTTGGGGGAACTTTGTCTTCTTCAGAACACATTTGCCACTGAAAGTGAAATCAGTGCAGAAGGCAGCGCATTAATCTACCCATGCAACTATAGAAAAACCTCTTATGCAAGTCCCTGCTCTTCCCTTTAAAAGCTACATACTTTAGGAGGCTGTTGATATCACGGTTATTCAGTTCCAAGTACTTTTCATAATTCTTGGCATAAGCTTGGAGGGGGATCAGGGCTTTGCGGATACATGTGATGATGGTTTTGCGCAGTTCGATCACAGGTGGCTCATACAGACCCACTGACTCCAGCAACGGTGTGCCACAGATGAACATGTTTTCAAGCACGTGCTGAACAAGGGACAAAAGAACAGCCATTCAGCACAAACTGCTTCTATTTTCTCCTTCAAGTCTGTTGTACAAAACTGAAATCCATCTACTGCTAGACAGTTAATGCTGCTCCTGCTCTTTGTATTGGATACCTCAGTAAAAACCCATGCCAACCCAAGGAACCATAGCCTTAATCGTAATACAGGTTACCATATATGTTTACCAGACTTTGTATAAATGAAAGCTTGCAGGGGTCTCAATTTAGAGACCCATCTTTAATGTATGGAGCCCCACTTGAATTTCTGGTCATACTACTTGTGGTTTGCTCCAAATGTTGCCTCACTTGCACTGCAGCTTACCTCTATGAGCTGCTCTTGGCTGAAAGCTGCCTACCCCAGCTTTCAAGAGGTTAGGTATTTTGGATAATCTAGCCTTTAACATGGATTGTAGGCTTTCAAATGATACAACCATGTGCAACTTAGTGTGCTTCGGATTTTTATGAGATCGTGATGTGCGCCCTAAACAATACCTGCAGAGATCATTTCAAGGAGGCAGGAGACCCAATATGTAAGACACCTCTTGATGGGAAAAGGACCTCCCACCTTAGCCAAAGCCAACAACAGCACATTTCAAAAACTGCAGACAAGCAATCTTTAGGTTATTGTGAAGCTCACTTTAATGATAGCTCTTGAATTAACTCGATTTTGTTATAAAAAGAAGCAAGCCTCTTTTTAAATTGAAGTGATAAGATAAATACACTAAACACATAATCACACATCTCGTACCCTGCCACTACTTCAATGTCGGTATTAACAGCCTCAGGATTTAAAATTGCAACATTATTGTCGGCACTTCTTATTTGAATCTGGCATGTTTTCCTCAATGCTAAAAGTGTTGGCTGAATCATTCTCCTGTTAGCAAAATCCTCCTCCTGCACACCACCCTGTTAAAATCTTTGAGATTTTATGTGCCTGCGCATGAGTTGCTACATGAAATCCGCAGCACAAATCAAACTTCTTCTGACATTTCCCTAACCCAGAAGAGATCAGGATTTGAAATCAAAGCAAATCTTCTATTTCTTGCATCTCACTACACATTAAGTGGAGAATCACATTATCTTCTCCTCCATGGAGAAAAAATAAGTAATTGTCAGCAGGGCTAGACTCTCTTTCCACAGACTTTCATTTTTTTTAATTTTTGCAAATTAGAGACACAATACGGTACTGGTTCTGAGAAAGGCTTGTCAATCTTCAATACCACACTCCAAAGCATTTGTGTTGTGTTTCTCTCCATGATATTGTTATAATGTTCCTGCAATGCAGCCATAATACCCAGATACGACTGTTGAAAACCCACAGCTTAGTCTTTTGGTGGAGCAATTCTTATGACCAGTAAGGCTACAATCTTATGCACACTTCCCTAGCAATAAGTCTAATAAACTCTATGGAACTTGCTGCTTCTGGGTACACATATAGGACTGCTCTGGAAAGTCAGCTTTGTAGTGTGCATCTCTAGTAGAAGCATCTATTTTCAGTAAGTGTATAACTTTTTACAGGATGGATTCTATTATTAGGGTGAGAAGGCATTTCAGACTCTTCAAGGTAACTCACTTTCTCCAGTTGTGGTATGGTGTGGGTAGCCCAGATCCCTTTATCAAACAGAGAAACAATTGTTGTCTCAAAATTCTCCAGGGGTGTGCTGAAACGAACACCCGAAGTGTCCAGAGCCAGATCAATTATAAACAGAGGATTTTTCCGTGGCCTACGAAAGGAAGAATATGGAGATCTCTGAGATTGTTATAAATGAATAGCTTCCAGAAACAATGCCTTTGCTACTTTAAAAAAATAGATCAATTACTTCTCAGAAACGCAGCCTAGCTGTGCTTGTGCATTTCCCGTGGAACCAGATGCCCTAAAAGGTGATAAGCAACCACATCTGTATAAACAGGCATAAGTATCAAATTTAGTGGAACAAAGGGAATTGCTATGATCAAAAGGCATGTCAGTATCCTCATCATGCTTGATGAGGTGGAACATTTCCGGGGGGGGGGGGGAGCTGTGCTTCACACATTTCAACTTTTCTCATTCCAAACAGACACAGAAACATATTTCATATTCTGGTAACCCAAAATGTACACAGCTGCAATGTAAATAAATTGTCTCTGGCCCTTCTGTCAGTACAGTGGTACCTCGCAAGACGAATGCCTCGCAAGAGGAAAAACGCGCAAGACGAAAGAGTTTTCCGTTTTTTGAGTCTTTCCGCAAGACAAATTTCCCTATGGGCTTGCTTCGCAAGACGAAACGTCTTGCGAGTTCTTGCGAGTTTGTTTCCTTTTTCTTAAAGCCGCTAAGCCGCTAATAGCCGTGCTTCGCAAGACGAAAAAACCGCAAGACGAAGAGACTCGCGGAACGGATTAATTTCGTCTTGTGAGGCACCACTGTAGAAGAAAAGCATTCTTCTTCCCGATCTTCTTTATGGTACTTGTTTAATATTTGAAGACTGTTGTGTTTTCATATTTTTCCATTCCTTAGTTCAGTGAGTTCTGCTTTCTTCAATACCATGCTTTCTAACCTTAATTATTTTTTAGGTTCACACTGGAATTTGATTCAATTTGTTTTCATCTCTCTCAAAATGCACACTCCAGACTGGATAACATACTTCAGCTGAGGTCTACTGTTTCAACCCACTTCTCCAATCTGTCAAGAACAATGACTGACATGAATTAAACTTCCTGGATGTTCGTAAGGTCTCTGTTAATATCTACTGTGCCATGCACCCCAAAAAGGATGTGTTCAGACACCACATGTTTTGCAAAAATAGGTTAATACTTATAAAAATACCCTTAATAAAGTGGTCTTTGCATTTCTGGGGCCTACATCCAGGAAGCATGAGCATGCAGCAGAGGTGAAAAGGTAAGGTCCAAAAGGTTTGTTGGCAGCATGCTGCCAGCGGCAGAGCATGTCTTCCCAGGGATGCTTTAGTTGTGATTCCTGCATTGCAGGGGGTTGGACTATCTGACCCTCAGGGTTCCTTCCAACTCTACAATCTATGATTCTGTAACTCTGGCCCCAAGACCATGCTAAACAGACACAGTAAGATCTTCTAATAAAGCCAATGAATACTAAAGCTATGATGACTTCACTTTGTAACCTACAGACTTTTTGTGATGCCTTTCAGAAGCCAGCAATAACCCCTTAACATGAGAAATATCAGTGCCCAGCAATGTCCCAGGGAATGCTGAAGCATGCCAAGGGAGGAGCCATGACTGCAGTGTGATTTTGCACAGTGATACCAATTGATCAAGAGAAAATTCAGAGAAAAAGAACCCTCCCGTTATATGAGAGCACACTGATCAATGCTCTTTTCCTTTTCCACAAAAATAAAACATCTCTCCATTTCTCTCCTTACTTGTATGGGCTGTTAACAAGGTCATCTCCCCACACCATATCTTCAGGGCAATTCAGGACACTGTGGCAAGAATCCAAGAAGAGCTGGGTGAAGTTTACCAGTGAATCTTGGATCAGATAACGTACAGAGTCCTGCAACATAAACTTGATGAGCTCCATCAGCTGATGAAGCTTGGACATCCGGTATACTTCCCACTTAGTCTCATACAAGTTGTACCAGCCTTTGCCTATGTCCCTCAAACTGCTTCTCACGGCTATCTTTAGAGTATTGATCCAAGTATCCTTAAGGAACATTGAAACCTAGATAAAAATAAAACAAAGAATGTCAACTACAGTGCCAAATGACACATCTGCTACATTTTTTTGGAAAGCTGTTTGCCAGTGTGGTGTAGTGGTTAAGAGCAGTAGACTCTTAATCTGGTGAATTGGGTTCGCTTCCCTGCTCCTCCACATGCAGCTGTTGGTGACCTTGGGCTAGTCACACTTCTCTGAAGTCTCTCAGCCTCACTCACCTCACAGAGTGTTTGTTGTGGGGGGGGGAGGGAAAGGAGAATGTTAGCCGCTTTGAGATTCCTTAGGGTAGTGATAAAGCGGGATATCAAATCCAAACTCCTCCTCTTATTCGTTCTCTATGCATTTGGACACCTCTTAAGATATTGCAACCAAATTTTGCATGATTTGTTCTGAAAATCATGGAACAGGCTTTTGTCTGAGTTGGGATACAACTAGATGACATTTTTAAAGCAAGATGGTGGACTGCAACTTTCAAAATTGCACTGATTTTAACGACTGATTTTAAAACAGAACTGATTTTTTTTTTTTTTTCTTAGAACTCTCAAACAACAGTGAGTACTTTCCACTAATTACATAGAATAGCATTTGGTAAGCAGGAAGATTTCAGGGGTAGCCCGTGTGGTGCCTTTGGGATGTTGCTGGACTACAGCTCCCACCAGTGCCAGCCAGTGTGGCCAAATGGCTAGGGTTATAAGAGTTGTAGTTCAACAACATTTGGAGGGCACCAAGTCAGTTATCCCTGGCCTACTTCAGTAACATTATGAGAATGGTAACAACCATTCCGATAGCAATCTACTATGAAACACATCATGCCTCATAAATTGATTTCAGATTAACAAGTTATTTTTTTTCATGGGAATATAACATTTAAGCTTAAAAACGCACCAGCATAAGACCTTGGTTTTACCAAAACATGACCAGTGCAATTCTTCCAATTATTGTCCTTTTTTTTTTTTTTAAAAGAAGCCCCATGCAAAGCTGATGATGTATTTCAAGGTGGAATGGAGAAAAATAGAGCACACTGTATTTTATGGTGAGACAAAGAAAAATAGAATCTTGTCCATTTCTTCATGCAGAGCAGCTTTAAAGATCATATGAAGATAGAACCACTGTGTAAGAAAGGACTTTGAAGGTTATCTGGACAAACACACACGCACAAGGTACAGGATGACAGATGGATGTCGAGATATCTAGGCTCTTCTCAAACACCTCCAGTGAAAGAGACCCCACCTACCACCTAAAGAAGTCTGCTCTACTGTCTGCTTGTACTCTGAATGCTTAGTCAAAAGCTGCTTCCCTGGCATCCTTCCCCCTAAGTCCTTCCGTTCTTATTCCCAGGGGAAATCACCATGCCCATTGCTTCCTGCCTAACTCCCAAATTGCTTTCTGAGGTGAGTTACAGATTAAAGGAAGTTGGGGTTTTTGGAAACTGTATTGTGCAAGCAATTGGGTTGGATCCTGGTCAAAGTCACTACTTTAGGGATAGTAACACCTATGGAACCCAGGAATGAGAACAGAAAACAGTGTCTGGGAAACTGTGTTGCCTTTTAAAATGCCTGGCTTATTCTCAAGGAGTTTCTAATCCTTCTCACTCCAAAGCAGACTGCATTTAAGAAGTCTGCGGTTAAGCATTATACTCAACCATGAGATCTAAGTGAAGAATGATGGCTGTTTGCTCCACGATTATTTACAAGAGGGAACTGCAACAAAATGTTACAACATTTGTTCAGCATGACATGCTCTATTCAAGAATACCTCATTTTCCTACCAAACCACCCTGGTTTTCTGCTCTATCCTCCCCACACTTCAACAGGCTGACATACTCCATGGCCACTGAGCATCCTTGGCCATCAGTGGACTCTTAAAGGATGTTACCCCACTTATGGTTTCTCCCCTAAAGTATTTTTTCACCTCGACAAATTGCTGATATGCTGTCGTGTGTGGATGGTGCCATTTTGACCACATAAGGCCTAACACTAATAGAATTATTATCACTTTTAATATGTGTGATTACACTTTTATCCCAGCATCTTCCATGGAGCTCATGTACGTGTTTTTTCTCTGCCAATTTTGCCCTTACAGCCACCCTGTGAGTTAGATTAGGCTGAGAGAGAATGACTAGTCCCAATATCATCCAGCAAGATTCTTGGCTGAGAGGAACTATGAACCCAGGTTTCCTCAGGCCTAGTTTGACAATCTAACCATTACATTACAATAGCGCTCTCTCTCTCTCTCTCTCTCTCTCTCTCTCTCTCTCTCTCTCACACACACACACACACATTATAGCCACTTACACTTTGCATAGCCACATCTCTGCAAAGAGTATTTCCCTGCTGCTATACCTGTGAAAAGGTCTGTTTCTGGATCTGCTCAAACTCCTCTAGTCGGCCGTACTTAGTCAGGGTTGAATGGAACAGTGACATAGCTGCAGTTTTATTGCACTCATCCCGGACCTGGCACAAAGCCATGATGACTTCTGGCCGTGTCAGGAGGGAGATGAAGCTAAAAGTTTCTTTTTGCTCATTAAATGGGTACTCAGGAACATCAATGCGACCTGGGGACACAAGAAGAGATGTTATCTTTGTAGGAACAGTAGTCATGTAGCTGCTCTTGTTAAGCATATGTAATAACCATAAATGCTGAAAAATGCATTTTATTTACTTACAGAGCAATCTACCTCTCCACCCTTGCATCAGAGTGTGTATGTGTGCATATGTGTGAACTAAGCAAAGCTTCTCCTTCCAAAGGTTCCAAAATGTGTATTCTTGAGGCAGTAAGGGACTGATCCAGCCCAGGATTAGTTGGATCCTGAGTCAGTCCCACTGTTGGTGCCCCATTGTTGCACCAGCTCCAGGCTGGCACAGTGGCTGTCCGGCACCCCCTTCCTTTAAAGCAAGGACCACCCCATCGTTGTTGCTCCTCCACCTCACCACACCTCCCCCTGTACCTTTCCTGCCTCACCACTTCTCTTCAAGCAGTGATTAAAAAAAAAGAAGAAGATTCCTGAGTTGTTCCTTGAGCATGAAGCCTCCAGGCACACAAGGCCCAAGGGCAGTGCCAGAATCACAGGCCATCCCTACTGTAATTTCCAGGTGCAAGCAAGATGACCACATCTCTGTGTCCAGAAAAAAACCCTAGATCTGTATAAATTATGAAAATTAAACAAATTTGTACATTCCCACTCATTTTGCTTGGAAATGGACAAGGAGTTATGGTCAAGCACTGAAGCCAATCCTCCTGACCAATGGAAATCTTAATTCTCCCTCCTCCCCAACTTGCTCACAAGCTTTCAAATATAACTTTGTAGTTCTAACAGCCAAAAACACACTTTCTCAATGCAATGAGATTCTCAGAATGCTATATATTTTCACAGAATTGCAGAATACACATACTCTTGCTTATTGATCACTGTTCCTTGCTCCAGAAGGGTTTGAGGCAAAGGAGTGGCAGCCATCTTGCATGGCATTGCCTCAACCCTTGGCTAGTCTAGCTCTGTCCCTCAAAGGATCCATGGCAGCAGCTTGTTTGTATCTTAATGGCTGCCACTTGCTCTCGTCACTATGATTCAACTTCTTTTACCCAGAAAGCTTGGGATGCAAATATATATAAATAGTTTGTATTGTCAGATTTTGTCAGAAGGGAACACACTGGCACTGATTTATTTTCAATATCTATACATTGCCCAATAACAAAACTTATTTAAGCAGGTTATAAGTAAAATAATTACGACTATAAAATATAATAATATAATATGGGATTGGTTCATCTCCCTTTGCAACATATCAATCATAGTCTAAAGTTAATTGCAAGAAACAGAGTAATTTCCCCCCGGGATGATTTTATACTCTGCTGCTGTCTTTTTCTACTGTGTCACCTACCCTTCTGTGGCACCTTCTCTTCCTCTTTCTCAGGCAGAGTGACATAATAGAACGTCTGAGGCTTGGAAGTGACAATTCTGTCAAAGTTAATCTTGTTCATGGTTCGCTCAAAGTCTAGGGACACTTCTTTCCCCAGGAGCTGCAGCCGCTCTAAAATGCTAAGCATAATTAAAAAACTAATTAACAGAATGAACAACGACCTCTCACAATGTTGTGTCTGCATCACTCATATATCTCTATAGTCCCATTTTCATGCCTCCTGTGTTTGCATGTGCTTTGTTTCTTCATTAAAAGTGCTTGTGGCACATTAAGGGAGCTTCATAGTAGACCTGGAATGGGACAGCAGGTGATTCTGAAGGATCAAGGGGCAGTGGGGCAAGTTGTGTGACACCTAGGACTGCATTACATCTGACTAAAGGGAGACATTTAGAAGCAATATTTCCACTCTTCTTTCTTGCTCCCCTCCTGACCCATTGTAATTGGCAGTCTGGTGATAACTGTTCCATTTGCATGGAGAAGGCAAAACAAAAAACAATGAGAAGCAACACTAGCAGAAGCAAGCAAAGGCCCTGTCCCGGAAGGGAAGACTGGCAAACACAAGGCCATGAGTCCCGTGGATAAGGTAGTCAGATGATAAGGAAGAGCAGTCTAATGCAGTGCCTCAAGGCTGTATTGCTGGGGCAAAGCTGAATAGCAAGTTTCAATAGCCTTATAACCCTAAGAGTTATCTCCTCAGCTTTTAGTCTTTACATGATTTGCCCCAATGGTAAATTATCATATGCCCAATGGAGATATTAGTTTGTACAGGGCCAGCTCTCTAGCTATTATTATTATTACTATTATCACAATTTCATATTATTGTCTCTAACTTCTGGAACCAGGATATATTTTCTGGTCTTGGAGCTATTCACAGATAGTCTTTAGCCTTCTTCAAAAACTAATTTTATTGCATTTCTGTATCTGACTGAGGAAAAAGCTTTCACAGTTCAGTGAGATGAACTGATATATCAATGATACCACTGGCTGATGATTCATCTAGCTCAAAGCGTCTCAAATCTTCCAAGCCATGGAGTCTGTAGCAGTGCTACAGACTTGACGGCAACCTTGTCAGAATTACTTTGTTTTTTACTAGAACCTCTACCAACCAAAGTCACACGCAAAAGAAATGCAGACAGTATTAAATACATGGGCCCCTCTGAGCACATCCTGAGCCTAGGAATTTGTTTTCCATACCAGAAATGAACTTAGTTCCTAGGCCTTTCTCACAGATGTCCATTCCTGGTTAGCTTTTTTTCAATTCAGCATCCTAACTTAGGCAGGGGGAAATAGATTGTCATTGCTATGGTGAAACAATTGGAAATCAGCCATCCTTGCAGTGATCTCCTCCTAGTGGTGCAGCAATAAAACTGCTAGCATATTTGCAATGCTAAGCAGGGTCTGGTAAGGTTTCAAATTGGATGGGCGTCTAGATGTTGAAATTCCTGCATTACAGGGAACTGGACCAGATGGCCCTCAGGGTCCCTTCCAACTCTACGATTCTATGATCTACCTTGTACCCACTCAAGACCCTGTGCCATGCTCACCTGATTTCCAGTTGAAATATCTCCCACACTCCCCTTCACTTACCATTATCTAATCTTTGAAGATACACAAGCAGTTGTTAAGAAAGGGAAGAGCAGCACCTGATCAGGAAGAAGCTCTCAGTGAATCACACGAAGGGGCTCTAATACCCACACTAAAAAGATCTCTACATTTCACCAGCTAGTTTCTGGAAGAGCTGCAACTTAGTATCTCAAATACCACAAGTTAGATCAGTGCTCCTTAAAGTCTTCAGACACTGAAAGACTGCACCATACATCTATGGTGGTTTTACTGAATGGGACCACAGCACAGCACAGCACAGCCTGGTGTAATTGCATCTGAATTGCATCAAATTAACTGCAGGTGTCTGCCCTGCTTGTGTTTACTGGTTTCCTCCTTAGTTTTTTATGTCTGCCTCTGAAAAAGCACAATTCCTGTTGGGATACTGCCAGGGAGATAAAGTCCATCATGGCCCCAAGCCGTCTGCCGGACGATCCATCGATCTCTGGTAGGCATGCAGTATCATCAATTTAGCGACATGAGTTTCTAGGAAATATCTTGCCACATTCCAGAGCTCATGCACACTCTTATCAGCAGATAATGCACAGCAAAAGTCGCACCCAGGAGAGCATCATTTACAAGCTTTATTCAGCGTTGATCAGAACAAAGAAAGACATGACTGCCTGCGTCAGTGTCTCCGACAGAGAGAGAAACGAAAGCAACAGAAAACATAAACATCCTGTGAACAGGAAATACGCAGGCTGTGACACAAACATCCTGCTCCCTTTTAAGGTGGAATGGAAATATCCTAACAATTCCCAGGGTGTGCAGAAACATGCAGAAACAGAAGAAGTATGAAAGAAAGATCAGGAAATGTGATGAGAAGAAAAGGGTGTGAGGGAATGACAATGATGGAGTTACCCTGCCACCCAGGTGGCTAGGCCTCCCTTGTCATAAACAAGGTGTTAAAACCACAAACATGTTTTCAGTATGAAGGACTGTTGCAATACTTACATACTCCCTTTCCTCAGACGTGAAGTTTCCATTGCCATCTGCTTCATCCGCTGCAAACTCTTTTCTTCAATGGTTTGCATTCCATCCAGAGGCATGCAGTCAACATACAGGTTATACAACAATAGTGCTTGTGTTTTCTTCCTCATGTCATTGGCAGAAATCACTCGCTCCGCAAGAACCCGGGGGTCCTCAGCGAGAAAAAGCAAACGGACACGGGGCACCCAATACTGACAGGGCATTAGTGGAGCTCTCCCTGGGGAGAAATTAGAAAAGAATGTGAACACACTGGGGCCATAAAAATAGATTGCAGAAACCAGGTGCCAAAATTATCTAATGAGTCTATGACCAAGCTAGTGTCAAGCTGAGAGTTCCGTGGCAGAAAAGAGAATGATGAGTAATAGAATCCAAATGTCACTGTATCCAACTAGATGAGACAGGAGGGATATGTGTGACTGTATCTTCCACTATAAAAAAATTCCTTCCAGTAGCACCTTAAAGACCAACTAAGTTAGTTCTTGGTATGAGCTTTCGTGTGCATGCACACTTCTTCAGATACACTGTATCTTCCACTGTATTTTCAAAAGTTAAAGGCAGATGGGAGTGTGGGGAGAGGGAATAATTTCCTTCACACTGTTTTCCTAATCTAAACTGCCCTCTCCCCCACCAACAGCAGTTAATCATGTGGAGGAAACCATGTGATCATCATATGGAACTTAATAGGACAAAGAGTGGCTGTGGTGGGGCTGGGAGCTGAAATTTAGATCATGAACGCAGCATAAGGGAAGGTGCTATGTCTCCTCCTCCCAGTACCAGAGTCCCAATCTGATTGCTCAATTATTCCTCACCCCCAATGGTGACCACTGGCTTTTTTTAAGTGGGAGATATGATCACGGGTCCCCTGTTGTCTCATCTAATTGTGACCCTCCAAAACTAGGCCATACCAAATTCTGTGGGACTTATTTCCAAGGAAACATGCACATGATCAGGTTCCGAGTGATGGAGTGATGAGAATGGAGGTCCTTTTACAAATAATCCTGAATTTGTCCACATAATGCCAAGGTTGCAGGTTCAGTCCCCATATGGGAACCTGCATATTGCTGCATTACAGCCGGTTGGACTAGATGATCCTCAGGGTCCCTTCCAACTCTAGAAGTCTATGATCCACCTCTATGAATCCTCAAAGGATTGTCAGGAAAAAGAAAATATTCCATGGTTGATTATTAAACAGGCAGAAAGATGCATCACAATCCAAGACATTCGTGAATCAAAGGCAGCTAACTGAGTATAGAGATGTTCTTGATATTAACTTCTTCCCTGTAATCCAATAAAAAATAAATCAATGCCCACCTTCTTCAGTCATTCCTCCATTAAGTACACGTTTCCCTTGTGCATCCCGGACTAGGCCCAGGCTGTTTGTCTTATGAACCAAGTAAAATTTTGTCTCTTCATCATAATCCAGAACACCAACATCTATCCACTTATAGATCAGTTTGCGACTTTTGGGATCCTCTGAGATATGAATGACAGACAGGGAATCACATTTTCACAATTGTTTTGGTTAAAATAGGCAGAACTACTATAATTTATTATAATAATAACTTATTATTTATATCCCACCCTTCTGACTGTGTTTCCCCAGCCACTCTGGGCGGCTTCCAACAGAAGGTTAAAAATACATTAAAACACCAGTCATTAAAAACTTCCCTAAACAGGGCTGCCTTCAGATGTCTTCTAAATTTAGATAGTTGTTAATTTCTTTGACATCTGATGGGAGGGCATTCCACAGGGCCGGCACCACTACTGAGAAGGATCTCAGTGTCTGGGCAGAACGATGGGGGTGGAGACGCTCCTTCAGGTATACTGGGCCGAAGCCGTTTAGGGCTTTAAAGGTCAATACCAACACTTTGAATTGTGCTTGGAAACGTACTGGGAACCAATGTAGGTCTTTCAAGACTGGTGTTATGTGGTCTCGGCGGCCATTCCCAGTCACCAGTCTGGCTGCCACATTCTGGAATAGTTGTAGTTTCCGGGTCACCTTCAAAGGTAGCCCCACATAGATCACATTGCAGTAGTCCAAGGGGGGATAACTAGAGCATGCATCACTCTGGCGAGACAGTCTGCGGGCAGGTAGGGTCTCAAGCTGCATACCAAATGGTGCTGGTAGACAGCTGCCCTGGACACAGAACTAACCTGTGCCTCCATGGACAGCTGTGAGTCCAAAATGACTCCCAGGCTGCACACCTGCTCCTTCAGGGGCACAGTTACCCCATTCAGGACCAGGGAGTCCCCCACACCTGCCTGTCGCCTGTCCCCCCAAAACAGTACTTCTGTCTTGTCAGGATTCAACCTCAATCCGTTAGCCACTATCCATCCTCCAACCGCCTCCAGGCACTCACATAATGCAGATATGTTGTTAGGCGCATGTTCTAACTGAAGTGGTCAACTTACAGGACTTAATTTTTAGGCTAAAATCACCTGTCATTTGTGTTAGATTATAGAAGAATTGCAAGGGACGTGGGTGGTGCTGTAGGTTAAACCACAGAGCCTAGGACTTGCTGATCAGAAGGTTGGCGGTTTGAATCCCCGTGACGGGGTAAGCTCCTGTTGCTCGGTCCCTGCTCCTGCCAACCTAGCAGTTCGAAAGCACGTCAAAGTGCAAGTAGATAAATAGGTACCACTCCGGCGGGAAGGTAAACGGCGTTTCCGTGCGCTGCTCTGGTTCGCCAGAAGCGGCATAGTCATGCTGGCCACATGACCCGGAAGCTGTACGCCGGCTCCCTCGGCCAATAAAGCGAGATGAGTGCCGCAACCCCAGAGTCAGTCACGACTGGACCTAATGGTCAGGGATCCCTTTACCTTTTATAGAAGAATTGCAATCACTCCACACATTTTGAAAAATTAACTCACAAGAATATCACATTGTACACCCAGATACAGAGGCATTAAAAATCAGACACCATGTCTAAAAATTATGGCTTATAAGGTACTAGTTTAGTTCCACTCACATGAAACATTATGCTAGTGTCAACAGCCTGACTCCCACGAATTTCAGCAGAAATAAAATACACTTAACTGTTAACTGAAGCAAAGTACCGTATTTTTCCATGTATAAGACTATATATTTTCCCTGTTTTTTCAAGTTTAAAAATGGGGGTCGTCTTATACACGGATAGTGCATAGGGGGGATTTCTTTACTTGGAGTCCCAAAAAATAGGGGTCGCGTTATACACAGAGGCATGTTATACACGGAAAAATATGGTAATTAAAAACATTAATTTCTAAGTTTCATTGGTAGGGATTCATAGAGCCACTCGGGGTAGGGTGAGGCCTTAGAATATATGCAAAATGCAAGAAAACATTGTATGTTTTGATCTGCTATACTTCAAAACAAAAATACTTGGAGAGAGAAAAGCATGGTTCTCATGTATTCAATTATTATTTTGTAATCTTTGTAATAAATGAAATAACTCAGCTGCATCATATCTATGCTTTACCATGCCCAAGCTCATCATCTGTCGGCAGGAGTGCTTTTCCTGGGATAGGTTTCCGGTCTTCAGATTCAGGTTCCACACCCAACAAAAGCCACTCTTCTGGAGTCCGGCAATCATACTCTTCATTATCAAAAATCTAAGCAAGCAAGAAGTGAGAAATCAATCCTTCACCAAAGTCAATAGCTGACTTGGAATCCTGACATCTCTTTGCATATCCAAGTACTTCTGCACATGCACCACGGCTCTGCTTGTTCTGACAGCAGCTTGTCCTGCTGCAAGAGTGTAAGGTCTGCCAAGCTTCTATAATGACTTGGGGAAGGGAGCATGAAGGCCATGGGGTGAGGAGCACTGATATATGTGTGTTTATAAATGCCTCTGGTTGCTCTTTGGATCCTGCCTAATATCTTGTAGGAGGTTTCTGCTTCTTGTACATCTTGTTGGATCAAAACCCAAACATCAATCTCATGTTTTCAAAACATATTGTTATAGAAATAGAGGGGATCTCCCTAAACACTAGGAACATATAAATACTAGGATTTTGGTTGGGAAATGGATTTAAAAACTAACTGCAGAGCTGTGCCAGAGAGGGAAT
Organism: Podarcis bocagei; assembly: GCF_964188305.1. NCBI lineage: Eukaryota > Metazoa > Chordata > Lepidosauria > Squamata > Lacertidae > Podarcis > Podarcis bocagei. The sequence goes on along the minus strand of NC_138126.1, from coordinate 57,703,977 downwards.
TCCTGGACTGCCTTATGCAAACCAGCCTGGCTGGCTGGTTGAGGGAAGGGCAGACCTGTTAGCATTACAGTAAAGAGCAGGGGTAGGCAACCTAAGGCCCATGGGCCACAAGTGGCCCACGGGGGTCGTTTAACCAGCCCATGAGTCGCCCCTGAACTGAGCCGCCCACTTGGCAAGTCCCCACGCACTGCACTAAACTGGCGCAGTGCGGGGACTCACTTCCGCCGACACCGGAAATCGCGGACACTCATGATCTGTCCCACGGAGGGATCTCTGCTGGAGTGAACCGGCTCAGGCAAGGAAAACCTTGCTGACCTCTGGTAAAGAGCCATTGAGGGTCCTGCCCCAGGTGTGACCAGAGACTGGAGATTTGGAAGGTTGCCACGGTAACTGCTCTGGGGGAGGGCAAGGGGCTTCTGGGAAGAAGGGGGAAGACAGCTGAGATCCATATTTGTGGGAGAGACTAAAAGTTACCTGCAATGCTTTGAGCCATGCTGTAAATTATTGTTATTATCTGGACTCCCTCCATGCAGACTGAAGGTGCAAATAGGCGAATAAACCCTATTTCTTGAAGCACAACTGTCTCTGCTGTGCCTTCTATTCTCCAAAGGGACACTGACCCTGTATGTATGCCTGCAACCCTGTGCGCTCTCTTGTTACTGCTTGGCAAAGATCGGGGCAGGCACCAGGCTTTTGTAACACTATTCAGCTTCTTTTAAGTACCATTAATGTTGCCACATCCACTCCCCACCTCCCACCCCACCCCAGTGCCCTGGTTATTTTTAATCCAATGTTAAGACATAATGCACAGCAGCAATTTCCAAATGGTAATTAGATATCCATAGAGACACACAGATTATTTAATGGAAAGTCATCATCAAATGCAATTGCTGGGTCAACTTTGTAAAAGGCTTGGGAATCCCTGAAGTAGATCACATGCAACACTGAATCCCGTATCTTACCTGTAATGGGAGATAGACGGGGAAAAGAGGGTCGTTCTTCTGCTCAATAGTTGGCATATTGTCAGGGTCCTGGTGTCTTGGCATCAATTCATTGGAATCTATCCCTGCCATTTCTAAGAGCTGAGTGATATCCAGGCTGAGATATAATCGTCTCAACCTGGTTAAATAATAAGATTAAACAGTTCATATTTACAGGAAACCTGATTCAATTGTTGTTAATCTGTTTCAGGGACTGACTAATAAAGTAAATTGAGTAATACAGTGTAGTAAAGAGACATGCCAAAACTATATGCTTTGGGGCAGTCCAATACTCCAATGTTGTCAGAGATGGTACCTGATTCAAAAGCTCCTCTGTTATTCTGAAAACCATTCCAAATCAGCCTGTAGATTTTTGTCCATGGAGCCTCAGGCTGAGGTTCTGTGAGAAAAGCTAACGTGTGTAGCCCAATCGTATGAATTTGGCACTCCAAAGCCCACTGAAATCAGAGAAACGTATCTACCTCTCTGAAGGATTTCCATCTTACAACCTGAACCTATGCAGGGCTAGAGGAGCCTAAGCCCACCCATTTCAATAGTTTTAGTGTAGGCTCGCGTAACTCTCTGTATAGAAATCTAGAGCTGCACATCCAAATGCAAAGGTCCTTGCCTGTGTTGTACGCAAGCCCTTTGTAATTTCCTGGCACTGATTACCTCTCGATCGCTATCTTCCGAGGGCACTGTCCTGGAATCACCTCAAAGGGAACTTGTACTTTTGGCTTATATGATTGCAATGGAAAGTCCGTCTCTTTGATTATTTCTGTAGTTGGTCCAATTTGCTGGGCATTCAAAATAGACTCAATATTCTCAGGAGTTTCAAATGTTGTGACTGGTAAGAAACAAGATTAAGAAAACAAAAACATTTTTTTAAAAATATGTGGTTACTGTAAGAGTCCCAATCCCAGACTTATCTGGGAGTCTGGCTGAAGTGACCACTATAGCAGCGAAGGCACTGCCTAAGCCACTGAAAACAGCAGATTGGTGGAATCTGCCCAGAGAAAGCTGCATGCACATTGCAAAAACTGCTCCCACCCTGCAAAGGACAGAATTTGTGGTGATTTCCAATGCTTGGGGGCCCAGCTCTGGGAAATTTCCCTCTCTTCCACCCACCCAGATTAAAGAACAATAGTGTAACTCAGAGGTTGGCAAGGCTTACCGGGCATGGGCTGGATCACTCCCATGGAGATCGTCCGTGGGCCGGGTCAGCGCAGCATGACGCCAGAAATCGTGTCTGCGCATGTCTGCGGTGCTGGAAATCGCTTTTCTGCATGCCCAGATGCCAGAAATCACACCTGCGCAGAAGCGATTTCTGGTGCCGTGGACATGCGCAGACACGATTTTTGAATGATATGAATCAGAACCATGCGGCGATTTCTGGACCATCTGCAGGCCGGATCCAGAACCCATTTGGCCTTAGGTTGCCAACCTGTGGTGTAAATCCATATGTGATGAGATCTTTCATATTTTCCACTTCCATTGAAGTAACGGGAATGGGTTTATCTATTTTACTTATCTTCCGTTTAATGTTATTTATCTGTGCTTTGTATTTAGTCTAATTTATTTTGTAACTTTTGCCAGTTTCATGGTGAAATCAGCAGTTATGAAACCCAGGGACAAGTGAAGAGGAAACAGTTATCATCCAACCCATCTTGGAGAAGTGAAAATGTTTGTTATGCATATATGCATAATGCTAAACATGCACTGAGAAATGTTGGTTCCTCCTGTGTCACACTATGCTCAAATCTTCACTCATTCATGAAGTACGTATCTCAGCAGGAGAGCATGCAGAGGTCCCAGGTTCAATCCCTGACATCTCTAGGTATGGCTGGGAAGACTAGCACCTGGAGCCTTAGAGAGCTGCTGTTAGGCAGTATGAGCAATTCTCAATTAGATGGACTCCTGGTCTGACTCAGTATGAAACAGCTTCCTATGTTCCTAAGCTCACAGGGTGACCTTGGGTCAATCACTTTCTCTCAGCCTACCTCACAGGGTAAATGTACCTGTACTATCTCCCATATCCCCCAAACAAAAGATGTTCTCCCCTCCCTTTCATTTTCAAGCTCCTTGAACAAGCCCAGCTATTGGGTCTTCTCAATTTTCTGATCCCTTCAGCATGGCTCCCACCCACTTGACTGGGGCACGGCTGCTAGTCCACTTGTCTGTAAATCCACAGATATTTATTCTGCCCTGACTTCGCTTGACCGTTCTGTTCCTTTTGGCGCCATCAATGATCATTCATACTCTTCAAAGTTCACATTTCCCCCCAGTTACAGGAGATCAACTTTCTTCCAATTTCCTAGGGAGGAAAGTGATGATAACAGCCTTTTCTGTGTGCTTACCTTTTGGCGTGTGATCCTCATGCTCTGACTGTTTCAGTAAGTCCCTGTATACATTCGGACCTGCACTCACATCCTGAAATTTAATATAATAAGGATTACAAAGAGACAGTACAGAAACATGTATAGAATTCGATGAGCAAACAAGAATTGGTCGTATACAGAGAGAGAGAAAAGAAAAAGCAAGCTATGATCTGATGAGCTAGTTTTCATAATAGCAATCAGACTGCAAAGAATGAGATATGACATCTCACGGTACATCCAGTGGCCTGTGCAATTCCCTGAGATTCTCAACATTAATTAAAAGACAAACACATTCCCAGCCTCTACAGCTGAAGAGAAAATGTGTTAGTAATTAAGGGTTAAGAAGTATAATAAATCTGGAGAAGCCTCCAGTAATCATCGAGTGGAATTCCTTCCCTCATCTTAGTACCACTATAAATAAACTGGCAGCGATCTACCATTGGATTGACCAGAGTTGTTGAGCTTTTTTGGGGAGGGGTGAGCGATCAAACAGTTGGACAGGCATGATATAAACCAATCTCCACTCATTTTTCTACAAGTCTCAACCCTCTTTTCCTGTTCTAAAAGAGAAAGAAAGAAAGAAATTGAAACTCTTCACCTTTTGAAAAAGCCAATAAACTGAAGCATGAGGGGTACCATTAAGAGAAAGCCATTTCACTTCCTAAAAACACCTGAGATACTATCGAAAAGGACTTTCTATTTTCATGAAAATCACCCAACTCCTCAAAGCTCTAAAATGTATTAAGAGGAGAAATAAATAAAAATAACATTCCTACCTTCCTATGACATGAAAAACAGCTTTAGAGGAAAGAAAGAGCAGAGATGGGGCAGAAAACAGAAATGGAACTTCAAAATATATTTTCTTAAAATACATTTATCTATCTCTCATTCTAACAGCAGTTTGTGTCATTTATATTTCAACTGTCTACAGACCAATGATAGACAGAGGTTCTATTCACTTACCCCCAAGAGATCTAAAGCTCCTGGTGTAAGGACATCTGAGTAAAATCCCCTTTCTTTTATCGGTGGGTACTTCTTACTGCCCGACGAGGTTTTGCTGGTTCCCGGAAGGCTATCTGAACCCTGGCTACTGGGGTAAGGGGGATAGGGACTCCTTCCCAATGACTCCGTCAGTTCCTTCTTGACTTTATCCATCCTGCTCTTTGATCTCCTAGGGGTAGGAAGGAATTGTGAGGCTGTTCTTCACATCATAAAGAGGAAACAAATTATTAATAAAAGCTCTGTATCCCAGAACTTCCAATTTTCAGGGCAACTTACTAATCAGATGAAGTAATTAAAAGGCTCATATACATGCTACAAATCATGTTTAGTGCTTGAATTGCATAATGAAGGGGACTGGGGTCTGTTGAAACATGGAAGCCATGAACTCAACTCAGAACTGTCCACATCAGATCTCAGGTGGATGGGGGCTAGTTAATCAAAGATGTGATAATACACTTATAGAGATTCTCCTCTCCAGACCTGAAAAAGATTTTGGGAAGGGAACCACAGGCACTGTAAACTTAAACTGTAATAATGCAGAATATGGATGTAATCTGCCTGAAAAAGGTTCTCCCAACCAAGACTAAAACATTGGAGATTCACTGTGGCTCAAGCTCACTTTATAAATGCTAACCCAACTGAAAATCATCTCACACTTCAAAGCTTTATCCTTGGTATGACCTGTATACCCCATTCATCTATTAAAGAGCTGTCCATTCTGAATCATCTAATCCGTTTGACTCCAACAGTGGTCAACCAGATTTCTCCTAACAATCATATTAATCTGTCAAAATGCATGGCCGACATGCATCCAATTTGGAGTGAGACACACTTAAACCTGTTGAAATCAATTAGCTTAAGCCTGTTTCATAGAGCAGTCCTACTTTGGTTTGGAAAAGAGTGAAGCGGTGGTTTTACTGGCACATCCCAAGCCCTGCTGCTGGCTCATGCTGGCTTGGGCAGGTAGGGGCGATTCTGTTGATGGTATTGCTATGTCATCTCCAGACTGGCATGGCTGAGGTGGCTCAAGCGTGGGGGGCCCTTGGGGAATCCATGAGGCCTTGGATCTAAGAGATCCAAAGCCATTGGCACCAGGCGCCTGATGTATTTCACTTTTGACCTTTCTGCTTGCTACTGCCAATGAGAGACCTTTCCTCCCACTAGGGCACAGCTGAAGCTCCGCTGAAGAAAAATCTCTAGTCCCACCAGCAGCTGTTCTCCTCCCTTCTCTTTTAATGATCTGATATATTTTATATTCTGTAATTTTCTTAATTTGTGGTTGGTGGACTGTAAATAAGCTATATTTGTATTTGTCTCATTGTACCCACCCATCAACATCTTAGGGTTAGGATTGTGCTGTATGTTGGATCTAGGCTATTTAAGCTTTGACCATAAGTCAGTAATTGTATTGTTACAATATTAAATGAGAAAGAAATACTTTCCATAATAAAATGGATCCCACAACATAATGGAATCAAGTTATACCCAGATCTAATTAAAGACAAAACAAAGAGCCAGTGTGGTGTAGTGGTTAAGAGCGGTAGTCTCGTAATCTGGGGAACTGGGTTCGCGTCTCCGCTCCTCCACATGCAGCTGCTGGGTGACCTTGGGCCAGTCACACTTCTTTGAAGTCTCTCAGCCTCACTCACCTCACAGAGTGTTTGTTGTGGGGGAGGAAGGGAAAGGAGAATGTTAGCCGCTTTGAGACTCCTGAAGGGGAGTGAAAGGCGGAATATCAAATCCAAACTCTTCTTCTTCTTTACAAAAAAAAACAAAACCCTGGTTATCTTACCATCGCATAAACCATAAAGAACACTAGGATTCTTTAAAAAACAAAACTTCAAAATAGAATAAATGTGAAGTGTTTGGTTTCAGCTTCTTCACTAATTAAAATAAATTCAGAAAATGGCTGCAGGAGTCTTTTTGTTTAATTGTCTGGTTGTTCCTTTTTTCCTGGGTGATCTCCTCTCACAATTTCTATTCAGCTGTCAGGTTAAATGCAAGCACAAGCAATTATAATGAGCCTGGGTATCCAAGCTATATAAAGATACTTATGTAAATGAGGGTGTTAATTAAGGGCTGCCCTCAGCATTCTGGCAAGAGGCTACTGCAGTCTTTTGTTGTGCAAAATCTGGCCCCCAAAGCTATTCTTTATGTGCCCAACCTAACCTCTCACAGCAAGATCTTTCCTGATTGGCTGCGACTACCACACATGGATGGCCGCAACATAGTGGGACGGCACCAGCGAATAAGGTTTGGTGATCAGTGACTGAGCAGATGCTGTCTCTTAATTATGAAGGTGAAATGGCAATAAAAACCAAGACACGAGCAAAATCTACATACCTTAGAGGGGGTCAGCCTACTCTGTTTTGTGCTGGCTCAGCAAGTTAGCACTTTCATGAAGTAACTGCCACAATATACTTTTTCCTCTAAAGGGCCTTCTTAAAAAGTGGCTTTCTTTTCTAAGTTGTAGCCATAATAGTTCTCCTTCATTTAACAGAAAGAGAGCTGGCACAAGGCCTTCACAATTTGAAAAACAACAACAAACAGAACACTCTTGAAATGTCATGTCATGGTTAGGAGAAGAAAAATGAGCACTTCCTGGTCTTTGGCATATTGCTTGTTAAAAGGATGTAGAAGCACTGCCCTGTTGCAGGGGTACAGCACCAGAACCACCACTACTGAAACTAGATAAATACAGAAATAAATAATAATAATTGGCCTGGACATAGAAGGAGCAACTGTGCCTCTCTTCTCTAGTGATGCTTCAGTTGCAGGACTCCACGCCACCCTGCTTTAACAACAATGAACTAAAACGGGTAAGGAGATAATATTTTCCCAGCAGAGATATTTGGGCTTGAAATCTGGGAAGATGTCATTTACGCAAAGGAACTATTACTTAGGGAGGGGGTGGGTTTTCCCATGACAAATTTACAACAATTACACATTAATTTATAACAATTATGCTTAAAAACAACAACTAATACTCAGGCCCTTATTTTTCAATTTTTAAACTAATGTTTCCCAAACTTGTAACCACTGAGGTTCCACTTATTTTCTGTATTAAAGTGGGAGAAATACTTTGCCTTAGATATGAAAATATGTAGTTTTAGCATATTAAAATATTAACTACACACAGGAAGCTGTTTACTAAGCCAGTAGCACCTTAAAGACCAACTAAGTTAGTTCTTGGTATGAGCTTTCGTGTGCATGCACACTTCTTCAGATACACTGAAACAGAAGTTGCCAGATCCTTCTATATAGTGAGAAGGTGGGGAGGGGTATTACTCAGAAGGGTGGTGGGAATGGGAGATTGGCAGATAGCTGAGATGAGCCTGTTGACGACTCTTAACGACTGTAATAGGTCTTACAGGAAAAGGCAAGGGGTGAGAAGGTGAGAAATGGCTTAGTCGTGTATAATGAGATAAGAATCCAATGTCTCTGTTCAGTTGCAATTCAGACTGGAAAGAGAAGATGCTGAATTGCAACTCATTACCAAACTTAAAACCAAGGAGAGACCTGGTCTGAACAGAGATAAGAATCCAATGTCTCTGTTCAGTTGCAATTCAGACTGGAAAGAGAAGCTGCTGAATTGCAACTCATTACCAAACTTAAAACCAAGGAGAGACCTGGTCTGAACAGAGACATTGGATTCTTATCTCATTATACATGACTAAGCCATTTCTCACCTTCTCACCCCTTGCCTTTTCCTGTAAGACCTATTACAGTCGTTAAGAGTCGTCAACAAGCTCATCTCAGCTATCTGCCAATCTCCCATTCCCACCACCCTTCTGAGTAATACCCCTCCCCACCTTCTCACTATATAGAAGGATCTGGCAACTTCTGTTTCAGTGTATCTGAAGAAGTGTGCATGCACACGAAAGCTCATACCAAGAACTAACTTAGTTGGTCTTTAAGGTGCTACTGGAAGGAATTTTTTTTATTTTGACTATGGCAGACCAACACGGCTACCTATCTGTTACTAAGCCAGGCAGTTGGCCATTGAACTATGTAATGTTTAGAAGATATCTGAAGGCAGTCCTGTATCAGGAAGTTTTTAATGTTTGATATTTTACTATGCTTTATTTATATATGTTGTAAGTCACCCAGAGTGGCTGAGGAAACCCAGCCAGATGGGCAGGGTATAAATAAGAAAATGATGATGATCATCATCATCTAGCTGAATATTGTCTACATTGACTGGAAGGGGCGCTCCATGGTTTCAGAGGAGTCTTTCCTAGCCCCACTTGCAGGGACTGAACCTGAGACATTTTGCACACCACAGCTAAGCATTTCCACCTGAGGTGCTATTCTGCATGTGCCTCCAGTAGGAAACAACCATGGGCCACCACCTGAGGGTGGGTGACCCAGCTGCATCTCTGCATCAGGAGTGATCAGTTGATCCAGTTACACTTAGAGGTACACAGTATGGCAGCTACTGTTATACAGTAATCAGTTCCGTCTAATGCACACATTGCTGCAGTATTCAACATCAAAATCTATAGTGTGTGTGTATGTAAGATAGATATAGATAGATAGATAGATAGATAGATAGATATATACCATGGTGTCAGACATGATGTACAGGCGTCCTGAAGCTACAGCCCTGCATGAGGTGTGAATTACTGCTTTTTGTCTCTGTGGGAAGTCAGCTCTGTAGCCTAATGACAACACTGCCAATATCACCACAATTTGCTATTTCAGTACTTATCTAATCATATGTGAAAGAAATAGGGCAATCACACTTATGAATTTCTGCATATCCACTCCAGGCAGAATATGTGTGTTACAGAACCTGATTATCTTAAGGTCAATTTGGGGACCAACATATTCAGTCTTCTCAGTCTCATCTTTATGTATTGCATCGGAACAACAATGTAAGCTAAAAGATATTTTGGTCCAAAGGACTGTGTTGGTTACTTGCCTATACAAAGAAACAACAACTCTCAGGTTCTGATGTGTTCTTGACTTCTAATGCAGACTAAGAAGAATTTGAATCTGGACCATGGAGGTAAAAGAATTACCATCCATCCTTAAATGCTGCACTGGGCCACCCTAAGGTGCTGCTGCACCCTGCAAATAAATTACCGTATTTTTCGCTCTATAACACGCACCAGACCATAACACGCACGTAGTTTTTAGAGGAGGAAAATCCGTAGGCATGCCACCCGTAGGCATTCCCTCCATAACACGCACAGACATTTCCCCTTACTTTTTAGGAGGAAAAAAGTGAGTGTTATGGTGCAAAAAATACAGTAATTGAGGAATGAAAGGCTCCTAAAACACCAGGTATTAGGTGATACACAACTGGGAAGGGACTGAAGCTCAGTTGCAGATGGAAGCTCACAGGTTCAGTCCCTGACATCTCCAGTTAAAAAAGGTTCAGGGTTATGTGAAAGACCCTTCTCTGCCTGAGACCCTGGATAGCCACTGTCATTACATTGTAGTAGACATCACTGTGCTAGATGAACAAATAGTCTGACCTGGAATAGGGCAGCTTTCTGTTATTCGCTGCTCTAGAAAGCCCTCTTCCAATCAGCTCTGTGTGATTCGATCAATCACTCCAGAAATAGAGATGCAACTAGGTCTTCTCAGTACATACACATTCAATGTAAAAGGCACATGAATAATCATCCATTTGATGATCTTCAAGAGCTCTGCAAGCATTTGATGTGGAAATATTCTCTTTGTGAAATTCATAATGTTTGAAGCAGCCCTTAAAACAGTAGAGGACATCTACATAATTGTTTATTATTTGGGGTTAAGGTGAGTCAGCCGTGGGACTAGGTCTCTGAACAATGGAGTACAGGGAAGTAAGGAGGGGTTACATTTGCTCCGTTCTGTGACTGAAGTAGACTCACCCCCACAACCCTCTCTTTATGGCCAACCCAGCAAGTGCATGTTTAGCAAACAGACACACATCTGGTTTGGCCCTCACCTAGTGATTTCGTAGAGCTTAAAGACTAAAATCTTACTTAATTTGTATTTTATCTCTGGTTCTGCCATTTGTCAAGTCCCTCTGACTTTTTAAAGCCATCTGGAAAAAACGGTTTTTTAAATAATCTCTTTTATGAGTTGATTTGACATCTCATTTATATATCTATGTCCACAGTATGGGACAAAAACACAAATGAGGCAACCAAAATATAGGGCCACAGCTGGCAGAATCACGGTCTTCTATCATATAATGAGGAATTGGGGCTTATAGTTAGAAAATAGTTCAACAGAACTGATTTGAAACCTCTGTGTAGGAGATGTACAATTGATAATGGTTCATGCTGAATTTGGGAATGTACAGATAAGAAATTACTTATTTTGAATAAGCTGAACATTTGATAATAGACTTTAGGATGTTGACAGATGGTGTGATTTTTTCTTTCATAGACTATGCTTTGGTGGTTTTTCTGGAAAGATTTATCAATTTGCACTGCAAGCTTTGGAAAATGGGCTGCTGTCTAGGTGAAAAAGAACATCTAATATTTGCTTTTGTCTAACAGTAGTAGTTATAGTAATACAAATGTCAAAAAACAATCACATTCAATTAACAAAAAACTTCATGGTTCAATATGTTGCATTAAGGGATGTGCATTCAAGCTCCAAAATGCTGGGAAATGGCAGCTTTTAAGGACACATTACCGTATTTTCCCGTGTATAAGACACCCCCTATTTTGGAGGACTAATTAAATTAAAGAGGGAGATTGCGCACAGTTGTTGAGCTTTTTTTTGGGGGGGTGCCTAAGAACTCTCACCCACCTGGACAACAATTCCTATCATACGTGACACAGAAGCAACCTATTGTTTTACCGCTCACAGACAGCACATGCCAATCATACGCCCAATTGCCACAGCAGTGGCCAACTGACAGCAGCCATTGCCACAGCCACCAATCACCCACACTAACGCCGGTGACAATATACTGCTCGCGGCAGCAAACAATCCCCCCTCCCCTCTCTGCACTACGATGTCTAAGATGAGCCCAATTTTTAAACGTTATTTTCACATAATAAAAGTTCATCTTATACACAGAAAAGTATGGTATTTAGGCAATATGGATATGGCATGGTAAGCTATGCTGTGGTTAATTCAAGCTTCACCACTGCTTGGGGTACATACGCTGAGCAGGACAGAGCTGAAGTCCACTGACAGTCGTGAGGGACGGGGAGTGAGCAATTCACCTGTGCATTATGGATTCAACTGAATCTCAACCGCTGGGCAGCTGGTACAGTCATCGGCACTTCGCTGGAGTTCTGTGCAATCACCAAAATCTATCCACCAATTAAAATAAACTCCTGCTCGGTATGCTGATCAAAGGAATGCCCATCTGTCAGATGCACAGGAGGAAGTACTCATACTAAGTCTTGACTATTGTGAAATTGGCACAGTCTTTTCCAGAGTACAGGAAAAGAAAACCTGGCTTGAAAATAATTTACCAAACACCTATTTATTTAACTCTTGAGAATCTGCTCACGAAACCAGCTATGTAGAATGAGGTTTTAAAAAACAAAAACAAAATAGAGTGAGTAAGCCCAAGGGTTGTATCTAAAGTACTGATATGTCTTGGTTTCATTAGAAGAATACCGTAATTTCCACTTGCGCAATGTGACTCCCCGCTCCTTCCTCCCATGCACCCCTTAAATCTGTTCTAGGGGTTTCCCCAGAGACCCTAGAGCAGATCTGGGGAGGGTGTGGGGCATGCATGGGGGAAGTCCTTGATGTAGGGTTGCCACCACAGCTGTTAATCAAGATCTGCTGATCTTTTTGTTTTGTTTTGTTTTGATGGAGCCAGTGCCAGTTAAGATGTGGCAACCCTGCTGCAATCATGATTTTTGAATCCTTGTGAAATCTGCTCCTTCATCAAAGTCCTAAGACAAAGTTCTCCTTACTCAAGGAAAAAGTTATCGGCTTCTTCATTGTGATGAGCAATTCTCTTAATAGAAGGGATGGAAAATAAGAGTTCTTTTCTACTGGTCAACAAATATTAGTTCTTCTTCACATGTGTCATTCTATTGCTTATAAGAATTTCATGCAGTTGAGCTTCAAAACTGATAATGAATATATTGTTGTACACTGGCTTTTTATATAAGTGGGTGGCTTCTAATTATAATATTTTATATGATTGGGCTGCATAATTTTATTTTACACCCAAATCATTTAGTTTTCCTCCATCGCCAAAGAAGAAGGTCAAAGAGTAATCTTTTCCTTACTTAAAGCAGGTTAGTAAATGCTTCCATATTTTATGAAATAAACTATTATCTTATTCAGGGAAAAATTGTTTTTAAAACATTTCACTGACACTAATATTTGCTACTACTGCTGATCATCCATACATTGCAGAAACAAAAACATTCATCAAGATACACAACAAGTTATTCAACGTCTCAAAAGCATATTTTCTGGATAAGTCTGCAACATTATTCAAGGCAAGGACTGTGTAATGGTACCATGCTATAATAGAAATGCTGACACAATATAAATCACGTGTGCCATGATGACAATATCAATTCCTCAGTCAAAGCCACAATTACATATCCAAGACATTGAATAACCACTCATTTTTCTTACTCTCTGGATGAGCTTTTATGCTGTAGCTTCAACTCTTTGATTCAACATTTCAGCCAAATGGGCTAGGAAAACCATTGCTTTTTAAAATAGGGTTCAAAATGACTCAATTGTTTTAACAAGCAAAGAAAAAAATACTTTTAAAAAGCAATCCAAATAACAATAAAAGGCTGAAAGGAGAAACATCAGATTGGCTGACAGATAAATATTTGAGGGAGAATAATATTCTCTGTCTGCTTATGCATTCCTAGTGCCCCATTCATCAGGGGAATAAGCAAGAAGTGGTTGATTTTTTAAAAAAACAAAACCTCTGCGCCTACAACTCCAAATCCTGGTTCTAAATAACATAAACTATTGTGCTAAAGCTCCTGTGATATCACAGAAGATGGTATTTCCCCAAAAGCTAGCCTTAAATATGCTTGAAAGAATATGTGAAAATGGCATCTAGCTTCCCTTAGAGAACCAAAGAGCACAAAGGTTTTCTCTAAATATAAGCCGTGCATGGCTGAATGTACCAGGATTCAATCTCAGAACATGTTTTAATGTCAGGGTTTAGTCCAAGGATACAGAAAGTAGCCACAACGTGGCTTAAAGATATGCCGAGTGAGTTTCTGTCAGTCCTGAGTAACTTTTAACCAGTCCCAAAACATTTGGAATTTGAGAAAATAGCTTTTAGGTGGTACTGAACCCTGAAAACTCTTCTCTCAGATACTATGGACTATGAATTCATACACTATGGTAAAAGATAAAGCATAAATGTTCTGAAACAAAAGCAGGTCCCTGAAGAATTGATTGTATGAATTGTATTGTATGAATACCAATAATTGCATAGAAGATCCCCCTGTCAACATTACCTTTTCAATGAATCAAACTTGTCCATACAGATGTGCAGGGGATTAAGGCAGGGTCAATATAGGCAAAAATAACACTGAACTGTAAACATGAAAACCTGCTGTCAGAAAGTCCTTCCACTTTTCATTCCTAGAGCAAAAACTAAAACAAAAAAATTGCCAGGAAAATTGTAGTTTATGCTCTAGGTATGAGAAACCTAATGAAGGAAGCATAAGAAACAAGCCAAATAAGAAAACAGAATCCCAACATATTATTAACAAACAAACAAAAATAGGATAAATATCACAGGAATGTTTTATCTTCCGTAGTATCTTTATATCTTATATCTCTGATTAATGCCATTTTAAAGCATTTATGATAGCATTATGATAATATGGTCTAAAAACAATATTAGTACAAGAACAGTGCAACTTTCTCCTGTCCCTTTGGGAGTGCTGAAAAAGGCACAAAAATACATGTACAGCACAAATCTATGCAAGTTTACTCAGAACTGTCCCACTGAGCTCAATGTAGCTCACTCCCAGGAAAGTGGGCATGATTGCAGCCTCATTAAGTAGTTATAGACGTATGATTGAATCTCCTATTAAATCAGTGAATATAAAACCATATTTGATTCTAGAGAACCTCATCTAAGTCTTAAACCAATATAGTCTGTTCAAATTTTAAGTACTAACAGAAGACACTCTATATGAAGAAAAAGTTCATATTTAACTGTGTAATCTTTGCTCACAAACTGTTTTAAAGCTTCAAGTGAATTAAAAAAGTATTTCCCACATCCTAAAGTATGCTACTACAGTGCTTTGACAACTTCTCTGTTATAAAAGACTGACCATCATTGGTCCAGTTCCTCCAGCCACTGGAAGAGACTTCCCAAGTCACACCGCCCAACCATCTGATCTGACTTAGGATGCACCTTGCCTAATGAACTCTTTCAGGTGCCACCCTTTCATGAAAATGAAACAATAACACAAAATCTTCAAGGAAAATGATGCCACAACTACCAGAGGAAGCTTAGTTCAATGCCCTATGGCGTGGAGTTTCTGCCCACTGTAATACGTTAAAATACAGGATTCTGACATTTAATTTAAAGGGAGCTGGGACTGCTTCGAAGGGACCACAAGGGTCATCTAGTCCAACCCCATGATGCAGGAATCTTTTGCCCAAAGATGGAAAACTGCATGGTGACATTAAAGTAAAACCCAGCCATTTCACTAGCTAAGATAGGCCAAATCAAAGGCACACTGTTTCCTTGCTGAAATACACCTAGGTGCTTTATTACAGTAGTGTAATGACTTCAGAAACTTCCATAGGAGGATCTTTCAGAGGCCCAGGAATGCCCTTGCTGGCCAGGTCGGGTTAGGTAACTACAGCATCTTCTATCCAACGCATTAGGTTGTAATTGTTCAGCAAATGGATCAGGACCTGTCCTGCTTTCCAGCTCTGGCTGAGTAAATCAGAGAAACATACAAAAGAGGCCTGCTGCATCAGGCCAGTGGCCCATCCATTGCAGCACCCTGTTCTGTCACAGATGCCCATTGGAAGCCCTCAAGCAATGTTCCCCCCAGTGTAGCAATGTTTTCCCCCAGCTTGAATAAGGGCCAACTCCTATGGGCCAAGGGGTCTTCAGTCCACCCCAATAAAATATTTGAGGGGGCTGTCCCCCCTCATTACCATTCAAATGGTGTGTGTGCACCACGTTGTGATTGATTATGCATAGGGCTGCCATGCGTCCAGATCTTCAAAGGTGGAAATGACGTCTGGGGGGAACTTTGGGGTCAACAATTGGGCTCAACAGCTGCAGTCTTCCTAACTTTTAGGGTGTCTTGGTTTTTACTTTTTGAAATATGGCAACCCTAATTATACAAGGGGACGCGGGTGGTGCTGTGGGTTAAACCACAGAGCCTAGGACTTGCTGATCAGATGGTCTGCAGTTCGAATCCCCACAACGGGGTGAGCTCCCATTGCTTGGTCCCTGCTCCTGCCAACCTAGCAGTTCGAAAGCACGTCAAAGTGCAAGTAGATGAATAGGTACCGCTCCAGCGGGAAGGTAAATGGCGTTTCCGTGCACTGCTCTGGCTCGCCAGAAGCGGCCTAGTCATGCTGGCCACATGACCCGGAAGCTGTACGCCGGCTCCCTCGGCCAATAAAGCGAGATGAGCGCCGCAACCCCAGAGTCGGTCACAACTGGACCTAATGGTCAGGGGTCCCTTTACCTTTAATTATGCAAGGCGGAGCTTACCTGCCCCCCCCCCATATTTTATTCAAATTGGCACCCCTGCCAGCTTGTGATTCCAAGCCAAGGCCTCCAGAAGCACAGAGGCTGGGGGAAGCAGGTGCTTCAGCAATGAAGAGCATGAGAAGAGCCGGCCAACTCAGGTGCCGGTGGGACACTTGCAAGCAGGACCCCAGAGCCAAAGCGCGCTCCCTTCTGTGCCTTCCCACCCCTGTTATCCCCGTCCGCCACCCACCCCATCTGGGACACACACACACCCAGGCCTCCCCCGGCTGCCCATTTCCCCCAGTCCCACCCAGTAAGCGCGCAGGTGTACGCACCAACCTGCCCGGCCTCCCCCTCTTCCTGCGCCGGGAAACCGCTTTGGTCTCCAGGCCACAGACGCCGGGGACGGTTGCTAAGGGGACCCAACCATTCCGGACCGCTGCGGGGAGACACGCAGCTGCCTCTTTACCCCAAGCAAGCAGCCTTCTTTGATACTCCCTAGATTCCCCCCCCCCTTCCTCGTCTGACTTCTTCTCGGCATCTCACTTCGCTGCATTCGTCTCTTCCTCCCGCTAGTCTCTCTCCGCGCGCCGCCCCCCACAGCCGAGAATTTGGTTGTGCCCGTAGTGAGCCAACACGCGTCAGCTGCTGAGAGAGGAGAGAGGGAAAAGTTTCCTTTAGTCGGCCGGAAGGTCGCTTGGCTGCCCCGTAGTCTCGAGCCAGTAGTGGGGCGATGAGCAGTGAGGGACCGTACGCTTCGTCCGGTTAGGGAGGTGGGTGCTTGTGTATATAAAGAAGCATAAGCACAGCTAGATGGTGAAATGAGCAAAGTGCACTGAATTCGGGAAAAATCAGAGGAGTTATGTGTGTCCAAGATAACAGTGCGCAGAAGCCCAGGCAAAACCCAGCTGGAAGTGTTTTTGCTTGAAATAAGTGGATATGTTTCTAAGCAAGATGCCTTGTCTCCACAATGCTGCAAAGTTGTCTCCCATTTTTGTTACCGCTATTATTCTTATTATTAATTAAATTTGTAGATCTCAGGAGGGTTATAATGGATTTGGAGCATGTGAGAAGATGGATTAGCTCTGCTCTAGGACTTGCTGATCAGAAGGTCAGCGGTTCGAATCCCCACGACGGGGTGTTGCTTGGTCCCTGCTCCTGCCCACCTAGCAGTTCGAAAGCACGTCAAAGTACAAGTAGATAAATAGGTACCGCTCCAGCGGGAAGGTAAACGATGTTTCCGTGTGCTGCTCTGGTTCGCCAGAAGCGGCTTAGTCATGCTGGCCACATGACCTGGAAGCTGTACGCCGGCTCCCTTGGCCAGTAAAGCGAGATGAGCACTGCAATCCCAAAGTCGGTCACGACTGGACCTAATGGTCAGGGGTCCCTTTACCTTTATGGTTATTGAACAGTGAGCACCCGGGCTGACCTGACCCAACAATTCCCCCCCCCAACAAACCTCACTGCAGCCAACTAAAGATAGCCAACCATACCCCGCCCCCCTCACTACCAAGAAATATGTGAGTATGTGTATGTATACATACCGTATATGTGTGACTGGCATAAAATCCCACAAACATATTAAATGTACCACCACAATCCCCTCTTCCCCTTCTCTCTCTCTCCCTGCTTCTTCTCCCACCTTACTCTGTATAATATCTCACATCAAATGTAAAAAACTTTATGACGGGGGGGGGGAGAGACAACACACATTTTTGTGTGAACCAAGATCTTTAATAAATTAAAAAAACAAAAACTGAGCATCCGACATTCTGCCTGCACTGCCTGGGCTTGGTAAATGATTCTGATACGCCTTGAACTATTTGGCCCGCAGTATTACAGAGGACAAGATGATTGGACAGTGTTCTTGAAGCTACCAACATGAGTTTGAAATTTTTTTACCAGCACCAGTCATGGCAGAAGGTGCAATTGCAGCCTTCAGGCATTAGAGATTATTGGATAATGGTTTGACTGTGATGGGGCCCTGAGGTGATGACTCCCGACCTGGTGAAGGTAGGTATTCTTGCCTTATGCAGGAAGAACTCTTGAGATGCCTTATAGATCAAAAGGGTTTTATTGCACTCCAGATTTTAAAAAAGACAATATAGTATAAATGCAGCAGTGACTGCCTAGAATGGTGTGTGACAATCTGGGGAAACCCGGCCAGATGGGAAGGGTATAAATAAATTATTATTATTATTATTATTATTATTATTATTATTATTATTATTATTATCTGTGTTGGTTGTCAGTGGCAAGTTTTTTGCCTTCAAGCAATACAGTGGTACTTTGGTTTGCATACATTTTGGATTACAAACATTTCAAACCCGGAAGTGCGCGTCCCGGTTTGCAAGCTTTTTTTTGGATTACAATCCATTTTGGGGGGGATTATGAAGATTTTTTTGGGGGGAGGCCCCATTGGCGAAAGCGCACCTTGGGTTATAACCTGTTTTGGTTTACAAACGGACCTCCAGAACGGATTATGGTTGTAAACCAAGGTACCACTGTACTAACAGTAATGGTAATACTTGCCCCACCTTGCCCCAGGCCACAACAGGCTAAGGCACTTTAGGCACAATTCTATACATCCCTACTCTAAAGTAAACCCCACTGAATTTAATTGGACTTCTATGTGAGTGTCATCTACAGGATGGCAGTGTTGTTATGACACTTGTTTGTTTAATTCCAATTTTGAATTGCTTCCTATAAAATATTTCTAAGCACTTTCACATCATCAATAAAATAAATTAAACATCTTCATGAGCTATGCTTTGAAGGTTGGACAAAGTAGATTGGGAATGTAGTATCCATATAAAAAAATGGTAAATCCTATGGAATGTATAATTTGTGTCTGAGAAAACCAACACAGGATTGCTCTGCACATGTCCCTTTTGTTTTGCTTTTTAAAAATAAAAATAATAATAATAATGTTTGCCTTTGTATACAACCCAAAATGTGTCTAAAGGTTCAGCTTTAGTATCAACTGATGCAAATTAGAAAATAATAAGAATTAAGAAACAAAACAAATCCGAGTCTTTTGTGATTTTAACCTAGGCATGGCAGTGTTTGTTAATGAATAGCTTCTGAGACCCACAGTCGGCAGCAAATAGCATTAGTAAATACTGTAAATAGTTTTGATATTCTGATAAACAGGGGCCAGCAGGTTGGCCACAAGGGGGCAGTGGAGATTACCCAATGAACCACAGGCAATGACCATCTTCTGGGACCTCCCGCAGTGGCCATGAATCAGAAAGTGAAGTGCTTGTCTTAACGAAACTTGCAAAGAAGAAAATATCCAGCTTTCCTACAGTGAAAGGGAAGCTGCACCGGAGATCAGGAGTGCAAAAGCGTGTTGTAGGCAAGCATCCTTCCAAGGACTCAGGGTCACTGTTTAGTGCACACTAATGTTGTGATTAGCTCCCCAGTGTCTGATAAGTTTTACCTAGTGTCTGAAACTTTCCGGGTTGAACTGTTGACCTGAACGTTCCCTATGAATCCCGCAAGCATTTCTTTCTACTTAGCAAGAGCATAACGTATAAGAGAATGCGCAATGCCTTTACTTTCTGTAATTTCTCTCAGTTTCAATGCAACCTGAAATAGATTCCCCTCCTGAAAGGTAGTAAAGGATGGTAAGATGAACCCCAGCTGAGTATATTCCCTGTGGAAAACCTAGGTGATTTATTCCAAGGCCCTTCAAAGCCTGAATTCACAGCAAGCCTTCTCTGTCTTTGTGGTTCATCTCATCTAATTTTTACTGTGTGTTTCAAGGCTTGAGACAAAATGCTTCAGTGAGTCAGAAGATTAAAGCATAGAAGTTTAACTAGCAGGGAGTTCAAGAAGCTACTGAGCCATGGCAGACCAGACAGTTTTGTGATTGACAGGCAAATAAGTGTCTGCGCGTTTGATTTGGTCTCCATACCCTTCAGCCTTTACAGAGATCTGAAACGTAATGTCCCACAAGACATGAGCCTCAAGTGGACACTGAAAAGATCCACAAGTACCAACAGGCTGTGGCTATTCATTATTTTTCTCCAAAAGGGACTTTGGTTTCCCCCTTCATTAATAGCCATGCAATTCTACTAAATGAGAGTCTTAAAATAGTTTATTCTGAATTAATACTCTAATAATGGCACCATTGTGGGTCATGACCCAGGGGTAGGGGACCTCTGGCCATAGGCCAAATTAGGGCCAGCATGGCTCCCATTTTGACCCATGAGGCCATTCCCCCCAAAGCACGGCCACATTCCCTACACCTTACATTGTATGTGATGCCAGGGGTGAGAAAGGTAAGACACAGATAGTTCCCTGTAACTTCACCTCACAGTACAATTCAAAGTGTTAATTTTAACTTTCAAAGTTCAACATGCCTGCACAGGAACCTCTATGTGCATAAGAGGCCCTTCTCCAATAGCTGCTGTCATCTGAGATCAAGCAAGGAGCAACCAATAGGCAAGGCCTTTCTAGGCCCAGGGACACGGGTGGCTCTGTGGGTTAAACCACAGAGCCTAGGACTTGCCGATCAAAAGGTTGGCGGTTCGAATCCCCGTGACGGGGTGAGCTCCCGCTGTTCGGTCCCAGCTCCTGCTAACCTAGCAGTTTGAAAGCACATCAATATGCAAGTAGATAAATGGGTACCGCTCCGGCGGGAAGGTAAATGGCATTTCCGTGCGCTGCTCTGGTTCACCAGAAGCGGCTTAGTCACTCTGGCCACATGACCCGGAAGCTGTACGCCGGCTCCCTCGGCCAATAAAGCGAGATGAGCGCGCAACCCCAGAGTCGGTCACAACTGGACCTAATGGTCAGGGGTCCCTTTACCTTTTACCTTCTAGGCCCAATCCTTGAGTCCAAGGAGCCATAGGATATTAGGTAGGAAAACAGGTTTGCAAGCAGAGAAGACTGTCCTTCCACCCTTAGAGCCCATTCCTCCTCCACTGTCAGAGCCAGTGTTGGATTTACGTATAAGCTAAACAAGCTATAGCTTAGGGCTCCATTCTCTTGCCCCCCCCCAAAAAAAAATAAAGGAAAAAAAACCTGGATGTACATTTCCAAAATATAAGATAAGTTCAACAATTACTTTGATAAAGTACATATTTTTTCTATGTGCAAATGGCTTTAGATACCTATTAAGGTCATAAATTACCATATAGCATATATTCAACACAAAAAACAGCGACAATTTGTTGTTGACAAAGGACAGCTGGACATATAAAGGGCCCCATTACCTTTAGAAGCTTAGAGCCTCATCAAACCTAAATCTGGCCCTGGTCAGAGCTCTAAAACAACACAAAAGTCACAGTGAAAAAAGATAAAATAAATCATATACTGTGTTTCCCTCCCCCTTGTTATAAAGCCAGCCTAATAGCTATAGTGCCAAAAAATGCATTTGCCATATTTATACAGCAACGTTAAAGGAATGGAATTTGATTTTACCATAAATACAAAGATGAAATACGAGGATACTAAAAAAAGCAAAAGCTTAGAAAATGAAACTCTGCATGCAACCTGCACAATTTAGAAATTTCAGATTACATGCATTTGGAAGTGATGCAATACCTCAGTATTTCTGTGTAGCACAGTGGCGTAGCGTGGGGGGGTGCCAGGGGTGCCGGCCGCACCGGGCGCGACATCTGGGGGGGGCGCGCTCGCTGCCTCCGGAGTCGCCGAAGAGCCTCGGGCGCAGGCTGTAGCGGAGCCGCATGTCTCGCGGAACCGCCGAGCTGTGCGCGCGTCCGGGCTGAAGGCGCCCGGCAGGCAGCGGCTCTCAGCGCTCGCCGCGGAGGACGCGCCAGGCAGCCCCTCCTCACAGCCCCGCCTCCGCCGGTGCTGCTGCAGCTGCTGGGCCGTTGCATTTTCCTCGCCTCTCTGCCCCCCTCCTCCTCCGGGCAAGCGGCGTCGTTTGGGCGGCAGCGCCAGCGGCAACTCGCGGGTTGGGGGGGGCGCAAATTACTTGCCTTGCCCCGGGTTAGGGGGCGCAAATTACTTGCGTTGCCCCGGGTGCTGAGAACTCACGCTACGCCGCTGGTGTAGCATTTAGCCCAGATTTTGTGACCAAATGGGGGCTAGTTCCCTCATTCTGTCAACGCAAGGATTTCCATTTGCACATGCACAACAGAACATCCCCCCTCTCCTCCTCACATGCATCTTGCCTAAATCTGCTCTTAGGGTTCCCCCAACTCTCTGGAACAGATTTGAAGAGGAACGTGGGCACACACCGTTGCACAACTGGAGATCCTTGCGCTGACAGAACAGGGGAGTTCGATATCGCATGAATTGGAACCCCCCCCCACTCCCACCCGATATAGGTGTTTTATCAACCCCCATCCAAAATATCACTGAAAATACAAAGGAGCTTTCAACGATTCTCAAAAACTGCAGAAAGAAGATCAAATAGAAATTGGCTGTTTACCATCTAATTCCACGTGCTTTAAAATGTACATGCTGACATTCTGGGTAACATTGTCATGGTCTTGTGTCTCCATTTATATTGATGTAGTAGGAGTGAAGCTGTACCAAACGGGAAGGCTGACATTTTAGGTCCCACCAATGATTCTCCCTGCAGAGGTGTGTGTGATCACCCTGGGCTGTTGAGTAGCGGGCCTTCCATTTCTGTCGCTACACCCACCTCCTTAGCCACATGATGTTGTGTCGATCTGGAGTAAATATCACATGTTATGGCAACAGCCTTAAAATATACCTGACAAATCACTTAATCATATTTCAAAATGTGGCATTATAAAAATAGTCTAGTGTTTTGTGGGTAGCAAGAGGTAGCTATTTATAGACGTTACGCTGTGTTCCTTCTAATTAAAAATCATCTTTCTCTAGCTGAAATCATGACATCAGGGCTAGGTAACCTGTATAGTTGGCTGTGACATGGGAGAGGGAAGCAACAAGACCATGCTTCTTCTTCCCACTTGATTTGCATCAACGTTTTGCCTTCCATTTTCCAGATCCCTTAGATCAGACATAGACAATGTGGTGCCCACCAGGTGCTATGGAACACAACTCCCATCATATATGACCCTCAACCATGCTGGCTAGGGCTGATGGGAGTTGTGGTCCACATTGTTGGACCTGTTCCATATCTGCTATTGGGTCCCCGGAGCACAGATTCACACAAAGTGGCAATCAACCTTGCAGGATTCAAAAGGATTTGAAATGCATATGCAGGACAAAGGCACAGCGCAATAAGCTCGCAATCTGCACACCCCAGTCAGGGTACACCCACTTTTTATAGACTATACAAAAAAACAAAGATTGAGACTTTACATTCTTATCCAATCAGGCTCTAACATTCCATGTTTCTCCTTTTGAAGGTTAACACTTCTTAATTTACTCATTCTTTGTTTGTCTGCCTGCTACGGCCTTCCCTGTCTTATAACAGTTGCTTTGTTTGTCTGCCTGCTTATGGCCTTGCCCGTCCTGTAACAGTGGCTTTGATAACAGCATGCTGGAATTTCTATTTCTGAGGCCCTTCAACATTTATTTATTTATTTTTATGCATTTATATCACCACTTTTCTCTCCAAGCAGCTCAAAGTGGCATAGGTGGTTCTCCGTCCTCCTTACTTAATCCCCACAACAACCCTGTGAGGTAGATCAGGTGGAGAGGCAAGTGTCTAGTCCAAGGTCACCCATTGAGTTTTATGGCCAAGCGAGGGTTTGAACCCTGGTCTCCTAGGCCTAGTCCCTAGCATAGATTATAAGCCTGCTGGTAATTACTGCTTATTTTTAAACATGGGGCTTATGGATTTATGTGCTGGTGCTTGACTTGTAAGCTATCAACACTCTCCCTACATAGTCATGGTCCACATCAACCTGAAATTGGCTTTTGAATGCATGTACACCCGCCCGGTCCCTGCTCCTGCCAACCTAGCAGTTCGAAAGCATGAAGTGCAAGTAGATAAATAGGTACCGCTCTGGCGGGAAGGTAAACAGCATTTCCGTGCGCTGCGCTGGTTTTGCCAGAAACGGCTTAGTTATGCTGGCCACATGACCCAGAAAAACTGCCTGTGGACAAACGTCGGCTCCCTTGGCCAGTAAAGCGAGATGAGCGCCACAACCCCAGAGTCATCTGCAACTGGACCTAATGGTCAGGGGTCTCTTTACCTGTACACCCACCATTATCCACAATGCAGACCTATCCCATGTTTTCTTCAGAAATACTGCTGTATGGT
Organism: Podarcis bocagei; assembly: GCF_964188305.1. Classification (NCBI taxonomy): domain Eukaryota; kingdom Metazoa; phylum Chordata; class Lepidosauria; order Squamata; family Lacertidae; genus Podarcis; species Podarcis bocagei. Next base: position 57,679,812 of record NC_138126.1, on the reverse strand, counting down.
GTGTTTCCCCCTCAAACCAGCTTCAATCTGAATTGAAAGCTTAGGTCACATTCGCTTCACTGTTAACTTGAGGTGTGTCCATTTGAGACAGTCATTGCACATGTGCAGGTGACACCTTCATGAATAGTAGTTTGGGAGCATTGCAGAAACCAAACAGGTCATGTGCATTGGATAAATACATCCCTGCCCTCCCTCTGGTGTGTACAGCAGCATGTAAATGGGACTTAGAATGCAGTGTGTGTTGGAAGGCGACTTTGTTGTGTTTTAAGAGGCTAATGTGTAGTAGCCTGGCATTCCCTCCTCCTGCACTGTGGAACAGAGGATGACACTGCAGTGGTAACTGTCCTCTAGCTCCTGGCTTGTCACTTTAGAGCCAAACTGGAAGTTTTGAATGAGTTCTCTGAAAAAGTATGATGAGTCATGGGAGGGAACTTTCTGCCAACTATGCACCTTTCTTCATGCAGACAACGGGCCCTGAGTTATCCCTGCTCTGGTTCTTTTCTGTTGCACAGAAAAAAATCAAGCAGGAGACCAGCATGGATTCAGCTGAGGGCACATCGTAGAGACTGCATGTGGTGAATAAGCCCCATCCTTGGTTGTTACCTGTTTCCCAACCAACAGGAAATGGTGAACCAGCAGGAGACTATTCTTCCTTTGCATGCCTAACACTGGAGCTCGTCCTCCAAAATGATCCTATTTACTAGCGACGTGTGGTCTTTCTTTCTTTCTTTCTTTCTTTCTTTCTTTCTTTCTTTCTTTCTTTTTTTCTTTCTTTCTTTCTCCTGAATCCTCCCTAAATCCTGTTGCTGAAAACTTTACTACAAAAATGGTTAAGGCTCAGTAACTTCTTTTTTAAAAAATGATATGCTGAAAAACACAACAGAAGCCTGTCCTATCAGTAAATCAACAAATATATGGTAGAGCCATGCACAAAGACAGGAGTGCCTGGCGTGCTCTGGTTCATGGGGTCACAAAGAGTCGGACACGACTAAATGACTAAACAACAACAACAGAGCCATGCACAATTTGAAGCAAAGCCTGCCCAAGGGCTTTGATTTAGTTTACCAGCAACCACCATGGAATTGGCTTGTTCACTTCACTTGCTTTCTCCCCCACTATGAGGAGCTACACTCCCATAGAACAAGTGTGCCTCTTTTCATTTGACAGATGTCCGAGGACATACTGTTAGAGCTTTTCTCACCCTCCATACTCCCCAGAAGCCATGCCTAAATAAAGGCACAATTAGAGGGTGCCAGAGAACTGCAACGGCTGCCACGGACCATTTCCAGGTGCAAGAGTGATCAGCATGTTAGGGAGTTTTTCCTAAGGGCAAAAGCTGTTTGACAGAGGAACTGACTGCAGCAGGAAGAGATGGTAGGCCCTCATTTGCTGGATGGCATTGAAACAGGCTGGATGCTCAGCTGCCAGAGATGCTGTAGTTCAGGAGTGGGGAACCCATGGTCCTCAAAGCATTGTTGGACTCCAACTCACATCAGCCTCAGCCAGCATGGCCAGTGGATAGAAACGGTGGGAGTTGTAGTCCAACAACTTCTGGAGGACCACTGGTTTCCTACCCCTGCTGTGGCTGAATCCTGTATTGCAAGTCCTGCACTGAGAGGGGGGTGAATCCAATGAGTCCCTCTCAACTCTATGACTGGGAAGAAGCAGGTCACCTCCCACCCTTGTCAAATCATGCATTTTGTTTGATGAGGTGCCCATCTGAGGGGCCTGTGTACAATTGTGATACTTGCCACCAACTGCGCACCAATAAACAAAGATGCATGCTTCCTGAATTGCCAAGCTATTAAGTCAAAACATCAGAACTCCTGCTAATTCACCCCAAGAAGATGCTCAGGCATCAGATGGATTTGTGGCAGGAACCTCCGGGTCAGGAATGGTGCTAACAAGGAACTGGGCAAGGTGCAAGCAATGAAGGGTGATTATCGCTTGTTAACTTCTTGTTCTTTGACTCTAGCTCTCTTGCTTGAACTGTTCAGCTAAAGGGAAATGTAATGCCTTGAAGGTCCAGGACTGTTGCCTCTGCATCTGATGCTTCTCTGTGTGTTTTCTGTCTACAGTACATCTTGTGTGTTTCTGTACCTGCCTTGCCGGTGAATTACCGAGCGCTGATTTATTCCCTCATCATACCTAATCCCTCTGATTGTCTGAGAATACATCTTGGGGAAATCCAGGTTTAGGAACCCAGGGGAGGGCAGAGTTTGAAGCAGAGAAGTGGCAGGCAGAAGGAGGGATACTCAAATCTTCATCCTGTTCACCACCCAGCTGGATTCAGCACTGTCACTAGAGGCTCAGGTGGCCTTGGTGGTTAGCAATGCCCTTTTCCAGCTGGTCTGCCAGCTGTGGCCCCTTTTGGATAGGAATGGCTTGGCCACTGTACTCCATGCTCTGGTAACTTCCAGACTGGATTATTGCTATGTGGAGCTGCCCTTCAAGATGACATAGAAACTTCAATTAGTCCAAAATGCAGCAGTCAGATTACTGGCTGGGGTTCCATTTAGATCCCATATAACTCATTTTAAACAGAGCTGTGCTGGCTGCCAGTTTGTTTCTGGGACCCATTCAAGACGCTCACATTAGTGTTTAAAGCCCTGAATGATTCAAGCCGAAAATACCCGGAAGCTCACTTCCTTCCCTACAGACCCTCTTGAGGGCCCTCTGGGTAGTTCCACTGTAGCTATAAAAGCTTCAACTGGCAGAAATTCTCCCTTTGATGTATATGGATCCTGCACCTTCAAAGGGGATCTTGTATCTTTAAGGATCATGTGGAAAGGAGAACGCTGCTCATGTGCAGCTTCTCTCATTTCTTGCTCCTGGTGCTTTTCTGTCTCTCACAGTGCTTTCAGAGAGCAAGAGCTGTTTCTGTAAACAGAATCTGCTTCTCTTTGTGAGGGAGCGACACTAGGCAGATCAGAAGTATTCTGCCCAAACGCCATCAAGAACTGGTCGTCCCGCTTTGATGCTTTCCTTAGGCATAACATAATCAGTGTACCTCAACACAAATCCTCACTCACCTTTCTGACATCTGATTTCCATGCAATCAGCAGGAGGATATGGAGAGGAAAGGTTGCCTTTCCACCTTTCAAATATCCGCAGAACAAAAGCTCACACTAGGCCAGTCCTGATTGCTTTTCTGAGTCAGCGACACTGACTGATTGAGGCCTAGGCATTTCAATCCTTCAGAAAACAGCATTTTGCTATCCAGGCCCATTACAGTGGTACCTCAGGTTCAAACTTAATTTGTTCCAGAAGTCCGTTCTTAACCCGAAGTGCTCTTAACCCAAGGCGCGCATTCCCTACATAGGCCTCCCGTGGCCCCGGAAGCGGATTGCGTTCGTATCCTGGGGCAAAGTTCGCAACCCAGAACATCTACTCCTGGGTTTGTGGAGTTTGTAACCTGAAGCGTTTGTAAGCAGGACAGTTCATAACCCAAGGCACCACTGTACACTGGATTAGCTACCAGCCAGCACTGCCTACTCCATTGGACCTTTCAAGCACTAATGTAAGGTACCACTAGGGTCAAACAGGGCCCAGCTGACTTGCTCTCTACAACACCAAGCTAGCACACAACCTAAAGGAGCCACCACTGGTCCAACCTTTTCTGTGCTGGAGCACTACCCATACATTGGCCAGAGATGGTAAAGTAGTAGTAACAACAGCAGCAGCAGCAGCAACAGCAACAACACTTTTATTACTTATATGCCACCCATCTGGCTGGGTTTTCCCAGCCACTCGGGGGTTCATCAGTTCAGCCAGCCCAGGTGACCTGAGGAGCTAGCTCTATATCATGGTTGCTCCAAACCTGGTTCCTTGTGACATGTCCCACTGAAGAGCCGTACAGATCCCCTTCATTCAGAGGGGGATACCAGAACCAGAGCCTCCATCTACAGCTTGTCTTGGAGGTTGACCAAGGCCTGACACTAGGTCAAGAAGAACCTTGTCCCACATAAGAGCACCCAACGTTTGAGACGGTCATCACTGCCTCTCCTCCAGTACCTGCAGACATCAGACAAGTGCCATAAGGGGAGAGAGTCATTTCTATCGTACTCTGGCAACAGAACTCCACCCCCAAAAGAGATCCACATATCACCTTCATTGTTAACTTTTGAGCATCAGGCAAACTGTTCACTTGCATATTTTCCTCTTTGGTGGGAATTTCATTTGTTGCAGTGTTCTCACTCTGCCTTTATTAGTGTTTCAAATCATCGAATCATAGAGCTGTAGAGCTGGAAGGGATCACTGCAATGTAGGAATCCTGACCACATCCGTCCCTAGGTGGGTTCGAACCACCAAACCTCCAGTTAACAGCCAGATGCACTGACCCATTGTGCCACTGGGGGCTCCTCATGTTACATTAAATGTTTTCCGGGCTGCTTTTTAAATTATGGTAGTGGGAATTTTTAAAAAAATAACATTTAATTAAAAATGTTATTGGTTATTTTATGATGTTTTAATATTATGTGACTAGCCACTATGGATTCTGTTCTTAGGAGAAATGGAGCATATGCACCGTTTTAAAGCGAATAGATACATATACCCCAGTGGGAAGGTGCTGCTTAGTTGCACAGCTCCCATTTATTGCCTCTGTCCTGAATTGTGCCTCTGTCCTTCCCTTCCTAATATCAGGCTGAGGCTTCAGTCCCCACTTCAGTGGCTGCCAGGTCCTCTTAAAGAGCTGACATTTCCAATCCTGACATTTTCCACAGCTCTATCTGGGAATTAATGGCCGGATATTAACTGCGATGGGGCTGTTTATCATAATTAGTCTCATGAAGCTATTGAGCATTCAGCTTTCCCCTTTTCTTTTTTTCTTTTTCTTTTTGCCTTAAATTTATCAGCTCTGAAGAAATAAATGCAGAATCTAGCAGAAGAGATGGCTGGTTTATTTATTGATTTATTTATTTTGATCTGTCAGGTTTCGTATTTAAAGTTTGCCAAAACTGAGCATCTCTTCCTAGAGATGATGCCAAGGTTGACCTGACTTGGGCACGTAATTGGAATTACTGGAGCCATTTGGTATTTTGCACAGACATTTATAATTCTGACATTTTCTGTAATTCAGACCTCTCCCAATGCAAACTAAATACAGTTGTGACTGACAGGGATTTATCAAACACTGCAAATATTATAGTGCTGTTTCACCTTTAGGTGCGTAGAAAGAAAAACTAGATCAAATGCAGATCCCCACATGGAAACTTTAGGATTGCTATTTATTTTATTACCATAATATTTATTGGGTAGAATTCACTGTAGTGCTAAGCAGGGAGCTACGAGCATGAGGAACAAGGTGTAATCATGCAGCAAGACTTTCCCTCCCTTTCCTCTCCCCATAAATCTCTGTGGTGTAGTGGTTAAGAGCAGTAGTCTCGTAATCTGGGGAACCGGGTTCGCATCTCCGCTCCTCCACATGCAACTGCTGGGTGACCTTGGGCCAGTCACACTTCTCTGAAGTCCCTCAGCCCCACTCACCTCACAGAGTGTTTGTTGTGGGGGAGGAAGGGAAAGGAGAATGTTAGCCGCTTTGAGACTCCTTAGGGTAGTGATAAAGCAGGATATCAAATCCAAACTCCTCCTCCTCTTCTTCTTCTTCTTCTTTTTCTTCTTCTTTGGTTTCCTTCAACCCTTCAGAGCAGCCCAATTTCTTTCAAGACAGATGGATGTCAGCAACAATTCAGAGCAGCTTTAGGGGGCATGAGGGGGAGAGGGGGGAACGGTGCACAAGTGGACCTAATTCCACACATGCAACAACTTAGTTGAAACCCACCCAACCCAAGTCTGTATTTTTTTTTAAAAGAAAAATATTTACTTACCTGAACTTGGAGATATTGTTTCTTATGGGCATGTTGAAATGTAGAACAAGGGAGCTCCCACTACTGATGAAAATCAAATATTTGTTTGTTTGTTCGACTGCATTTTGTATTTCCAAACTGCAGCATAGGAGGAACGCCCCCCCCCCTACAAAAGAGAACTCAAATAATAAAAAGCAATGAAACATTAAAATGAAAAGCATATTAAATACAAAAAAGCAAAATATGTGTACACATTAAAAGAAAAGGAAAAAGAAACATTAAAAGGAAAAGGGGGGGGGGACTTATAAATTTATTTCCTACTACAATGATGATTATTCGTGTGATAATAAACCCAGACACAGTCATGCTTAGAGTAGACCTATTGAAATCAATAGGACTTAAATGATCCCTTTCTTTTAGTAACTCTAAGCATGGCTAAGCCTCGGTCCAACCTAATGAGTTGTATTCCACTATGTCATACTCAGAATAGACCCACTGAAATTCATGAACCTAAGCTAGTCATGTCCACTAACTTTGATGGGCAGCCACATGAAAATGGTGGGCAAAGCCAGAGACAAAACTGGGTGGAGCAAATATGCCTTTTACAGTAGATTACCTCGTACATACTCTCACACAGCCCATCTTCCACCCAACCTAGGGAGAGTCTGGAGGGCCAATAGGAAAGGTCTGAAGGGCCACATGGGGCTCCTGAGACTAAGGTTTCTCTCCCCCTGCACCCCGCAAGATAGGTTTGCAAACCGGGAAGCAAACAAGATGCAGAAGGACACTTGAGTTTCTCTGATGTGCTGCTAATATAGCCTTAAAAATATATCTGTATCCATAGACTTATTTTATTTGAGTTCTGCTGGCCCCTAAAGTTGTTCAGAAGCCTCCTTCTCCTTGCTGCTTCAGTCCTTCCCCCATGCAGAGCTCTGCTGGTGTCCTCCTGCTTTCATTCTCCACGATTCTGTTCCACCCTTGTTTTTCTAGCCCAATCGGAGATTATCCAAAGCTCTCCATCCAGATGTTTACTAGGTAAACATAAAAGATTTTGTGTTTACATATTACCTATTAACATTCCTCTGCTGATGTGAAGGTAGTAATTATGGAGCCAGATGGGGACGTGCACACAGTCTTTGACACCAAGCCTGCACACTGCTGGGTGGCATTTTTTAACGAGATGCCAACCACCAGCAGGAAGATCAGGAAAGCTGACTGCAATTAAAAACTGAATTTCTAAATCTACCGCATGGCTTATTCCAGGTGAAGACTAAGTGTTTTGGGCTGCAGCATTTGACATAATGTACATGGGATGCGCTCCAAGCTAATGTGCTCAAACCTGAAATTCCCCCTTGTTACAACATGATGGCAATAATACAATAATTATATGCCATCACCTGTGCGGATAATGCAAAGACGCTGTGCCCATTCCTAATTCACATGACAGCATTCCAGGCAGGGACTGTAATGTCTGTAATCCTCTTACTACATGGATGACCCTGACTTTGTGTGGATGGTCTTAAAACCAACACTGCCTGTTCCAAGGGGCTGATGGCATAGAGTTGCCCCATGTGCTTCAGAACTGTCCATATGGTAAATAAATATTATTACAACCCATGGGACTTAGCTACGTAGATGCATTTTGAGTGGCTACCACATAATAAAGTGCAACATTTTAGTTGGATCTAACCCCCTAAACGCCAGTAAGGATATTTTTTCTGTGACACGGGGGAACTTCATCTTGCCTACCAGGAGGGGCCGGTGGCATGAGGCAGTGCTTTATATTAAAAAAATCTGATAGAAGTTAATTAAATGATCAACAGTAACAGGAGACCTCCGGGTATAGGGTGGTATATAAATTTGATAAATAATAAAAAAATGAATAAACAGCATTAAATGGAGACAAGCAGAGCAGATAACACTAATCTGAACAAAACTGCCATTGCGGACATACAGTTGGGCAATTTCTTACTCACCAGGCCCATTGGCAGACCAGCTCTGCATTACGAAGATGTCTGCAAATGTGACGTGAAGGCTGGCAACATCAACCCCACCATGTGGGAATCCCTTGCAGACTGCAGCGCCTGAAGACAGACCGTAGCAGTGACCAGAGGAGGAATGATTGCTGGGAGGAGCACAGAAAGAAGAAACACCTTGGTACACCTGCAACAGCACCATGGTATGCCTTCGTCTGCCCCACTGCAATAAAGCATCTCTCTCCTGTATTGGTCTCTATAGCCACAACAGGCGCTGTAACCTTCCAAAGGCGCACTCCTCCATTGTCTCCCAATACAGACACAGATGCCAACCAATGGTTTCCGTATGGTGTGTCACAGTGGCCTCCAGGTGAGCCCTAAAGTACATAGGCGCCGACTCCATGGGGCTTGAGGGGGCTCGAGCCCCCTCAAAAATTTTTTTTGGGGGGCTCAGCCCCCCCAATAATCTCGGGCGGGCGCCCTTCCAGCAGAGCGCCGCCGCCGTCCCCCGCCTCCTCCCCACCTGCTCCTTCGCCAGCCAGCCAGCCGCGCGCCCTAATCGGAGAGCCCCGGCCGTCCCCCGCGAGATTAGGGAATCCCCGGGGGCGGGGGCTCCTGCCTCGCTGCTTCGCAGCACCACCGCCACTGCCAAGGCACTGCCGGAAATCCCGCGAGAACAGGGGAATCGGCTGGCTGGGGGGGCGTGGCTTGCCCTATTTAGGGCCGGAGCCACTTTATTTGCATATTCATGAGCTTATTTATTATTCATGAGCTTTCCCGGGCCCCCCCAATATTTTTTCTAAGTCCGCGTCCCTGCTAAAGTATCAAGGTATCTTGTCCCCTACAGTAGGGATACAGCTTTATGTACATACCTGCCTGTGTTTACCTATTGCAAGTGTAAGTAGCTGGAGGCTGCAATCTAAGGTTGCTGGTACAATAAGTAGATACTCCATATTTAAAAGAATGAGTCCCTTACCGCAGGGCCATCCTCAAAGAATTTTGAGTCAGCATAGAAGCCACCCATTTGCCCCACTCCTTTTAAAAAGCCACTCACCCATTGTCCATTGTTAACAGCTTGGCAACCCACCCTCAGGTACTCCACTGGATGGCAACTGGCCCATCATGTGGCTATTAGTACATCATCTCTGAGCTCCGCAGCTATCAAATGTTTCTTTCAGAACGCAGCAGCTGCATGATTTCCTTGACTTTTAAAAATCTGACCTCCACTTGTAAAGGTAAAACTTTTGAAAGGGGCTACATATGAAAGAAGAAATTATTTCCTCTGCACCCACCAGCCCAGCCAATGGCTTTTAAAATATGCCTTGTTGGTCTCCCATATGCAAATAAGAAATGGGAATGGTAAAAGATTCACAGCTCATTGGCTGCTGCCTGTCTGTGTCAAGGCTTATAGTCATAATGGGTGGTCTGGCTGTACTTAGGGACTTAGAGTTGTTCTGCTCTGCAATTCACACTTCTGGCGCAATGGCCTAAATATCTTGGTTTCATCAAATGGCCAGCAACCAAAACCAGAACATCAGCCCTCTTCTTTATATGTGAAACCACCTCATACTATGTGCTGAGACCCATGTTGAGTAGCACTGGGATTGCATTTCTTCCAGTTTTTGTGGGACTGCTTCTCCACCAGGATTTGTTCCAAGCCCTATAACAACCCAAAGTGGTTCTCAACCAACTAATCCCTGTCTCAGGTACTGGCACCATCTTGAAACCAGTTCTTGGTAGCAACCAGATGGACTAGAGACCCCTGTGAGCATCATTTGGGAACAAAAGGGTTAGGAAGATACAGGATACGGGAATCTCTCAGTGGTGTGGAACCAGTAGCCCTTCGGATGTTGTTGGACTCCACCTCCCATCAGTCCTAGCCAGCGTGAGAGGGAAGCTGTAATCCAGCAACACCTAAAGGGCCCCTGGTTCCCTACTGTAAGTCATTGAAGTGTTCCAGGGCAACAGATACACCACCTTTCATAGAACATAAAAGTCTGTCTTATACTATTTGTCCACCTAGCTCAGTATTGTCTGCTCAGACTGGCTACAGCCGTCTAGGGTTTCAGGAAGGAGTCTTTCCCATTGCCTGCTTCCCATTTTAATTTTTAAATGGAGACGCTGGGGATTGACACTGGACATTTGGCATGCCAAGCAGGTGCTCTGCCACTGAGTTACACTCTCCCCCCCTCTCTTAAGCTCAAGGCCAGGGGAAGGTTGACTATCCAAGAGGTAGCAAAGAAGGAAAACATTATTCCTAAGTACCTGATCTGGGGAACATTATTCCTAAGTACCTGTGAGGACAAGGCACTAAACAATCAATGGAGATCTGAAGAAGAGGGATAGGATTAGGCAGTGCTTTTTTCGAGGGGGGAACATATACCCCTAAACATTTTGTGAATCTAAGTTTGGCCTCATTGAGGGGCAGTATTTCAATATGAGTAGGAAAATGAGAGTACCCCAAAGTGATTATGGACATGGCCATGTAGTTCAGAACTGCAACATGAGACTACAGTTTTTTTGTTTGTTTTTTAAAGTCCTCCAGGTTTCCAATGTATTATATAACAATGGGTTTCAGGACAGCAGAGTATCTGTGAGGATATATTTGGCCGGATGGTGGTGTGTCCTAGAGCTCCACATCATCAGTATTCTAACTCCCACGAGGCTGACTCCCATGAGTATTCTAGCTCCCAACATCTCATTGTCAATTGAAGGCTCTCTCTTCTTCCCTAGAAATGACTGGTTGGTGAGTCTCGGAGGAGTCCTTTTTTCTGGAGATTCTTGAACCTGCTGATGGATTATGGATACCAAAAAGGAACCGGATAGCAGTGGAATGGATGACATAAGCTTGAGTTCTACCTCTTTGGGATGTTACACAATTCAGGGTAAGTTTACTGCAGAATATAGAAATACACAGTCTATTTCCCTCCCTTATCTTCCCTTGACAAATGCCTGGATTTATGTCTTGAATGTAGATGTTCAGCTCCGTATCGTATCGAATCGATGGCCCTTCATCGTAGCAAAACAAAGCTTAAACAGAACCCAATGAGTTTCTAGCAGGACTAAGAAATTTCCATTACTGAACATGTCCAGAATAGTGCCTTCATATGCTCTTCAACCAGGAGCATTGCTGGAAACAGGAGGTTCAACATCAACCCCCAAATTCTCTGTGCTTGTCTTACATGACCAATTGGACAGCTCTACCTCTTGTTGCCCTTCTTGTTTCTAATCAGGATCTAACACACCAACTTGGTTTTACCTCCCCTTCCTTACAGGCTTAAAACAGCTCTATGAGGCCCACCAGCTCTGTGATGCCACCCTGATGGCCGAAGGGAGGGTTTTCTCCTGTCACAGGTAAGTTTCTGGATTTTGCTGGTCTCCAGCCTGCAAGTGAATATTGGCCTGATGAAGCAGCTCATGTTATCCATAGCCAGCAAAGCAGATGTTTTGCCTAGGGAGGTGAAATTGCCTAGGCAAGTGCAGAGTATGCACATCAGCACTGAGATGCTCCGGCTCTATGGGAGCAACACAGCCTCTGACACAAGAGTGTAATAATCTTTGTCACAATGCATCCTGCCAGATCACTGCCATTCCAAATAAGCCAATGGCTCAGGTTCTTGTGCTAGTCATATGCCTCTAAAAGCTTACATTTGCACTTCACGTCTGACAGGGGCTCATTTAATGGGGTGGGAATGAGGGAAGATCAGCAGAAATCCCATTCATGGAGAGGTTTATACAAATTAAGGTTTATCATTTAGATTTATAGAGATTTATGGAATTATGTAAGGTGTTGAGGAAGTGGATAGAAAATCTGTTCCCCTCCTCTAGAATTGTGGGAGTGTCTTTTTTTTTTTTATAAAATTTTTATTGGGTTTTCACATTTTAATAGACATACAAACATAGAAAGACGCAATAAAACACGTATAATTTCATAAATTTACTTTCATTCCCTTCTTTCCTTGACTTCCCCACACCCCCCTTTCCACCTTCCAATTTCCTTAATTGTCTCAGCAAATTATTTTCTCCCGTCTCTTAAATGTTATTATTGTCTTTTCTTAAAGTTTATTACTTTTTCTTGGCCCAATTTTGCTTATCCAGCTTTATACATTAAGTACTTTCTCTAGAGTCGGCCTAAATTCTCTCCCACAAATTCCCTCCTTAAAATGTTAAACCAAAAATCATATATTCCCGTTCTAAATCTCAGATCTTCATTACTCTACTCTCCCCTCCCCCCTTCCCCGGTTTCCGTCCCTTCCCAAACCAATGTCTTTAAAGAAAAGAAACCATTTTAGCCCGGATTTCTCACATCCGAGGCCCTTAAGCCCCAGTTGGTCTCTCTCCACCAGTTTTGTTGGCAGTCCATTTTGTTGGCCTTCTCTTCTCGAGGGGTTTCTACCATCCACCCCTCATATTTCCCTCTTTCCAGGTCAACCAAGAGCAATTTCTGGCCAGGATCGATCAATCTCCCAAACTCCAACCTAAAGAAGAAGTCCCGATCATAAATGTCTGTTTTTTTATAATCCAATATTCGAGTTATTCCAGGGGCTTCTTCCTTTATCTTTCTCTCCTTCTGCAGATTTGTAATCCACTGGTCATCTTCTTTACTTCCCTTGTTTCCAAAGGTTGCAGGCTCTTGGCTGGTTTTTTCCACTTGCATTTCCTCTCCTCTCTCTTCTTCTTTTTCCCCCAGCTCCAAGATTATCTTTTCTTCTGCAGCTGCAGAGTTTTTTTCCATCCCCTTTGTGTCATCGACAGAGTTGTTTAGTTCAAGATTGAAGGTCATCAATTGTTCGCTCATAAGAGTACTGTGCTCTTGTAGAGTTCCCACAAGGCAAAGCATTCTTTCTATCTCCGCCCATACTTTTCCTTCTGCAGCCATTGCAATGTCTTTAGTTCCCTCCAGGGGGATTTCCATGAATTCCTTTCCAACAGTCCGTTACTTTGTTGTTCACAGTCACCTTGTTTCCAATCAGTTCACTTTTAATGTAGCACTTTTAATCCAAAAAGATATTGTTAACACAGTTCCAGTCTTTAGTCTCCCGTTTGATAGCTCTTTTGACAGCTGTCAAACTCCTTGTTCTTTTTCTCGGGCTCACACACAGGGCACTTCCCGGGTCTAGGGGGGGGGTCAACCCAAAAAGAAGACCTCTGAAATTCCTCTCTCTTCCTCTCCAGCGCAAATACTTCTTAGTCCAATTTATGAAAGTTATCTATTTAAACAGCAGCGTCTTTTCCGACCTAGTGATCTCTCTTTGCTTTAGATCCTTTAGTGGGGGGGGGAGTGTGGACTTCCTTTTTAACACGTCCCCCCGATCGTACTTAAATTCGAAAATAAAGTCTTTTAGTGCCGAAATTTCCTTCTACTCACGGGTTTCATTTTCCAGTCCAATTTCAGGAAGAAAGATAGCGCTCTTCGGTCCTGGCTCGCGGCTTCGCTCCGCCGAGGTAGCGATGGACTCTCAGCACCACGCCGCCCCCCAGTCCACTCTGCAGCCTTTAAAAAGGCTCTTCGCGGGTCGGGGAGGGCGCTTAAGGTGCCCACCGAGTCACGAAGTCCGCAGGCTTCCGCGCCTGCGGTTTTTAAGGGTCCCCGTGTCGCCGGCACGGCGAGACCCGTCCTCGACGGAGCCGATTCCCTCCGGAGCTCGGAGAGAATCCGCCATTACCCGTTCGCGCTATCCCGGAAGTCAGAATTGTGGGAGTGTCAGTCTCCCAATTAAAGTGTTTGGCAGGAGATTCAGGACAAAACAAAGTACTTTTTTTACACAACACACAACTGATTTATAGATTTCATTGTCATCCAGTCTAGTGAGGGTCACCATATTAAATTAAAACAGGATCGGGCAAATTCATGGAGGTTTCAATGGTCACTGGCCGTGATAACTAAATCAAACCTTCACCTTCAGAGACATTGAGTACCATTTGTTGCAGACAACCGGGAGAGAGCTATTTCCTTCACATCCAAAAATAAAAATAAAATAATATGGATTTCTGAAAGTATCTAAATGGGGGAAAGATTTGGTGTGTATTGGGGGAGGGGTTTGCTCTCCTGCAAGTTAAATTTTGTACACCAGGGTTCTAGAACTATTCTTGCCATGCTAATTATGCATATAGTTTTTGAAGGAAACTTTCCAAAATGTAATTGGTGCACCTGCAGTCTGAAGTGATACAGTCCATTCTGCTGCTTGTGCAGACTAGGCCTTAGAGTGCCCAGGGCCAGATCACCCATAAGGCAAAGTGAGGTAACTGCCTCAGGCGGCAGGATCCACAGGGGCAGCAGATCTGGCCTCCAAGAAAGGGATCATTCACGGCTGCAGCTCGCTCCTTGGAGGCTAGATCTGCTGCCTCCCTGACAGCCCCATGCCACCTCTGCAGTGGCCTTTATTCACACCCTGTTCTTGATGTACAACTTCACTTCACCCCTTCTTCCTGGGGGGGGGGTGGCAATTTTGTAGCTCGCCTCAGGTGGCAAAATGTCTTGAGCCGATCCGGCAGTGGCCATCACATGGGCTGATGCTGGCCTGCTCACAGGCTGCTGACTCTTTTTTAAAGGGATGAAGGTTCTGTGTCTTTAACAGCTGGACTAGCAAACCTGCTACAGGAATGAAAGCACAGAGAGCAAATCAACTGAGCGCAGCAGCAGTACATGGAAGAAGAGGAATATTCCCAAGTAAGGGATGACTGAGATAGTGAACATGCGTGTCCTTAGAATTATTGCATCCTGAGTGGCAGATATATATTCCTGTTTTGAAGGATCATGTAACCCCAGAAGCTTAGCATTTTTACACATAACATAAGGCTGACTTTTTGTTTTATTGACGTAGTCGCTTTGCTGCCTCTCTTTGTAGGGCACTGTTGGCCGCATTCAGCCCTTACTTCCGAGCCATGTTCACCAGGCCCTTTAGAGAATGCTGGGAAAGGCAAGTTGTGTTCGAAGACATGGCCTCTTCTGTTCTTCAAAGAATTCTAAATTATCTCTACACTGGAGAGTTGTTGCTTACACCAGAGACTGCTCAGGATCTCTTCACAGCTGCCAATAGGCTTGTCATTCGCCCACTGCAGGAGATTATTGGCAGGTAAATCGATCCTGTTTTGGAGCTGGGACTGGGGATCCTTGGGTCAGTGGGTGAAATCCTTAAGAGATACAGTATGGAGGCACAATCTAGAGTTGAGCTGAAATTTCTCAGAAGACATTTTTCTGATAATATATCTGAGGCTTTTCTTTTAGAAAACAAATTTTCACTAAATATTTCCCAACTTTCTTAGGGGGGGAGGCAGCTATTATTTCTCCCCTGCCCCACAATGACCTGAATATAAACACAGATAATGCCCTTGAATGGCACTAGGTCTAAAGCATTGTTTGGGGTGGGAAATAGTGCCCAGTGCAGTTGCTGCTGCTTCTTGCAGCAGCAAGCGGTGGCATTGGGGAGGAACCTAGCATCAGCGTCTGGGGAAATGTAAGTTGTTTGAGCTTATGTCAAAATCGAGTTTGAGTTTTCATTCATTAAAATGACAGACATCTGTACCTTGACCTTTGCCTAGTTTGTCAAAGAAATCAAGGACTGTGTTCACTTGGGCCCCAGACAACACAGACGTATTGGCTGGCAAGCTAAACAAGAATGGAAAATTTACTGGTTCACACAGTGCTGTCGTAATGCTGGGGGGTTCACAGAGGATATCAATCTCCAAAAATTCCACCACATTACCCATTAACCAAAATGAAATTAATTTAAAGACAATAATTGGTGAACTCCAGCTGTCCCACAGCAGTTTACTAACAGCTAAGCGCCTTCTTGTAATGTTCAACTGGGCACTCAGCAGCAAGTAAACTGCTATGGGACAGTTGGAGTTCCACAATTACTGCCTTTAAATTAATTTCACTTTGTAACTGAGGGAATTTTCCTGGAGGAAAGAGAGATCAGGAAAAATGAAAGATGGGATGCATGCAGATCCTTCCTATTGCCTATACTCCTAACTTCACACTGACACAAGTGCTATTTAACATGGAAGGGCTTGTTTGTAGCTCATAATTACTATTGCAAATCACATATATTTTGACTGCACCATTCCTCCATATCCACAACTCAATCCATCTGGCTATCCCATTTTGTTCCATTCATCCAGCTGTCTAACATTTCCCTTACTGTGGCTTGTTTCAGCTTTCTTCCTCCAAAGTCCTGACCTGCTACCTTCCAATGCATTTTCCCCATCCTTTAAAGTGATCCCTTTCCTCCTGAGCCTGGAGAAAAGATGCAACAAACAATTCTAGCTCCACTTAAAGCATCTTGCTTTTGAGCAGGTCGCCAGAAAAATATAAAAAATGTACATTTTTCAGACACCTTGGCAAACTTTATTTTAACCGGCATGTGTTGGTCTCTGGCGGTGGGATAACAGGTCAGAATGCCAGTGGGCATGCCAGTCCCTTTGCTGCTGAGTGCGAAAAGCTGTCTCTTTCACCATCTGGAGAGTGAAATTCCCCTGCAGTTCCCCACTGATCCATATTTAATTTCTTTCTCTCACCAGATTCCTTGCTGACAGCATTTCTATGGACAGCTGCCTGGGGATTTATGCTTTGGCATATGCTCACAACCACCAAGCGTTGCTTCGTGTGGCCACACGCCACATCACCATTAACTTTGAACCTCTTTCTCAACACGAGGCCTTTCCAGGCTTGGATCCCAGCACGGTGATCAGCATTGTCTCCTCAGATAAACTCCTGGTGTCTTCTGAGCTGATCGTCTACCACGCTGTGCAGCGCTGGGTGAGGTCTCAACCAGCCGAGCATCTCTCACTGATCAAGAAGCTGCTGAAACAAGTCCGCCTCCCGCTTCTTACTTCCGAAGAGATCACGGTAGTCCAGAAGGACATCATCGAAGAATATGGACATGCTCACCTGCAGTGGGAGCAGCTCGATGGAGAAGGGAGGTTGCGGAAGAGCGGGGGTCTCAGGCACGGCATGTACGACGACTGGATTGTGAGCTTGGGCCTTTTTGTAAGCAACATGCAGGGAGGCGTAGTTGAACGTCTGAAAACTCACTTCCTGGGATTCAGCCTGCAGACTGAAAGCTGGGAGGAGATACCACCTCTGATGTATCTAGATTCCTCTGGCTTCTTGTCTGTGGGGCACAAGCTCTATGTCTCTGGGGGACAAAGGCTTAATGGCTCCGTCTTAGGCAATCTGCACGAGTTTGATGCTCTTACCGGCCAGTGGACGCAGCTGCCATCCATGTCCACCCCTCGGCGAGAACATGGCTTCCTAGCATGTAAGCAGAAGCTGTATGCTTTGGGGGGTCGGAGTGGCCGAAGTGTGCTTGATTCTGCAGAAAGCTTTGACCTAGTGCAGAAGTCCTGGTCTCCCATTGCCAACCTGCCATTTGCAGTCAGTCATTTTGCCTCTGCCACATTGAAAAACAAGCTCTACCTGATTGGAGGGTTCTCTCACACAAGGGCAAGCGGCCTTGCTCACAGGGGCATTCTGATTTATGAAACAGCTTCCGATGTGTGGAATCAGGTGCCTCTGGCTTTTCAGTGCTACAAATCCACAGCTGTGACCATGGACAATGGGATCTTCGTCATCGGCGGGCTTGTTGAGGAGAGCAGCCGGCGCGAGACACCTGGCACGGTAATCAGGGCCCTGATCTCTGGCACCCACAAGTGTTTCTTCCTCAGCAAGGATGGCACTGTGAGCTACGACGTCGCCATCCCAGAACTTCCTATCCTGGTCTTGCCACCTTGTGCGGTGCAGTGGCAGAGTAGAATCCACGTGCTGGTGGGGAATACAATATACCAGTGGAAGCCCGGAGAGCCCAGCTGGACCAGGAGTCGAAAAACTGCTCCCAACACAAGAGTAACATTCTTAACTGTAGTTAACGGAGTAACACTGAGGGTCCCAAAGAAAAATCTGCAGCCCCTTTTACGAGAAGCCTCTGCAGCCTTGACAGCGGTTTGGGTGGCTGATAATTAGCAGCCAATTGACACTTTCCCAAACCTAGCTACCTTGGCTTCACCTAAATGCAGGATTCCATCGGGCATCTTAAGCTTCTCCCTTTAATATCAACAGTACTGATGTCTTCAGGAACAGAATACAGTCACATGGGTTCCTCCTCATTGCACTTGAGAAAGGGTGCCTATGGCTCAGCCAAGGGGGCCTGGCTGCTGAATAAACTCCATTCCAGCCTCCAACTTATCACAGAATTGTTCTGAGTACCATACGGTATAAGGGAAAAGATCAGAAGCTTCTAGGTCAGGGGTCAGCAAACTTTTCAGCAGGGGGCCGGTTCACTGTCCCTCAGACCTTGTGGGGGGCCGGACTATATTTTGAAAAAAAAAATGAACAAATTCCTATGCCCCACAAATACCCCAGAGATGCATTTTAAATAACAGCACACATTCTACTCAGGTAAAAACACCAGGCAGGCCCCACAAATAACCCAGAGGTGCATTTTAAATAAAAGGGCACATTCTACTCAGGTAAAAACATGCTGATTCTCAGAACGTCCACGGGCCAGACTGAGGAGGCGATTGGGCCAGATCCGGCCCCTGGGCCTTAGTTTGCCTACCCATGTTCTAGGTCTACCTCCACTGTCAAAGGCATTAGGCCTCTGCATCCTAGTTTCTGGGAATCACAGGAGGGGGAAATGCTGTTGCACTTGAACCCAGCACGCAGGCTTCCCAGGGGCTTTAGGGCGGCCATTGTGAGAACAGGATGCTGGACTAAAGGGGCCATTGGACTGGGTGGAAAAAAAGGAAGATTTTCTGTCTTTGGCTCAAAGCAAAAGTCCCCTTATTTCCTTCAGATTTCAAAGGCATGTTCAACTCTGGGCTGTACTGCAAGGAGGAACTGGAAGCGAAATAGGGGCACACTTTAACTCTTAATAAAATAATTAAGATTGGTTGGTTGCCTAACTCAAGGCAATCTCTAGTAGAGACGTAAAGGCCTGGGAGTAGGGGCGTGGGGGAGCAAAGCCAAAATAACGAAGAAGAAAAAACCCTGAAACCCCCCCCAAAGTTATTTTGGTTTGCCCCGCCCTAACCTTCAGGTCTTTAGTCAACTTACAATCAAGTCTAAACACATAAAAAATTGTGAAAAACAAAAAGGCCATCAAATTTTTAACAAGAGATCAATGTATTAAACATAAAGCAACACCAACCTTCACAGAAAATAAACAGACGAAAAGATTATCAACAATGCGGAATGACGCTAACATTAAGCGTTGATGTAGCTGCATCAAATGTGTGGAAGAAGAGAAGAGTCTTATCCGGGCACAGAAAGTCTTAATCTGTCATTGTTGGCACCAGGGAGGCCTCACTCAGGACTGCATTCCACATGAGGAAGGGCCATGGCCTTTGTTGCCACCCCCTGAGCTTGTTTGGGTGGGGGCAGCCAGAGAAGGACCTCAGAGGGTCCAGATAGATTCACTTGACCAACACAACTAAGTGAAGGCTGCTGCTTGTGCTATAGGACAATTGGGAGTGATTTGCTTATTGATGGCAACCACTCTGGTTATTATTCCCTATACCATTTACTTCTGCTGCTGAACAAAGTGGGTGTGCAGGTACAAGTACATCTGGCGCAAAATGGGTATATTTTCTACCGATATATTGAAACGTCAGTTTGGGAGATGCACACATAGATGGGTCACAGGTGTTAAATCTTATTTGTGCAGTGTGAGCTGTTTTAAAAGAAAAATGACTTTCCAGGTTCTTGATAAAATCAACTTTTTATTGCTCACACACTCCTCTCCCTGTGAAAAACCATATTAGTTTCAGCTCCTAGTCCTTAAATTTAAAGCTACCTCCCTCTCTGCCACAGCTGACTCTCTTTCCACCCCTTCCCTTTTAGACATGCACTTTTGTGCCTTCTCTCATTCCACCAGCCTCTGTGCCTTGTTCCACCACACTACACCCAATATCTGAAAAAGCTCGTTCTTGGTGGTCATAAAGTCAGCTCCTCCTTTTTTCAAAATCTACTTTTTCAGCAAAACTTTTCCAGAACCTCCACAGCCTCTCCTTTCCAGGTCTGCCTCCGTTAGGGTACATCTGTTCCAATCAATATATGCGGTGTTTGTGAACAGGTTGTGTATTCTGCATTTAAGCGCACGCCTTGCCCTAATTAATGTTCCACTTCCCAGTTTCCTCCTTAGTGTTAAAATAATTACTTCTTAAGCGAGGTGCTAATCTTACTGCAGCCATGCCGCTTAATGTTACCAGTGGCCATCTGGGCAAATTCCCTTCCCATCTGGGCAAATTCCTGGCCATTGTTTGGTTTCTCCTCATCCACTTAAAAAAAAAGTCTTTTTTTCTTTAAAAACTTTTATGATCTAACCAGGCATACAAACTGCACCCAGCAGCACCTTCTTTTCATTTCCCTCCTGGCCCTCCTACCCAGCCCCTGGCTAAAGCAAGTTCTACATGACATTTCATAGATTTCTATCCCCTCCCCTTGCCCCCACCCCAGCCCGGCACCTTTTAAATGTCTACAGCTCTGCCCAAATCAGTGAACAGAGCCAGAAGAGGGGGTAGGGAGGGAAAGCAAGCCAGGAAAGCGAAAGCAAGCCCAAGCCAGGAAGAGACCAGAACACACAAGGAGCATTTCTTGTTGATATTGACCCTTTCTTTGCCAGTACTGTACAGTGGTACCTCGGGTTACATACGCTTCAGGTTACAGACTCCGCTAACCCAGAAATAGTGCTTCAGGTTAAGAACTTTGCTTCAGGATGAGAACAGAAATTGCACTCCGGCGGCGCGGCGGCAGCAGCGGGAAGCCCCATTAGCTAAAGTGGTGCTTCAGGTTAAGAACAGTTTCAGGTTAAGTACGGACCTCCGGAACAAATTAAGTACTTAACCCGAGGTACTACTGTATTCATTTGTTTTCCATTTATGGTCTGCCATTCTTCCAAGGAACTCTAAGGTGGTATACATACATTATTCTCTTTTTCTCTTCCCCAGCCTACACCATAGCCCTGTAAGGTAGGTGAGGCCAGGAGAGGTTGACTGGACCTCCCTGGTCCTAGTTCAGCACTCTGCTACACCAAGCTGGCCCTTTCTCCAGGCATCATTATTCCTTCTCTGCCTCTACTACTTGCCATGCATCTTAGGGCCATTTTATACAATCAGTAAAAACATTCACTGGATACAATCAGTAAAAACAAATCGGAAAGCTTTTTCCTCAAGTGTCCAGGCAATATATGTATGTGTTGCGTGAGTGGGGTTGCCTGCCTGAAATGTTTCCCCATGGGAATTCCCTGCACGTAGAAAAAACTACAGATAAATTCTCTCCTTATAGATTCTATAGCTTTTGTGTTCTGTACTCTGACTTGTTCTTTGTGCTAAGTACCTTTTAATAACAGAAACAGCAACTGTAGGAAAGTACAGTGGAACCTTGGTTTTTGAACGTAATCTATAATCGAAAACTGAGGATCAATGGGCACTTGGCAAAATCCATTGAAAAAATGGAAAAACATGCAGTGGAAGCCATTCAACTTCCGAGGCGTGTTCGAAAACGGAAACAATTACTTCCGGGTTTTCGGCGTTTGGGTTCCGAGACGCTCGAAAACCAGGGTTCCACTTTACAGACAGGAATGCATAGCAGAAGTAATCTTGCTCTGCAGATCACCAGATCTGTATCACACACACCCCACCCCCAAGTCGCCCGTGGCTTCCAATGAGCTGTACCCACTTGGTTCTGAGCACATCTTATGCAGAAAGATAATACATAAAGTCAAATCTGTTCTTCATACAGGACTGATGTTTGGCCCTCCAGTCAGAAATACATTTGCAAACTCTCTCTTGCAGGAGCCACCCAAATCACCTCCCATGTTTGGCTGCAGCCTTTTTCAGAAAGGGTCAGCTGTTCCATTTGTTATGTATACGCATCTAGCGCAATGGGGCTCCTTCCACACTCTCCAGGCACCTCTGCAGCAGAAATAAGTAATAACAGTGCCAATTTGAAAACTGGAGCAGGAGTTAATTACACTCAATAAATTATGCCCAACAGAGCAGCCAGCTCCCACCGAGCAGCAATTGCAGGTAAGCAGGTGAGAGCTACAAATGGTTCTGCCCTGCCTCTTTGACTCCAAGCTTGTTTCTCTTGTGTTTGCTTTGACGTTTTACTCCTCTTCTCCCAGCCTCTCTCCCTGATATCTCTCACAAAGAAAACTGGAAACTGCCATGGTAGTAACCTTTAACAATATGCACCGAAATCTTGGCTAACAACCATAGCCCCACATGCCTGCCCTAGTCGATGGAAGCATGATTCCCCAGGAGAGTTGCTACAATGCCATCCCCAAATGTTATATCACTCGGCTTTATGCAGCCACCTGCATAGCATAGTAATGGCCACCTGCTCACCCCTTCAGCTATATAAAACACACCCACATCAAGCTGCTCACTGGACGCCTCCGTCTTTAGGGGAGTGGGAAAAGACAATGCAGCAACAGGGGAGACTTTCAGCTGGGGGAGGGAATTAAACTCACCAAAACACACACACAGTTTAAAGCTCCATAGGGTTCACGGAAATACATTTTTTTTTTGGGTGGGGGAACTGTGAACAAAACATCAGATTCTGCCAAACTTCACTCTCCCCACCAAACTATACTCTGGGAGCAAAGTGTGCCAATTAACCTAACGTGTAAATTCTCTGATATATTCAAAACATGGAATGTGGGCTTCCTCACTGCAAAATTTTGGAAATTTTATTCTGCATTCCAGATGCTCTGCTTCAGTGGAGCATTTCAACCAGCAGAGGTCAATATCACCTTATAGAGGCTTGGAGCAGGGGAGGGGAGGGTGAGATTCAATTATTTGGCCAAGACTTCAAAACACACAAACTGGGACTGTGTTCTCATCACTGGATTTGCATCAGAATGGCTCTCTAATTGCTCCATCAAGACACAGATTGTGGATCACTCTGTTGTTATTCAGAGGTTTGCAGAGTTGTGGGGGCCCTTTAATTTGTGCTGGTGGTGAAGTAATTGGAACGCCTGTTCAGTGGGCATACAGAACTGCTCCTACCTGGATGAATGATTTATGTGGCTTAGTCCTATAGCATGGGCCAGGTAGAAAACTGCTGGAGAAATTGAGTAGGATTAAGGAAACAAACAAATGGTTATAAAGTCTGGAGCTTCAGTAAAGATACCCAGTTCCTCAAGAGGTTAAAGAGCTGGTTGCTAGGAGAACCAAGGGGTCTCTTTTCCCCACATTATTACTTGCTTCTGCAACTCTCTTAAAAAAATCAAGTTTGTCTACATCATCATCTCCAATTCCAGAAATTTAAGAATGGCACCCCTTTAACCTCCAGTTAGTGTATATCCCTCCACACCTTTCATTCACTGAATATGCTAGTCTAGCCATTAAAATGTGTATTCCATAGTCTTTAAGCCAATAGTATTGGTTTTTCATTGGGATGCTATCTCAGTCCAATTAGTCATCTATCTTCCCCTGCTGCCATCTTTTTTGATGTAGCCCAAAGGAACAAGCAATGGCTTTAACAGAATTTTCTACCCAATCATGGCATTAATTATTACTATCACTTCTTTTCAAATGGGCAGAATAGGTAGTTATCTGGAATCCAATTAACATAGCCCACTCTCACTTATTTTATTCAGAGAGCAGAACGAGTCATGTAGCTACCCTTCTCAGTGTACAAGACTATATTGTGCTATATTGCTGAACAACCACTGAACAACCATGACAACAGATGCAATGTAATGGCTAAGGCTAACCTATGAACCAGGAATTCCCTCTGTCATGGACATACTAGGTGGCCTCAGCCTCAGGGAATAATACTGTTTTATCTTTCATTTATTTTTATTTAACAACATTTGTATGCTGCTTGATTGCAGAAAAACAAGAAATAAAATCTTACAGGGTAACTATTGTAACTATTACAACTAAATAATCCATGTGAAGCACTTCAAACACTTGAAATCACAATTGTATAATTATTATAATTATACAAATGTTGAGTATTAACGTTAATATTATTATGAACAATGATGAATATCTCGTGTACATTTTTTAATCAGTGGTTTCAACAGAAATATGCTCCTATAGGTCTTTTTTCATTGTTCCCAACCATAGAAAGAATGGGCCACAAATGAGTAATCTGCTGTCATTGACTTTTCCTCTTTGCTCCACACAAAGAGGAAAGAAGCCTTTATTCTTCTGGTTTATAGAGTGTCCCCAAACTCTTGGGATAAGCAGAGAGTCAATCCCCCAGCACTATATATTGTGGATGCTCAGGTGCCATGGCAACCAAAGAGTCTAGAAATTAATCCCATTTTCACCCAATAAATGAGAGTCAGAGGCCAGAGTACAACCATGCATATACATACAAATGTATAGTTCCCCAAGTGCTTGCATACACAGACGCAGAATATGTGCATGCATGCTCAAAGAAACATACAGCACATTTGTGTATGTTGTCATGATGCACCCAGACATGCAGCTGCCAATATATTCATATACAGGAGATTAAATGAACAGAGTGCTATTAAAATCCATAAATCAAATGCGAGTATTAATTTCCTTTGACAAGCCCTCAAATTCAAATTTACCTCCTTTGAGTACCTCAGTGAACTCTGACTTGGAATAATTTGCTCCATTTGCATTTTAATGTAGGCAAAACTTTGACTTTGATTAGTTCAATTACATTGTTCAAAATTGAACTAATGAAAGTCAAAATGTGATTCTAAACTAAGCAAAGGTTATGAAGCCAAGGCAACACTCCCAGTGGCTCAGATGGACTTAGGGTTTCAAGTGCACAATATCCACCAGAGAGCCCAAGCCAAACTCTGGCCTCAACAGACACTCGTGATGTGAAACATGAATCTGAAAGGCCATAGCTCAGCAGTAAAGCACCTGCTATACACACAGAAGAGCCGTAGTTCAATCCCCAGCATCAATAGGTAGGGCTGGGAAAGACCTCTCTCTCAAACCCTGGAGAACCACTGCCTGTGTGTGCAGAGTGACAATACAGAGCTAAATGGACAAATGGCTTGGCTTGGCATAAGGCAGCTTCCTAGGATCAGCTTCCCCTGTAAATCATTTCCAAGACTATGGCATCATAAAACACTTTAAACATAATTGACTGATTTGTTATATACCTGTTCTAGCGCCAATTCACATGTTACCTTGCCCTATTTAATGAAGGAACCACAAGTAATACCTACATGAACACCTGGAGCATCTGGAACTAGGGCAGGTGGCACTGGTGAAACCTAGTTCAGATTGCCCCGACCTGGTGCCCTGTAGGTGAGCTACAACTGTCATTAGCCCCAGCTAGCATGGCCAGTTAATTGAGATGTTGGCAGCTGTAGACCAACAACATGGAGGGCACCAGGGTGAGGAAGGCTAAGCTTCTAACCCACACAGGGGAAGTTCCCTTAAAGGTATAGTCACCTTTATCCTTACCCACCCATTGATCTTCTAAGGCAGGGGTAGCCCTCCAGATCCCACTACCCCTGACAATAAACCATGGTTGCCGGATGTGATGGACAACATCCGGAAGACACCACATTCTTGTTCTAAGAGAAGAGCAGATGTGGACCATGTAGGCAAGGTATTTCTGCTGCCTAGATCAATAATCTTCATGGTGGGTGTGCAGCACACTGGTGCCGAACCATTAGACTAATGCTGGAAGGGAGCTGTCATGTTCTGGTCTGATGCTGAATCCCACAGGTCAGGAGTTGCAGGACCACGGACAGCTTTGAGTAAACAACTTGCTCCAACAAAAGTTGAGAGCACAACCTAGTCTTTTTATACCTCGGTCCCCAGGCTTATGGATAACTTCAGATTTTCAAATGCCAACCCTCTGGTCCAATGATGGACCATAGCCTTCATCCCATAGCCTCCTGCATTGTATGCTCAGTGTGCCACTTGAGCCACAAAACATTGTGGGGTGCATTTGGTTGCTCAGGGACCCTTCAGGCCCAGGTAGTACACGAGGGTCTGGGGGGAGGGTCTCCTATCGGCCAGCCTTTGGCTCAGTGGTCTTCACAACCTGAACCTGGTCTGGCTCCTTGCCCGTTTCTTTAGTTAGAGATTCTGCAGCCTCAATTCTGAGTCTTGTTTGCTGCTGGACTCTGAGGTCATGACATGAATGAGGTGGTGCTGTCAGTGCAGGACTTTGAGGAAGAATTCCAGGGCCCCACTTGGCAGAATGAGCAACGGAGCCCCCCAAGTGAAGCAGGGTTTTCTCGCCACATTCTGAAGCAAGCAAAGTAACACACTTTACCTGATAAACAGTTTCCCATTCCTGGTGCCTGCAAGACCATTAAGTCCAGAGTCTAAAAGTCTGGAGTCTGGAAGGGGCGTCTTAAGCTGCTGCCTTCCGAAAGGAATTAACTTCCTTATTCTGAATGCTAATTCAAGAATTGGAGGGCTCAATTATCCCCATCACTTTTCTTTCTTTATACACCCAATAGATCTTTTGTGTTTTCCTTGTTTCATTTAATATAATTACAGAGCGACACCAAGGTCATCTGGGGGAAAAAATCAGATTTCTTCCTGCCTTTCTCATAAATGCCATATATTTGTGTACTGTTTCTCTTCCAGTGAGATTCTATGTGTCTGCAAATGAAATGTTAGCCAGCTAGCTATACGATGTGGCAAAGCAACTGAGATGTTCCACAGAAAACAACATTTCTTGGGTGTAATTGGCAGCACAATTTGACGGTCTGCAGAAGAGTCTGCCCTAGCTGTTGAGAGGGGCACTTTCTGAAGCACCCTTTGGAGGTCGGATCCAGCTGCCATCAAAGCTACTCCAAGTCTGCCAAACTGTGAAGAATTGCTAAACTGGGAAATGAGTGAAAACACACCCACTTGAAGCCTCAGTGGAATGCAGAGCGTCCTGGGTCAAGCCTCTGCTTGCATGGGATTGCTATTCCTCAGCTAATTAGTTTAAAATTTGACACCGTGTGAGGAACTCTGCAGAGAAATGCATAGACAGCTTCCCTGACCCGAACAGCTTACAGGCTGACTTGTAAAAAAGAAAACAAGACTGGTGCAAAGGTAATCATGCGCCTTGCAAAGTTCACAAGTATGCATAAACCTGAGAGTGCAGACATACATGAATATTGATATAAGATTCAATAGGCACTTTGGCAGCAGCACAGCCAGGTTCCCATCAGATCCAGTTGTGTTTTTGCAAAGCCCTGTGAGGAAGCATCCATCCAAGTTCACTTTGGAAGAGTAATCTTTTTCTTTAATGAATGAAGGAATTTTATAATGGTAAAAACCATGCTGCTGTCATCCGAACAAGAGCCTCCAAGGAGACAGGAACCTCAAGTCAAGATATTTGGCTATTGGAAGGGTCCAGTTAACTTTCCTACATCTTCTAATATCCCCTCTGTTCAAAGGCTCCTGAGCAGTTCTTAATTTGCAAAAAGGAGACAGGGTTCTGGGGGAAATGACTTTGGCAACCTCACCCACCATTGCTCCCAATGTGTTTTGACTGTACGTGCTTTTAGCCTTAGATGAAATCCCCGGAATGTAACCCCTGTGTAAGTTGTGGGCTTACTATGCAATACATCTCCCTTGTGATCAGGTGAGCTGCATGCCTATTTCATCTGGAGGGTAATCTCAAGGTCTTTGCTCTCTCTCTAGTTATGGTTTTTAATTTTTCAGCCAGACTCAGACTGGACATCTCTTCAAACAGAGGACTATGTCAAACAGAGGACTCTTCTCTGTAAAGTGGAGCCCATGACCACTCTGCAATCCTGCCCATCAAATAGTTTTCCCACCATGTCAATGGGAGCCAGTAGCAGGATTTGGGGAAAATTATAATGACACCAATTTTTTGGGGACAAGGGCCCACATTTTATATTTTGATTGAGTACTAGGGGTACCAGTCATAAAATGATCACTATGGCAAGCATGGTATAACACAAAATTATAAAAAAGGATACCTGCATATTCTACTTAATAATTTTCTTTCTAGCAGGTTAGAGACCTACTTTTTATTTTATTTTTTAAAAAATGAAAGCACAGAGTCTGGGGCTTTTGCCTAAAGGGGCCAATGGAAGTCTATGTGGGCACCATGGCATCTGGGGCACCATGTCCTGTTTGGGCACCTGAGATGAAACAGGAAGGTGCCGCTGTGCCTTGCTGCCACCCTGCCGCCGCATCACGCCACCACTGTAGCTTCCCTTACCTGGGTTGTGCGGTGGTGGTTGCAAGTGGCAACAGTGGTGCTGACTTCCAGCAAGATCTCAGGTGCTCCACTGCATCTTGCCCGGTTTCAGTGCTGCCATCTCGCCGGAAGTCAGCATCACTTCTCCACTGGCAGCGGAGGGGGTGTGGTGGGCAGGGGATGCTGCCTCTGGGGCTTCTGCCACTCGAGGCTGCAGCCTCACCCTGCCTCATGCATGGGCCACTTGTGATGGCACCCGCAGGCACTAGACGGGCAGGCATTGCACTGAATGATATGACAGGGCAGGGGGAGAACTTAAGAAGAACCCTGCTAGATCACACCAAAGACCAATCTAGCCCAGCATCCCGTTATCACGGTGGCCAACCAGATGCCTGTGGGAAACTCAAAAGCAGGAGGAGAGGAGAGAACATTGGCACAGGGAAGCTGATCCAGGCTGGCCCCGATGCAGAAAGTATGCTTCCAAATAACCAAGCCAGAGAGGATTAGGAAGGCTGATTGTAAGGTGACAATCAAGAAGCAGGACATATTGCACATAAACAGCTTTCTTACTCAGCCAACAACAGATTTAGCTCTGTTATCTCTATTATGGAGTACCGTGGTGCTGTAAGATGCAGCCTGTGATGCTCTCAAACAAAGAGCAATATACTTCTAAATAAAGGAAAGCTTTTAAATTAAAGGCACTCCAACCAGGGACTTGATAGCAAAGAATCCGAGATGATAACCACAGGTAAACTGGTAGGTATAATTTGTGAAGAAGGAAGAATGATTACTCAATATGAGATTTACCAATCTGATGCCTTCCAGTTGTTTGGAACTACGACTCCCACCAGCCGCCATGTACAAATATTTTTCTACATCATGGGCAAGACACAAAGTTTCATTCCTGTTCACCTAATTCCAATGGAATGCTAGGACTCAACCCCAACACCAAACTGCTGTATAGGAGGCTCAAGTATTTTCTGTCATCCTGTAGCAGGATGTGTGGATTAGGTGAACCAGCCTTTCCCACTGAAAATGCCAACGGACCGTGCACATAGGCAAAAGCTCTTCCGCCCCTCCCTTTGCTCTTCTCCAATCCTTCTGTCTTGCAGTGCAAATAAATTGCTTCAGATTCCTGTAACTCAGGCAGAAAGCCAGGCCCCTTGCTGATAAAACCAGCCTGCCTGGATAGTGTTGCTATGGTAACTTACACTTTCTTTCCTCATCCCTTTGTTTGGCTGTGGACCCGGACTCTGTACACAGTCATAATGGAGCCAGACTCTTGGGATATTTCAGGGGTGAGGTGAGAGTAATTTCATGCAGTGGCATGTCACTTGGACCATCTCCTTCAGCGAGGAGAGCATCGGATGTTATTGACCAAGAAAGCCCCATGCAGGGACTGAAGCCAGCAGGAGAAAACTCTTCAGGCTTAAGGAAGAAGAAGAAATAATAATGTTTCCTCTCTCTTTCTACCTTCTGCCTTCCTATCAACACTTCGTCCACATAAAAATGCACATGGAAAACATCTTATATCTCATATTCCTTATCTCACATCTCCCTGAGTTCAGGGAGTTGTCTAACCAGACAAATCATTCAAGCATATTCACATCCTTTCCACATATTTGGCAACCAACCGAAGATGATATTATTATTATTATTATTATTATTATTATTATTATTATTATTATACCTTTCCCCCGAAGATCAGGGCACAATCTGCCTGAATAAATGATGACATATTAGCTAAATGATTAAAATAGAATTTTACACATCACTTGAGAAGACAGGTGAGCATGCCCTAAGTAATCTATTGATTGATTTATTGCACTGAACATCCAGTTCTTCCAACCATCCAACAGGGCCAATCCTGCTATCTTCTGCAGGGGGACTGCATCAAGTGACTTCAACCTTAAATAATTCATTTTTTGAAGCAGACAACTTTTCTTCAGAACACTATGTACGTCAGACTTCAGTCCTGTACTTGATGCAAGGAGGATTGGGGCCACTCCCAAATCCCATGAGCAGATGCAGTGAATATGGAAGCAGCACTGTTCTGGCCTAGCTTATGCCAGGGTACGGAGGTATCCTTAACGGACTGTATAGGATCAAGCATGTAATTCAAGACAGGACTACAATGGGCACGTCCAGTACCTTCAGTTAAAATGACCTCAGGTAGCAGGGGTGGAAAAGACCTGCAGGTAAGACTTTCAGGTGACACTGTCATTCAGAGTAGACAGTATTGAGACAGATGGACCCGGTGGTCTAACTTTGTACAATCCATATGCTTATGGACATGATCTGCCTAAGTTTACAGCGTTGAGACTCTGCCCCGGTTCCAGCCACTACATAGAGGCAGCTTAAGGTCCAAAATAGTTTACTGTTGTAGAAGGTCTTCTGTACAAACAGAACTTCAAATCATAAAAATAAATTGCATCTTGCTACCCCATCAGCATTAATGTGATTTATAAGAATGGAGGCATGTTTAGGACTTGGATTATATCCTTCTCCCAGAAAGGGACATTTTAAAGGGATCTTAGAGCTTTGTCATTTAAAAACCTGGCTGATGAGCTGGGGCTCTTAGGTCTAAGAGGTGGGACCAAGAGTGGTCCTAAGTCCTGCTCTCTGGTGTAAGAAGGGGCTGCAGATTCTCAGAGGGTTAAAAACCACGACAGCAACAAAGCACAGGCCCTTTGGAGGAGGGCTGTGGCACAGTGGTCTGCTTTGCATACAGAAGGTTCCAGGTTCAATTTCTGGCATCTCCATCTGAGACACCCTGGTCTGAACTCTGGAGAGCCACTGCCAGCCAGTGCAGTCTACTGAGCAAGATACATAGACCAAGGGTCTGACTTTCTAAGCCCACTTTCTAGAAGCAGCCAACTTTTCAAGAACTGCAGTTATAGTGCAAAGTATAGATGCTTGCATATAGTATCTGAGAGGCTGATGGGGGGGGATGGATTGCAAAACAAAACAATTTAACACTAAGCTGCATATTATTTATAAGATAATGATTGCATTCTTGTTTATTCATAAGGATTTTGCACAGCCTTCCATGTTCAGAAGGCACATGCCTTATAGCACTGTGAGAGGTTGAAATTTAACAAAAATGCATTGGATATGTCTAAGGAAAGGTGCCAATTCATGTCAATTTTCTGGCAACACTCAAAGCGAAACACTGCAGAGATTTTCGCTCAGTTTACTTGCATGCGGTTTGTCTCATTCTTTTCCCCAATTAGTAGAACATTTGTATTGAAAACACACAAATTAACACAGACAACGAGATGATGCGTTCAGCCGGATACTGTAAGAGTCTTTTATATTTTGCACTGAGCAATTGTTTAAGATTGCAGATTGGTCTGAAATAACTGCTGCATTTCCCCTACCCAATGAAGGTGCCCACATTTCACTGGTGGGAGGAATGATTTATAAATCTTTCTGCTCTATAAATGTAAGATCATTATTGTTATTAATGAAGTTAATTGCCCTACTGCAGCAAAACAGCCTCATCAGTTTCTCGATTTGCTCTTCAGCCTGATGACAAGCAGATAAAAATGTAACAAACACATCAAACAAATGAAAAATCCAGACACATAAACAACACCACGTTTCCAGCAAATGGCATACTTTGCATTTTTGTGACTGCAATTTCTTCTCCTCAACCCTGTTGGGAATTTTAGAATAAATGCATGCTCTTATGTACCAGGGAAACTGGATTTCTTTTTATTTGATGGATTTTATTGATTCCCATTTATTTTACTATTATGTTTCGAAATGTCACCAGATTCTCTCAAGGTGGCTTTGTATTTTAGGCAGCGTGTGTGTACAAAAGCCTACATCTGCATTTATTAAGGAAGTTTCGTAGCTGCCTCTGATAAATCCCATTATTTTGCCTGTGTGTTTCCTTTGCATTGAAATCGGCAGCTGATAATAACACAGAGTGCATTTATCGAAATCCTCTGTGCCTCTCTCGGCCTTTAATTTCTATCATTTTCTTTTGATCAGCATGTTGAGTGGCAGCCTGATTTTTGTCATTACTGTTGTGTATAAACAACATGTGCCGAGGAGCAGCTGAGCCTCAAGCGAGGGCATGGGTCCTTGCTTGTTAGAGGTGGCTTACGATTCGATCTTAGAACTCATGAAGATAAATGGCCTCCCCAAGCCTGAGCCTACATTGTACCCTACAGAAAAAGGAGAGCACGCGGGGATCTACGAGTTTGACTCAGCTGTGATCTTTGTGCAGGGCTGTATTTATTACATTTCGGAAATACCAACTCAGTTGCTCTGGGCAAATTCGAAACTTTAAAAACACCATAAATTTAGGAGACACGTGCCAGCAGCAAGAACCAGCAGTTAGGCACCGTGCCAGAGCACGCGCGCACACACACACACACACACACACACACGCTTGAAGCTTGGAGGTGGGGGAGTGGGCACCTACCTCTCCCCAGGAAAAGACCTGAATGCACAGATTGGACCAGCGACCTCTCTTTAAAGCCAGAAGATGCAGGAACAGGAGGACATAGTTTATTGGGAACCCAGCAATACCCAAAGAAGAGGCAGATTAGCTCAGGCTCCAAAATGCGCAATGCCAGGTCACACGTCCCCCGAGACCGATGGTCAGCCACTGAAATTAGTATTTGTTTCCACACTGCAGATATGCTGCAGACAATAAAAGCACTAGCTCCTGTTCAGTGGGCTCCTGCAGACATAGCAGCTATGTTCATGAAGCTGCTCTGTATGCAATGGCCTCCCACATATATTTCATGCAACTGAGGTCTGAAATTGGATAATGCTCCTGCGAGCACTGCCCTTAACATTGCAGTTGAGTTGGTAGCAAACAAAACTCAGAGAGGAGGTGTGAAGTAGCCTTTTCCTCTGATTAAGACAGGAGAGTAGGAAAGTACCTTAAATCAGATCAGATTGTCTGTCCATCTAGTGCCCTCTTCCGTTATCTTCACAACAGCTCTGTAAGGTAGGTCAGGCTGGGACAGTTTGACTTATTCAAGGTCATCCAGTAAGTTGGGTGGGAATTTGAATCTAGGGCTGCATACACACCGTACATTTAAAGCATACGACTTGCCCTGCAAAGAATCATAGGAACTGTAGTTTG
This sequence comes from Podarcis bocagei, assembly GCF_964188305.1. Classification (NCBI taxonomy): domain Eukaryota; kingdom Metazoa; phylum Chordata; class Lepidosauria; order Squamata; family Lacertidae; genus Podarcis; species Podarcis bocagei. The sequence goes on along the minus strand of NC_138126.1, from coordinate 57,646,791 downwards.
TTGATGGTGTTTGGAATGGTATCCCTGTGAGGTGCAAACTACAGCTCCCAGAATCCTTTTGGAGGGGAAATCATGTGCTTTAAATGTATGGTGTGTGCACAGCCACACTTTCCAAGGCGCCAGGCATCACATTTTAACACCACCTGCTACCTGATCCTTTTAACTGGAGATACCGCCAGGGATTTTACCTGGGACCTCTTATTAATCATGATTTATATTATGCAAAACATGAGTTCTGCTGAACGATAGGTCCCGGTTCTGTGGCTGACTTAACTATTCTGTTAGCTCTAAAAAGACAAAGTTAGGAAGGTGTGGGAGTATGCTAGAAATAGAAACACTTTGGATAACAGATGGGAAATTTGTACGTAAACATGCCCCATGATAGCTGGTCTGTGTGAATCTAAATGGTATTACATACCAGACAGATTGCAGAAGATGTGTAATCACTCTCGTAGGCACTGGAGATGCCATTGGGGGTGGGGGGGGGAGGAAGACTTTCTTCATATCTTGTGGAAATGGCTTTAATTCACCCACTGCTGGCAATCTGTTTACATTCGAGCCCTTCAACCAAACTATTGGAACTTTGTAATGATCACTCTGAAGTCTCAGGACTGAACTTGTATTACAACACTTGCTGATTATTGCCAGAATCACTCTGATAAAGACAAAGAAAATGAGGACTTCTCCATGTCCGCAGCAATGGCTATGAAACAGTATGGCAATGTGCAAGCTGGCTTAATAATGTTCAAGTAAGAGCGGATGAGTATGGAGTCCTTTGGGATCAGTCTGCAATGTTTTCAGAGAAACTGATGGTAGGACAGCAGTTATATAATTTAAGAGGAGGGGTCGAAACTTAGCCAAGAAAGCCTTTGAAGCCATTTGTTTTGGAAAATTATATAATGAAACATATTTTTTCTTTCCGGGCTAATTCTCCATTTACTGTGGCCTCGATATTTCAAGCTTATTATAGACAGCCAAGCTAGAAATTGTTCTATGAGAGCCAAAATCTTACATTTAAAGTTAAAAACTGGAAATATCAAGATTCTTGCAGGTGCATGGTAGCTCAAAGGTAACATACAGTTCACATTCGGAACTTGTGTGTGCTGGCTGCAAGGCACTGCTAAACTGCAAGGCAATCCAGATGGCTTGCTCCTTATGCCCTGGACTGTGGGCTGATTTCCTAGGGTAGGTTGGCTCATTTTGGGTATGCATTAAAGTAGAGGCAAGAAAAGTGTGCCCCTCCAGATGCCTTTGGACTCCAACTCCCATCAGCCACAGCCAATGTGTGTTACGTGTCCAATGGTCAAGGATTATGGGAGTTGTAGTCCAACAGTATTCGGAGGGCCACCTGGTTCCCCACCCCTGCAATAAAGTGTTTGTATATAATTGCTTTGAAGTGCACCCTAAGTCCCAGGTATTCCATTCATCCCTACATTTTACTGGGAAAACCAGAAGGGTCTGTCAATGCATGCTGCTCACCTTTGCAGCACCCCATGCACATTCATTTACTCAGGCTGCAATTCTTTATCCATTTACCTGGGGGCAAGTTTCATTAAATTCATTAAATTCAGTAGAATGTACATGTCAGCAGAACAGGTCTACCCTCAATGCCGGGCCACATGTGAAGTCAGCATGTTTTCAAAGTTATGAGAATTGGCCTTATCTTGAGAGTGTCAAATTTCTAAGTGTCCTCCCCTTGAAGACCTGTAAACGAGAAATGAGTTTGTGGCAAAACCAGCCCAAAACAATTTGCTGCTTGAGGAAGCGTAGCAAACGGCACCCCTACTCCAAATCAAGGTGCGAGGTATCTAAGGCCATCCAGGTTCATAGCCACAACATACATTTAAAGCACCACTTTAACAGGCTGGAACCTGTAGTTAAGTGTGCTGAGAGTTGGTAGGAAATGCCCTCAAAAGAGCTACAACTCCAAATTTATTTTGGCACTAGAGGCAAAAAGAAAGAAAAAAAGAAAAACCAACCCTACAATCATCTCACTTGGCAGTAAAAATGCAACAATAAGCTGAACAGCTAACTATCTGTTGCCTTTTCATAACTTCCAACATATACTGCCTGAGGCAACTGCTATACTCTGCCTAATGGTAGAGCCCTTGCTTTTGGGAAGGGACAATGAGAAGATTCACAAAGCAAAGGGTAAGGGCTGTGCAGGTCAGGGTCAACCATTTAGATCCATTTAGCTTCTATTCAAGCCCTTTGGTGGTTATGTTGCCACAATCACCAAGAGATATTAGGAAGGAAAATAAAACATGATTTCCCCTCCATTTTTCCTTTACGAAACACAAAGAAACTCTCCAGTTGGGCTGCAATTCATAAATGCATCAAAGTGCATTGTTACAGATGAGCTTCAGACCTCTGTAAATAGGGTTCAAATGGGAACAGTGACCTAGCCATAGAGTCTGGTGACAATGTTAATAGAGTTGCTTGCTATTATCTCCGCATCAAGTACAAACTACAGATTCATGGAAACGCATGAAGGGGAGGCATCACTTAGGCCTGTCTAAAAAGAGGAGGCGGTTCTGACCACAGCTCAGCAGTTAAAACAAAGAGGAGCTCCCACCACCATCTTGGAAATGGAGCAGCCTGCTTATAACAAGAATTTTAGGGTAGTCAGGTGAAACAAAAGGAGAGATCTTCAGCACCTTTAAAAGCTCTATAGGGGTGGGGTTCAGGAGGAAGAGCTGGGGGGCTTCTGGAGCTGTCCTGCACTCCATCGTCCATCCACGATGGTTGCCTCAGCCTAATGATAGGGCTGGCCTTGGTTGCAGCTCTGAGTAGCTAGCTCTGCCTTCCATGAGGGGTGCATAACCAGTCATCGATTCTGATGGAGAAGGGGAGACTGTGGTCTGTAGAGGCCTTTTCAGTGGTGCCCTGTGTGATGCCAAAATTCAGTGCACTCCTGCCTTTGGCCTTCTGTTCTAAATCATTGTTCTGGTTCCCCCTGTGGCGCCCTCTCGGCTCGGCACCCAGTGAGGGCAAACCAGTCGGGCTCCCCTATATCCACCTCTGCTGTGGTTCCACAAGGGCTTCTGAGCTGGAGTCAGAGGAGGGCAACACAACCTCTTTGAGCCACAGATATACCAGGGCAATTGGCTCCTCTTGTAGAAATGTTTCTGGATTAGTTTCTGCAGCTGACCCTGTGGGCAATTCTCTTCCCCACTCCCCCAGCTTTACCCCCCAAAGATGGGATGGGTGTCTGACCCTAGGCCATGACATTAAATACTCTGCACTGCCCACCATCACCTGACTGGCTGACCTTCCTTTCAGAGGAAGACCAGGGAACTATGCAAGCTATCACCAGCATCAACCCAGGCAGACAAACCATAGAGGTCAAGGTGAAGTGATGCTGGCCAGAAAGCCCCCCCCAACTAGATTGCATGGAAACTCTGCCAGATGTGCAGCTGATTCAAAAACTCCTTGCCTAAGCTGCAACCTGCCTGTTACCTCCTGCACCTGAGAAACAAAGTTGTTACTTCCCCTGTAACTCCAACATTGTATATGTATATACTACTGCATGTGACCATATCTCCTCCTTATTTTTTGTTGTGTCATATATCCTAGTTGTATTGTTGCTGGAACTGTGAGCTTTAAGCAATTAGAGACGTTTCACATGAAATGCCAAATGAATATTTTTTTTAATTAAGCAAAAAATCAGATGAAAATTAAAATCAAGAATAATAATGCACAAAGGCAAACAATATTTAAAAATTATTTGCTGCCTATTCAACCTAAATTTAATTAAAGTATGAATACAGAATACTGTTTAGATAACAATATTTAGGGAATCTGGCTCTCAAAGCTTGCCACCCCCTAATCTTAGCTGCAGTGTAAGCAGAGGAACCCACTTTGCATGTGACCCAATTAACATCTAACAAATACAGTATGCAGTTTTGGGAGGCAGCATACTCTGCCAACTTTGGAAGTAATTCTTTTCGTATATGTCCACATAAATGAGAAGGGGACACTTTCGAATCAATTACAGTGCAAATCCTACATATGTTTATTTGTAAGTAAGCCCCTCGGAGTACAAGGATGTTCACTTCCAACCAGGTAAATGTGCATGGGATTGCTGCCTTCATCTTGCACTTAACTGACAGAAATATTAATTGCATATTATGAAACTGCAGATTAAAGCTTCCCCTATGCCTTGCATTTTTAAGGTGTATTATATTTTTCATTTTTGTATTATTAAATATTAAAATTGTTTTATTTCTTGTGAGTTGCTCTCAGAACTCTGTTATAGGGCAGCCTACAAATATTGCAAACAACAAAATAAAGACATGCGCCTTGGTGGGAATGAGTTTCACCTCATCTCCAACTAATATACAAAGAGTCCTGTTGGATTATAGACTGGCGATGAGCAACTTGTGAAGGCAACAGGCCTATTCCATTGATTTAGATGTATTCAAGTCTCCAGGGCCAGATGAACTGCATCCAAGAGTATTAAAAGAACTGGCAGATGTGATCTCAGAACCACTGGCAGTCATCTTTGAGAATTCCTGGAGAACAGGCGAAGTCCCGGCAGACTGGAGGAGGGCAAATGTTGTCCCTATTTTCAAAAAGGGGAAAAGAGAGGACCCAAATAATTACCGCCCAGTCAGTCTGACATCAATAGCAGGGAAGATTCTGGAGCAGATCATTAAGCAAACAGTCTGTGAGCACCTAGAAAGGAATGCTGTGATCACCAATAGTCAGCATGGATTTCTGAAAAATAAGTCATGTCAGACTAACCTGATCTCGTTTTTTGACAGAATTACAAGCCTGGTAGATGAAGGGAACGCAGTGGATGTAGCCTACCTTGATTTCAGCAAGGCATTTGACAAGGTGCCCCATGATATTCTTGTAAAGAAGCTGGTAAAATGCGGTCTTGACTATGCTACCACTCAGTGGATTTGTAACTGGCTGACTGACCGAACCCAAAGGGTGCTCATCAATGGTTCCTCTTCATCCTGGAGAAGAGTGACTAGTGGGGTGCCACAGGGTTCTGTCTTGGGCCCGGTCTTATTCAACATCTTTATCAACGACTTGGATGATGGACTCAAGGGCATCCTGATCAAATTTGCAGATGACACCAAACTGGGAGGGGTGGCTAACACCCCAGAGGACAGGATCACACTTCAAAACGACCTTGACAGATTAGAGAATTGGGCAAAAACAAACAAGATGAATTTTAACAGGGAGAAATGTAAAGTATTGCACTTGGGCAAAAAAAATGAGAGGCACAAATACAAGATGGGTGACACTTGGCTTGAGAGCAGTACATGTGAAAAGGATCTAGGAGTCTTGGTTGACCACAAACTTGACATGAGCCAACAGTGTGACGCGGCAGCTAAAAAAGCCAATGCAATTCTGGGCTGCATCAATAGGAGTATAGCATCTAGATCAAGGGAAGTAATAGTGCCACTGTATTCTGCTCTGGTCAGACCACACCTGGAGTACTGTGTCCAGTTCTGGGCACCACAATTCAAGAAGGACACTGACAAACTGGAACGTGTCCAGAGGAGGGCAACCAAAATGGTCAAAGGCCTGGAAACAATGCCTTATGAGGAACGGCTAAGGGAGCTGGGCATGTTTAGCCTGGAGAAGAGGAGGTTAAGGGGTGATATGATAGCCATGTTCAAATATATAAAAGGATGTCACATAGAGGAGGGAGAAAGGTTGTTTTCTGCTGCTCCAGAGAAGCGGACACGGAGCAATGGATCCAAACTACAAGAAAGAAGATTCCACCTAAACATTAGGAAGAACTTCCTGACAGTAAGAGCTGTTCGACAGTGGAATTTGCTGCCAAGGAGTGTGGTGGAGTCTCCTACTTTGGAGGTCTTTAAGCAGAGGCTTGACAACCATATGTCAGGAGTGCTCTGATGGTGTTTCCTGCTTGGCAGGGGGTTGGACTCGATGGCCCTTGTGGTCTCTTCCAACTCTATGATTCTATGATTCTATGATTGTCATGGGCATGGGTAGGCAAACTAAGGCCTAGTGGCCAGATGCGGCCCAATCGCCTTCTAAATCCAGACCGCGGATGTTCCAGGAATCAGCATGTTTTTACATGAGTAGAATGTGTCCTTTTATTTAAAATGCATTTCTGGGTTATTTGTGGGCCTGCCTGGTGTTTTTACCTGAGTAGAATGTGCGCTTTTATTTAAAATGCATCTCTGGGGTATTTGTGGGGCATAGGAATTCGTTCATTATTTTTTTCAAAATATACTCCAGCCCCCCACAAGGTCTGAGGGACAGTAGACTGGCCCCCTGCTGAAAAAGTTTGCTGACCCCTGGTCATGAGCATCAACTGATATTCAGAGGTATATTACTTCTGAACCTGAGAAACACCATTTAGCTACCATGGATAGAAGCAAATCTCTGTTTAAAGCCTTTAATCAAGACTCCATTATCTTATCTTGTGGCTGTATATTCCATAGGCTAATTGTGTGTGTGTGTTCTGAATCTACTGCCAAATTTTCAATTTCATCGGATGACCCTAAATTGTAGTGTTTTGACAAGAAAGAGAAGATATATATCCAATTTCTTCACAACACACCTAATTTTACAATCTTCTATCATACCATGCCCCACTCAGAGCTGCTGTCCTATATTCACCTACATCATATTTTCCCAAGCGAAAGGAAAAACCTTCAAACAAGTATACAGGTGCACCAAGTCCAATAAATCACTTGAGCTCAAATGGTTTAAAAGTAAAAACCAGCACGTTAAATGGAGCTCAGAAACATACAGAAAACTAGCGATATGACAACGGCACTAACACCGACTCCCGCGCCGCCTTAAGGACTCTGGCAACCTCATTTTGCACCAGTTTTCAAGCCATCTTCAAAGGCAGCCCTACATAGAGCAAATTGCAGTAGTCTGAAATTACTGTATTACCATATTGCTGAAGGAAGCCATGGGCTTGGCCTCTACTCCTTCCAGTCCTCCTTTCTTAGCCCCCTGCTTCCTTCATGCTCACACAATGGTACTTCACCTTCATCTCCTACCTGCTTTAGCCTACTTCAGCCAACATCTGCTCCAGGAGGTTGAGGGATCCTCTGGGAAGCGGATTGAGGAGTGCCGGCAAAAGGGGAGGAAGGTGAAGTCTTATTGCATAAGCAGAAATCTGCTCAAGCAATGGTGGATTCTGCTGCTGTGAACATTTTATTTTCCAAGTTTCTCCTGAAACCTTGTTAGAATTTCAGCTCTCCCCTGGAAAAGAATTGGTAAAAGAATAAAATAAATAAAAAAACCTTCCAATTCTGCGACCCACAAATAGCACAGATAAATTGGGGGAGCCATTTTTGCTCAGACCTATGTACTCTGTAGCTTTGCCTGCTTCTTGCTATTTTGTAAACTGCTGTCTCAGTGACAAAAAAACTCTATTCATATTGCTTTTCTTCTGGAGCAACTACAACTACTTGTGTCAAGAGGGGAAAACACATGTAAATTTGGCAGAGGGGGCTGTAAGGTTGTGAGCTTCCCTCACAATATCTGTATTAAGAAGCCACCTCAACAAAGGGAACAGGAAAAGCAGCCCCCAATTGCCTTAGGAAGAGAGCTCCCCCCCCCCCAAGGGTAGCAGAAGTATCCCGCTTGGCCTAATTGCTGATGAACCACTAAGAGAGAGAAATCGGGGCAAAGGCTGTGCTTGCTCCAGAAATGAAGTTCACAGCTCAGTTGTCAACACAAAAGGCAGAAGCACCCCAGGAGAGGAACTGAGCAGGGACACGCATGTCTTTAGCCTTCTGCTCACATCGGTGGCGGCGGTGGGGAAGCAGTTTCATTTGCTGGCCTGATTGGACTGATGAGATTTCCATATTCTTCATTAAGGGCCTGCCAGCCAGCTCGGATGCCCTGCCATTTCCCATTACTCACAGCTGATCCATTATGCAAAAGGAGAAGAGAGTGAAGGGGTGGGAGGGGTGGGCAGGAGGATAAGGACCCCAGCTAGAGACTGTAACAATCCTGTCAGCATCCATGTTCCAGGGAGACAGGGATGGAAAGAGACATGAAATTTACAGAGTCATGGATTGGCAGAGGGTAAGGTTTAGATATCGACTGGAGCTACCTGCTCAGTATCTCTGCTTCAAACGCATCCAGAAAGTTCACTTTCACGGCAGATATACAACATACATGTAGCCATCTCTGGTAGGAAAGATGTCAACTGCCAGACAAAATAGTCTGATTAACAAGGAAACAGCATTCGAGAAAATGCCTGCCATTTCCTATGTGAAATATTTCATGATTTATTCATTTTTTAAAGCAGCACACTTTGGTTGTTTGGTACAAATGTTCAAATCAGTTCTGTAGAAGACCTAAATAAATTTATTTCTTTTTGTCAGCACCTAACTGTAACTGAGCTGGTGGAAATAACGGCAATTCGGTTTGTGTTGCATACTCATCTTCTAAATAGACTCTTCCAACAATGACTCCTGGGATAATGGCCTCAAGCCGCCTGCCCAGAAGGTCTCGTGGCTCCTCAGTCTGTCAGAGTGTTTACTCCTGAAGAAGAGACCCAAACCTAGGAAGAGCAGCTCAGGTCCTCGCAGATGAGGATTTTGAAGCAACCCACCAATCATCAAGTCTGCTCATTCGCTTAAATGTCCTCACTGAAAACGGCAAAATACACCATTTGAAGCCTATTCATGGTGACTCGGTAGAAGCCAGAGTCCTGTTCCTTTAAAATATTTACATATAACTTGAGGCGCAAGCTTTGGTATTTATTAAGTCCTGTTTGGAAGTAGAGTATAAGAAAACAGTTGGCCTTTGACTTTCATTTGGCTTGGTGCCTACTGTCTGTGAGAGATCTTCTGCATTCAGTAGCATAGGAAGGGGGGTGCGGTGGGTACAGGCCGCCCCTGGTGTCATCACTGAGGGGGGTGACAAAATGGCAAAAACATGTGTTTTTAAAATAAATAAATAAAAATTTGGGCTCACGACACTTTTTTTGAAAAAAGATTAACTCCCACACCCACTGCACCCCCCTTCCTACGCCACTGATAGCTAGGTGAGGCGGGGGGGGGGCACTGGGCGCCACACTGGGCGGCCTGCAGTGTGCCTGAGCCATGCACCTCACCTGAGAGGGAGGCAACGGGTGGACTGCCTGCAAGCAACACGCTTTTTCGAGCAGCGCGGGGCTGCGTCTGCCCCCCGCCTCAGCTGCCCTACAGCTGAGGGGGAGGTTGCAGAGAGGCTCCACGCAGCACGCCCTGCCTTGGCTCACCCCACCCCCATGGGCGGCTCGCTCCGTCCCCGAGTGCAGGACGTGTGCAACGCACCGGGCACCTGAGCTATGCCGCTGTCTGCATTATCCAAGTCTGAATTGTGGGCCAGAAAAGCGGCATTTGGGCTCTGGGCACGGAGTTCTGCACTCCTGCTTTACTGCCAGAACAGAATGCAAGCAACATTGTTCAGCACACAACCTCAGCAGAAAAACAGGAGAAGGGCATTCCGCGAAGCTGCTTGATCAGTTTGGGAAAGATAAACAAGTAAACTTTAACCAACTAAAACAGGTTACAGCTCAACCTACTGTTGCGGCAGACTAATGACTAGGTATGTGTTGTAACAAGCCACCCCAATCTCTGCCGAGCGGTAGCAAGATTGCAGGGGTCTTGGCACTAATAATAATAATAATAATAATAATAATAATAATAATAATAATAATAATAATTTATTATTTATACCCCGCCCATCTGGCTGAGTTTCCCCAGCCACTCTGGGCGGCTCCCAATCAGTGTTAAAAACAGTACAGCGTTACATATTAAAAACATCCCTGAACAGGGCTGCCTTAAGATGTCTTCTGAATGTCAGGTAATTATTTATCTCTTTGACATCTGATGGGAGGGCGTTCCACAGGGCGGGCGCCACTACCGAGAAGGCCCTCTGTCTGGTTCCCTGTAGCCTCACTTCTCACAATAAGGGAACCGCCAGAAGGCCCTCGGCGCTGGATCTCAGTGTCCGGGCTGAACGATGGGGGTGGAGACGCTCCTTCAGGTATACAGGACCGAGGCCGTTTAGGGCTTTAAAGGTCAGCACCAACACTTTGAATCGTGCTTGGAAACGTACTGGGAGCCAATGCAGATTTCTCAGAACCGGTGTTATGTGGTCCCGGTAGCCACTCCCAATCACCAGTCTAGCTGCCGCATTCTGGATTAATTGCAGTTTCCGGGTCACCTTCAAAGGTAGCCCCACGTAGAGCACGTTGCAGTAGTCCAAGCGTGAGATAACTAGAGCATGCACCACTCTGGCGAGACAGTTCGCGGGCAGGTAGGGTCTTAGCCTGCGTACCAGGTGGAGCTGGTAGACAGCTGCCCTGGACACAGAGTTAACCTGTGCCTCCATGGACAGCTGTGAGTCCAAAATGACTCCCAGGCTGCGCACCTGGTCCTTCAGGGGCACAGTTACCCCATTCAAGACCAGGGAATCCCCCACACCAACCCGCTCCCTGTACCCCAAAAACAGTACTTCTGTCTTGTCAGGATTTAACCTCAATCTGTTAGCCGCCATCCATCCTCCAACCGCCTCTAGGCACTCACACAGGACCTTCACCGCCTTCACTGGTTCTGATTTAAAGGAGAGGTAGAGCTGGGTGTCATCTACATACTGATGAACACCCAGTCCAAACCCCCTGATGATCTCTCCCAACGGCTTCATATAGATATTAAAAAGCATGGGGGAGAGTACAGAACCCTGAGGCACCCCACAAGTGAGAGCCCAGGGGTCTGAACACTCATCCCCCCCACCACTTTCTGGACACGGCCCAGGAGGAAGGAGCGGAACCACTGTATGACAGTGCCCCTCACTCCCAGACGGTCCAGAAGGATGTTATGGTCGATGGTGTTAAAGGCCGCTGAGAGATCCAGCAGAACTAGGAAACAGCTCTCACCTTTGTCCCTAGCCCACCGGAGATCATCAACCAGTGCGACCAAGGCAGTTTCAGTCCCATGATGAGGCCTGAATCCCGATTGGAAGGGATCCAAACGGTCCGTTTCCTCCAGGCGTGCTTGGAGTTGTTCAGCAACCACCCGCTTAATCACCTTGCCCAAGAATGGCAGATTTGAGACTGGGAGATAGTTGGCCAAATTGGCCGGGTCTAAAGATGTTTTTTTAAGAAGCGGTTTAATGACCGCCTCTTTCAGCGGGTCTGGGAAGTCTCTCTCGCAGAGGGAAGCATTCACCACCCCACAGAGCCCATCGCCCAGCCCTTCTCGGCTCGCTTTTATCAGGGTTTGTGTTCCTTTAAGAAATGTGGTTTATTCACATATATTTAAACCTGAGATTTATTAAGACAGAGTTCATAGCATTTACATCCCAAGGGGGGCTTGTCCTTCGAAAGGCTGGAGTAGACAATACAATACTAGCCTAGGGAGAACAACAGTCTGGTGCAAAATCATGCAGCTTCCTAGGTTTAGTTTTATTACAGCTACCGGTACATTTTCCAGCCATATTCTATCTCTGGGTCTAGTGTTATATCTTTTAATAAATTCAAAAAGCTTCAGTTCAGCCTGTGTTCCAATATTTCATAGCTAACATTCAAAATATCCCCACTGTACTGTTAAATATATGTGAGCAATTCCACAGTAAATGAAGAAACGTTAGGGTGTTGCTGTTTTTTAATGCAAGCTTGAAAAACTGGATTCATAACAAACACCCCCCAACTAAGGGTACTTCCAATCAGGTGTTTGTTGTATGATTGGTGCTTAGGGTTGCCATTTTTCAAAAAGTGAGACTCCAGACACAAAAGTTGTTTTTGGCAAAGCTGGTGATCGGGGGGGGGGGCCTAAAGTTGTTGAGCTTTTTTTCGTCAAAATCTACACAACTTCTGGCATGGGTTGCCATACATATGTCCAGGAAATTCCAGATGTATAGCAACCTATTGCTGCTCATACATGCAAGTTTTTTGCATTGTCTACATGGCATTGGCAGCATCAAAATGCCAGCCTGTCCCCCCCCCCATTTAATCTACATTTACTCTTTATGAAGGAAATTTGGGTATGTGGATTAAAAAAAAAAATCTATGACCCATTTGTACTATCTGAATGATATTAAGACCTTCTTTTGAAGCAACCGCAGTCTCATCTATGCAACATGCAATTCCCAGGCCTTCAAGAATCCAGGGTTGTATGCAACAAAGTTCTACTCAGAGTAGACCCATCAAAATCAATGAACCCAAGTTAGTCATGGCCATTCATTTCAATGGCTCTAACCTGAGTAGAATTAGCATTGGCTACAACATCCAGAATGCAGCTGCTTGAGGTCCAGGAAAGGTTACTGAGCAAACCTCAATCAATAACCTTGGTAGTAGTTATACAGCATTGCTGCCCATTCCTTTGGGTTCTCCTGTACCTCTGCAGTTGCTAAGGTCAACCATGAGCATGCCCTAGGTCTGAATGTCACAGGGATGGAGAGAGGCCTTTTTGGTAGCTGTTCCACTTTTATGGTGGGGGAGCGGTTGCTCTCCTGTGCCCCTGCTGATTCTCATCCTCATCTTGGGTTCCCAGTGGCATCCCTCTGCATAGCATTCATCCATCATTTCCCAAAGTCTGCCGATATCAACTGCCAGCTGTGCTGGAAAATACACCAGCTCAGCATACTTGCGTGCAGATTTTGAGAAACTGGCACATCCGCCGTGACGGTGATGGAAGGAAGGGAACATCACCCCCAGCCCAACCCCATGCAATTAAATTTGCTGCTCACTTTGCCCAGCGCTAGCCTAGCAACGTGAGCTCCCAGTGGCCCCTGTCTCACTGCACATGCCGTGCTGACATTGCAAAGTGGTAAATCCAGAGATGACATAGAGCTGGGAATTGCCACTGACAGGTGTTTCCTTGATACCAGCTGGTACGCAGGGCAGGGCAGCTTCACTCCTCCTCAGCATTATATCACAGGAGAAAGCCGAGGAATGCAGCTCGGATCCTTTCACTGCAGCTAAATCTCATTACTTGAGTCTAACAGAAGAATGAAGAGAAGAAAGGACTGCCTTTGATCAGTGAAGAATGATGGCAGATAATAGTGGTATGATCAGCGGCTGAGCTCTCCCGCTGGTCTGAGGTAATTAATCAGGGGAGCGCTATTTAATGGTGGGCCCTCTGTAAATCCATCCCACAGTGCCTTCCTTATGAGTCTTCCCTGAATATCCCTGCCAGTGAAAGAAGAGATAATCAGAGCACCAAGGCAACCGAGGGAAGCCAGGTGTGAGGGCTACTCAGGGCATGTATCAACAAGTAGTTTCCTAGGCTTTCTCTTGTGGTGGAGCAGCATTAAAACAGCGCCATGAGAAAGTCCACACCCCACCCCAAGCTAATCAATGTCCTATGAGAGAAACGTATGCTAACAACCCTTCTCTGGGCATCCACATATTTAGTTAGTTAGTTTATTCCAGTACTTTTTTTTCTAAAAAAATGTTTAGGGGTACTCTCATTTTGACTCAAGAAAGCCTCCATTTTATAGTTCAAATCGTGGAAAATAAATACAGTAAATGGACAAAAGTACAAAGAACATGAATTACTTCATATTACACAGCTGACAGCTCACAGTAGCTTCCACATTGGCATGAGGTTTGTGTGTACTAACATCTTCCCGATTCCTTTGCTTGCTGTTGGTGTCCGTCAGAGGTGGTAACAACTAAACTGACCAACCACCGTGCTAGATTCCAACTCCTACTTCACACATTAAACGCTCGCTTCCATCTGAGACTCAGGAAACACCGTGACAGGAAATGAGGCTGCCATCGAAGGTAGCAACAGAATTGACGATTCACCGTGCTAGAGAAGAAACTAATTTTTTTAATTTTTAAAGTTTCTTCTCCCGTTAGATTCACAAAATGTTTAGGGGTATGCGTACCCCTGTGTCTCCCCAGAAAAAAGCACTGGTTTATTCTTATTGGTTTTCAAATTATTATAGAACCACAAAGACAAATGAGCAACAGCAAAAGATTTCTTAATATATGCAACTAAAGGCAGGGCGTACAAAACCTAAATGTATTGAATGATAACACCCAATCTAATATCATGACATCCACAGTTCCTAGATGGGACGTGGAGAGATGCCCGTAAATCTGAAACTAAGCTGTATGAAATAAAACTCTATCATACTGAGTAGAAATTATTAATTAACAGTTCCAGCGCCACCTCTCATCTTGAGCTTCGAGAGAAAACTGGGAGGAGGAGGTGGAGGAAGTTGTAAGCAAGATGCAACCTGAGAAGCATCAGCCTAACCATCAGAGAGATAGAGAGGTCAGCTCAAGAGGTTAAAGATGCAGGGATAGTCTTGGGAATCTGGAGGTCCTTAACTCTATCTGTCTTAACCCATGCAAGAACCCTCTTCCATAAGCTGACTTCCAATACATTCACATTATAGAAGGTTCTTGGCTGTAGCAAAGAGAATTGCTGGATATGTTACATGTGTGTGTGCATCCTCCATTCTAGCTCCACTTCCAACTAAGTGCAAAGAAAGTGTCAACTGAGTTAAAGAGCTCTAGTGTAGAAGCAGCCTGTGCTGACTACCAAAGTGGCATATACCTTGGATAGGATTATACTGTCAGTTCTGACATCCATGTAGCCCTCCGCAGCACCAGTTCACATGAGCATGCTTCCCAGCCCCCAGCTGAGCTTTACAGTGGGATTTATCATGGCAATTGACCTTGTCCGTATTCTGACATGTCCAATCAGCAGCTGGACATAACTTTGAAATGGGCATTAGGCCAGGAAATGGGAAGCTGCAATTTCAACCTGTCTGAGAACTGATGGAATGAATCTCCATGCCAAAATCCTCCCCCCCCCACTCGAAAAAAAGTTTTGTGGCAATATGCTCTGTAACCATCTCCTCCACACAAGGAATTCTCTTGTCGATCGGCTCACATTTACCTTTAATAGCTGCAAAAAGTGCATGATTTCATTAGCATGGAAGGAAGGAAGCATGAGGTAAGACCATCTGTTCAAAGATAGACCAGTTTCTGAATTCAGCTATTACAGTAAAAGAAGCAGGGCATTCAGCTGCTGTATCAGTCAGCCTGCAGAGTGCTACTGCTTCCCACAGGAATCCTTTAGTAAAACTGGGGTTATGGGACAAGAACTGGATCATAATTCAAGGTGAGTGAAGGTTGAACAGAAACGGAGCTGTTCAGGGTTGAGGACTTACAGAAACCATTGCTATTTTTTATTTTATTTTCAGTTATATACATTTCAATAGTTTTACAGTCATTTTAACATTTCAAAACTCAACTTCCTTCCTCTTTCTGTGGTTCCTTAAAATTATTTTTATCATTTCCTGCATATTCTAAATTAACTTAACTTACTCTTCTATTCATCTACTTTAATTATATACTCTCGTGAAACTGCAGGTTGTTACAATAATCCTGCCAATGTCCTTATCTGTTTGCAATAGGGAAGCAGGAAGATCAAAGGATTCTGCTTCTCCAAATAAACTGTATGGAGGAACTGACTCCATACCCAGTATTAGGGCTTGACTTGGGAATCCCACATGATATTTTAAAAGGCTTGGGAGCCTTTGGATTGATGCACTGTGTCTTTCCTTCAAGCACCACAGTTGTGTATGACATAGTGGTGGGGTGGTAATTCTAACTGTTGACTGACTTTAATCCCACCAGATCCCTGTACAAACTCAGTCCATGCCATCAGGGGCTGTCATCATTGGGCACTTACTGAGGAGGCCCATTCTCCTGTGGGGCAACCATTGCTGACTCCTGCAGCCACTGTTACCCCTCCTTGCTGGCACTACCTGCTCACCTCTGAGCATGCAAGCAGTAAAAGAGTAGGATGAGGCATCATCCCTCACTTGCCCCATATGGAAGAAGGCTTCTAACAGATGTTGGATATGTAGCTACCTCCTTCTGATTGTTAGCAAGAAATCAATCCATGAGTGCAGATTCGAACTCTCTCTCACACACACACTGCTGCTCCTCACGAGAGGCTTTCTATAGAATCACAAACAAGAGAGAATATTGATTCCAACTGAGCTATGAACTCCCTCTACCCGGGGGAGAAAGGCAGGTGGCCTTTTGAGGTCAGGACTGGTGGTAGGGCAAGCGCTGGTGATCCCAGCAAGGATGCACAACTCTCCTTTCATGGTGACTGAAGTATTTCTGCAATCAAGGATGATGTCGGTGGGTGGGGGTGGTGTATATTGATTGCAACAGAGCTAAGACACTGACCTGGAGGAGAAACATTGCTGGGGGCAGGCATGGTTTTGCATCTAGTTTGTACATTTAGATTTGGGGGGGGGGGGGACCAAATCAGCAGAGGACCTTTGCATCCCTGAACAGTGGAGACTTGGCCACTGCAGTCAACAAATGCACTTGTGACTCAATAGATGTGACTAGGTAGAGCTGAGATATGGCTCTTCTAGCACATCCCCTCCAACCTTTTTCAGACAAAAATGGGGGTGCATGTTTTTTCTTGTAACATCCCTATTCTCCTTCCAAGGGCTCCTTTCTGAGATGCCCCCCCCCCAAGCCACACTGCTGAAGGCAGTGACTGGAGAGGCCAGGACAAGTAGTGTGTGGGCTTTCATAAATTAGGTTAGAAAGTGTTCTTCATACTTGTAAAGGTTGAGAACCACTGCTGTAGCACCCCAGATGTGGGCATGGACAAAAATGGTTTAACAGATACAGTGTTTTAAGAGTGGCAGACACCAGAAAACAGGGACAGTGGTGCATATCTTAGCAGTATGTAGAGATGGGCAGAAAAGGAATAGAATCATACAATCATGGAGCTGTAGAATTGGAAGGGACCATGAGGGCCATCTAGTCCACCCCCCTGCAATGCAGGAATCTTTTGCCCAACATGGGGCTTGAACCCACAAGCCTGAGATGAAGAGTCTCATGTTTTCCTGCCTGAACTATCCCAGCTCAATATGGGTGATGGGGTGGATTTCCTTTTTCTTTTTTTAAGGATACATTGGGACTCAGGTAGCCCTAGGCATCCTATGCTTTGCTGTGAAAGCTGCTGTTATACTTCTACTTCATAATCTCTGAGTGAGTCCCGCATTGCAGGGGTTTGGACTAGGCAAACTTTGAGGTCCCTCCCAACTCTACTGTTCTCTGAGTCTAAATTGGGGGTGGCTGGCATGAACCATTTGGAGTGAGATGGACCGAGGGGTCTGACTCAGCATAAGGAAGTTTCCTTTGCGCCTATGATATTATCACTCAAGTTGTCTGTCCACAGCAGTGACCGCTGGGTGGGGTGCAGAGAGAAAAACGCCATGGTGCATCTGCAGCAACACAACTGAACGCCTTCATCTGCCCCAGCTGCAACGGAACATGTCTCGTCCGCATCCGTCTCTACAGCCACAGCAGGCGCTGCAACCTTCCAACGGTTTGACCTCACCCCACAAGGTGTGTGCCTCCATTTTCTCCCTAGACAGATGGATGCCAACAATCTGCACATGCTCCAGGGCGCCCCTCTTCATTATCATTACTCCTGAGGGCTCAGTAGTAGGAAACGGTTTGGGGCAAAAATTAAACCACATCCGGCGCACAGAAGAAAAAAGAGGGTGGGGGTAAGAGCACAGAGAAGGATAGGTATTCCTCTCTCCCCCCCTGGGGCCTGCCCCTCAAAACATCGCAGGTTCTGCCCCACACCAAAGGTGTCTCCAGCAGCACACCAGAAGCAGCGTCTTATCTGTGCGGGGTTCTAATTAAAGAGCTCACATAACACCGAATTTCTGGGTTGTTTTCCATCAAGCAATGGCTTTGTGGGATCCCTCCCCCCTCCCCTTCCCCCAGTTGTTGTAGCTGTAAAACAAAGCAATGACAGGCAGGGCTGTCAGAGCCCCGTAGCAGACAGATACTCCCTGAGATGCCAGTCACGCCTGACCTCGGTTGTCACTGGAAGGCAATTATCTTGCTGCTGAGAAATAGCGGCCCGCAAGTGTAACAATCCAATGAGGGCCTCCCCCTCTCCTCCCTGCCCCCCCCACTCCATAGCTGCCTCCCCCCCCCCGCCATCTTACAGGACTGTCACTGCCATGCCTGCAAAAGAAGCAGTAACTTTCCACTGGCCCAAATGTGGAGACTAGTTGTCCCTTTGGGATGCCATTGTGTGTGCTGGCATCGGAGTGCAGATTATGGATGGAGCTCTCGGCTAGACTCCTGCCTCATCTCGCTCTGATTCATTGCAGGAATAATGGGGGAGAGAGCTGCGGAATGCTGATGAATAAGTGGCACCCTTGCCTGCCTCATCCGCGGCTCACACCACTATTTCAAAGCATCCTTTTGCGATTCTCTCCACTTAGAGGACGGGCTGGTGGCCGGCGATACCTGGCTCGCTGCATTTTAACAATCTGCGCCCTAGATGAGGACAAATTTTGGGGTGGTGCCTGGAGAGGGCCATTAAAGCTGAAAGGGGCAGTTGATATAGATTACAGGGATGGAACCCAATTTTATATCAGATTTTCCAGATAGGTCAGCCAGACTCATTTTCAGAAACAGGAGTTAGCGCTGAATACTCATCGGCTCCCTGATGCATGAGCATGTTTTAAAAGGATCTCAGTCCACTGGGCAAAGGCAGAGGGAAGGGAATACTTTCATGCTGAACCCTTAGCTCAGCTTTCATATCCTTGCCTCCATCCCCAAAGGTGAAAAGGAACAGGAACAGACAGGAATGAAGCACCAGAGAAACATTTTGCAGTTCACGGGGAGGAGGGGAGTTCTTAGTTCCCCCAAGTGCAAGCAAACTATATTGCATCTACTGCCAACCACCTTCAAAATAGCTGATGACACTGCATGTCTCCTACCCCAAACTTAAACTGTTTCCTCTCTGAGGCTGGAGCTTCACATTTATCAGACTTTTGCTCCCTTTCAAACACAATGCAGGCCACTGTGGCTGCAACATATGAATGTAGGATGAGGCTCCTGGATCAGGTCATATTGCTCATCAAGTTCCGCATACAACCAGATGCCTATGGGAAGCCTGCAAGCGGGTCTCTGCCTACCTGCAATTTCCAGCAGAATCCTGACCATGGATGTGGAACATTGCCATCGTGGCTAGTAGCCTTTGATAGCCTTATTCCCTACAATTTTGTCTAATCCCCTTTTAAAGTTGCCCAAGTTGGTGACCATCATTGTCTCCCGTGAGACAGAGTTCGAAAGTTTAACTATGTGCCATTCAGGACAAATAAAAGAAAGAAGCCTATTCTTTTATCTGTCCCAAATCTCCCAACATTCTTCACTGCATATCCACAAGTTATGAGAGAGGGAGAAAAACTTTTCTCCATCCATTTCCCCCATGCCATGCTTAATTTTATAAACTTCTATCAAGTCACCTCTTGCTCACCTTTCGTCTCTAAACTAAAAAGCTTCAAATGTTGCAACCTTTCTTCGTGCAACCTCACTCAACCCCTTTGATCAATCTGGCTGCCCTTTTCTGAACTTTTCCCAACTCTGCAATTTCCTTTTTGAGATGAGGCGACCAGAACTGTACAAAGAACTTGCTCCCACAAGTGGCAATGATGACCACCAACTTGGAGGACAAGGCTCTCAGTGGCCACTAGCCACAATGACTCTGCTTTGCCTATATAGGTAGAGGCAGTAATGCTTCCGAGATACCAGTTGCTGGAAACCACACAAGAGGAGGATGCTGTTGTGCTTGGGTCTTGCTTGTGGGTTGGCCACTGTGAGAAGAAGATCCTGGATTAGATGGGCCATTTGGCTTGATCCAGCAGCCTCTTGTTGTATTCTTTTAGATGCCATCCAGTCCTGGCAATTTGTCAATTTTTGGTTTGTCTGTTAGACCCAGAACTTCATCTTTTGTCAGCACTATCTGCCTCAGACTTCCTTCCTGAAAATGTTAGGTGAGGCACTAGGCTCTGTATCAGTCTTCCTCAAATAGCACCCTCAGCAGAAATGCTGTTTGTTTGTTTGTCCCCCACATTGGGGGGAAAGGAAGTGTTGCAGATTGAAAGTTCTACCCTGACGCACATGTACACGAACACAGAGAACACAGCACCAGTTTCAGCCACAACTTGGTTGGAAACCAGCCACCCTGAGAAACATCTTCCATCCATTAGTAACCATGGAGGAAGTATCAGTGGCTCAGCACTGAACATTTGCAAGCAATCAAGTATACAAACAATGGTCACTTGACAGCTGTTAAAATATTTAAGATGCCAGACTTGACGTTGCAATCAGTGGAACATAGATCCAGGACGACTTTGCTGACTTCAACTATTCCAGAAACTCTTTCAGGCTGAGAGGAGAATCAGATCTATAAACCCCAATTTATGCATTATGTTCCCATGTGAGAGAACACTTGTTACCTGTGAATATTAATTGCTTAGGTGCCTGTACCTTTAAAAAATAATTTTCATTTATTGTGCTTTAATCAAGCACAAGTCTCTCCTACCTCAGCCCCTTGTTTGCTATAGCAAACCCACAGTCCCTTGTGATAAGAAGTTACCCTTCAGTTATATTCCTAGTGGATTCGGATTTCAGAGCCAGAAAACAGTCTCATCTTGTGACCTGATTAAGCTGCTAGCCTTATGTTTACCAGCAGGTGGGTAACTAGATGTTAGGCAGGCACCCACTCACCAAATAAGACAAAGTGTGGAGCAAGGAAAAGAAAGAGAAAAGAACAGATTTTGTATGTGTGTGTACATAGCTCATCTATCTGGCAGTTCTTAGCTGAGCTATGTCCAGTGCTGCAATCCATTCTTGCATGCTGACCCACGTATAGGTGCACAAGACATTGCAAGGACCCATGTGCTGATATTTGCCTTCTTTTCTTGAAAGCAAGTAGGGGCCAGTGAGCTATTGCACATGCATATACTCCACTTGATGGCTCCTAGCTGAACATGTGAATGGCTTTCAATGAAATTATTTTGAGCTAATGGGAAACCACTGCCTATGATGGTTCACCTCTTTCCCACAGACAAGCCTTCACTTGATGTTGACACATGGCCCACAGACAACATACCTATGTAGAAATTAAATTCCCTGAGGATCCCATGCCCATCACAGATGCATTCCTTTTAGTCTTCAGCACCTATCTCCCTCTTCCTCCTTCCCCAGAACCTTCCCAATGTCATCATGTGGTTGGTGACATTTGCTGGGTGATTCCTGGCAGATAAAGGGAGGCATCTGATGTGACATTTTGAGCAGTGCCACGATTGGCTCCCGGATGGAAGATTGTATCTCTGCTGTGAAGTGAGCCGAGCAGATTCCAACAGTCTAGACTGGCAGGGCTTATCCTCCAGTGGTTTTGTGTCAAAGCCACAAAGTTAAGCTGGGATTGCTGAGAACATGCCAGTGAGATACAGGTTTTTCTTCTGCTCCGCAGAGTCCTAAGTGCTTGCTACGATTCCATACAGCTGGACACAGAGATCCAGTTGAGTCCCAGATGAATGCACACGGAGCCAGCATGATGTATTAGCACAGACCACCAGCTGGTTATTTTTTAGGGGCATCTAAATTGAGAGTCCTGCTGCCGCTGACATCTGGTCTTCCCCTGAGCAAGTACAAAAAAGTGGGGAGAGCAGTGGACAAGAGTGGACAAGAATAAATATAACTAATTACGAGTTAATGTATTGATGGCATGTTCTATCAGCATTTGTTGGCCTTGGTCCTTCAAAGTGGCCACCTACAATTGCTCATTGCCAATAGAGAGTGGAAGGAAGGCAGAGGGGAGCAGAGAGTTGGCTTTCTTTTCTCACCTGCCTTAGTTCATACACACACACACAACTCATGTAATGGTAGCTATGGGGTCAGTTAGCAGTGCTGGTTGCAGGCTCCCTCAGAAGGCATCATCCTCCATGCAACTGTCACACGAGCACATTCCTTGCCCTCTTCCTCTGGGCCCAGTCTGCATGGCTTACCCAGAGGAAGAGGTTGAGATGAACAGAAGCCGCTACTCCTATTTACCCCTGTCACTGTCTGCTGACTCAGAAAGAGCAGGAGGTGAACAGGCAGGGGACAATGAGGGGGGGAGGACTAGCGCCCCCCTCCCCAATGAGGTATGGGCCTCATATCACCTACAAAGCCAACTCTTCCACTCAGCACACTGCAAGGAAGGAAATGGGTGCAATCTGGAAGGCATCTATATGTCATAGAAAGATCTCTGCCAAGGAACTTATCAAGCAACATCCAAAGTGATACCTTCTTATCACCAGGAATAAGAAATGTATAACTAAAACAAGGAACCTAACAAACACTCTTTTGTAGCAAAAAAAAAAAAGTTTAAAAAATCTGATGAACACAGGTAATGATAATTCTAAAATCTTGCTTAATCCTCTCTACCCCATTGTTGTATATCTGGGCAACACTTCATATTAAAATGAACATAGAACCATAGAATCATAGAGTTGGAAGGGACCCCAAGAGTCATCTAGTCCAACCCCCTGCAATGCAGGAATCTCAACGGAAGCATCTGTGACAGATGGTCACCTCACCTCTATTTGAAAACATCCAAGGAAGGAGAGTTCACAGGCTCCTGAGGGAGTTTGTTGCACTGTTGAAGAGCTCTTACCATCAGAAAGCTCTTCCTGAACCTCCTTTCTTGTAGAATGCATCTTGAATACTTCATTGTCCCTCAGTCCCCACATCTTTTAAGGGAATCCCATGCTCAGCTGTTTGCCTTCATGTCTAGCTCATTGGAGGAAGATACCTATCTAAATCCATACTGCGCCAACACATTAAGGTTGCCATCTTCCATCTTAATCACTCTAGGGGAGCCATTCTCAACCTTGGGTCCCCAGATGTTGTTGGACTACAACTCCTATCATTCCTAGCTAGCAGGACCAGCAATCAGGGATGATGACCTCCTTAAACTTGTGTGCAAAAGCCTAAGCAGTGCAGATATATGACAGCGACTGGGAGCTGCATTTTGGACTGGACTCAGTGCTTTGGCTTAGGCCCCAGGTCTCTCTCTCACTGTGTGTGTGTGTGTGTCTGGCAGATTACATAGCCGAAAGGGTTAAGTGTCCCCATTTCCCATGTGGCCGTCATTAGGCGGCCATTAGCTAGTCACTGTTGCATCAACAGTGTGAGGCATTGAATACCTTTCCCTTTGGCAGTATTCCAGCCGAAGGGAGGAAGCTTCTGAGAAAATGCAATTACAGCAAACAACAGCCAAGCGAAAGCGAGAGCCGCAATCCACACCTGGCACTAATTAACTTAATTAGCCCTTAATGAGCTACACTGGTCGGAAGGCCTATTTTTACTTAATTATCCCCTAATGTGCTTGGCAGAAAGCGAGAGCCCTGATGGATGGAGCGGCTGTGCCTGGCTCCTTCCACCCAGTCAGGCAGTTTCAACTTTCCTGCATCCTTAATCAGGGAGCTTGGCTAGCTGACAATAGGGAGGACCTGGTCTGGGGATTGCAGGAGCCAGGAATCCCCCACCCCGCTGCTATCACCTGAATTGCACAGCACTGCTTCTGTGCAGAGCCCCACTAGCTGTCTGTGGGCTTAGTCCTCTGTGTTCTGATGCTGGGTGTTTCACCAGATGGAATTAGCTTTCCAAATTTCACACATCTCCCTGGTGACAGCATAAGCGCTTTCATTAAGATTCATACCATAGTTTGGTTTTTTTCATACTTCCAGTATCTCATCACCCTCTAAAAGCGGGGTGGGGGGAACTGGGCACACTAATGATACTAACCTAGGCAAGGTCTGGCCCCTTCCGCCCTGGTAGAAAATGTATATCCAATTAAACATTCAAATTAAATATGTAGGTTGGGCTTTCCTATTTGAATATGAAAGGGCTGTTCTGGAAACCAGGAACCTCTTAGGAATTTGCCTTAATACCAGTTCAGCCTATTTGTTCTACTTGCCTAGTGTTGTCTGTTCCAGCTCAGTGACTCTCAGGCAAAGGTCTTTGACAACATTCGCTACCTTATCCTTCTAACAAGAGATGCTAGGGTTGTACCGAATACCTTCAGTATTCAGTGCACATGTTCTAGCACTGAACTGCAGACCCTCCAAGTGTCCCCATTTTCCAGGGACAGTCCCAGATTTATAGAAGCTATCGCAGTTTCTGATTTGATTCCAGAATGTCCTGCTTTTCCTTAGGACGTTACTGTTTTCTTCAGAGAAATGTTGGAGGGTATGGAGTCTTGTGATCCCTGAGCCAAGGTGATAAGTAACTATACAACCTTTAGAAGACATCTGAAGGCAAACCTGTATAGAGAAGGCTTTTAATGTTTAATGTTTTATTATGTTGTATGTTGGAAGCTGCCCAGAGTGGCTGGGAAAATCCAATCAGATGGGCAGGGTATAAATAATAAAATTATTATCACTATGGAATAGGACGTCCCTATTTTCATTGGAAAAATGTTGGAGGATATGGAACCACAGTCCCATCCTTGGGTTAATCCCTAGCTCATTTGTTACTGCAATGTGGGCTTCACTCAAACAAGGACTGGAGACAGTCATGTTGTCATAGGGAAGTGGGTCTCAAGGTGGGCTGTCATTTTAGGGAAGCAGGAAATAATATTTTAGTAGGGACTCATTCTCACATGACAAACAGATGTCTTCTTGTGCTGAGGATGCACTTTCAGGAGCAAGGGGTTGTTGGAAGCAGGTAATTCCATCACTAACGGCTCATCTACTCTGCTTTTCCCATGCCTAGAAAGCATAGTTCTGAGAGGTTTTCCACTTGCCCCATACTTTCTGGGCATGGGTCCAAGCAGTTTTCTGTTTGCCCCACCACTTTCCCTCTGAAAGCCCATGCTATAGTGCTGAATTGGAGCAAACATCAACCTGCAGGAAACCCAACTGACGTTTGCTCCAATTCAATGGTAAAGAGTATGTTTTCTTGCAAATGAAAAATGAAAACCATTCAGACCAGTGCCTGGAAAGCATGGGGCAATCAGAAAACTTCTCAGACCCACACTTTCTAGGCACAGGCCAAGAATGACTGAGGAGAAGCCCTAAGTGTAAATGTTGCTGAACTGATTGGGAACAGCGACTCCGGTGCTGTAAAAATTCAGCATCTATGTAAGCGAAAAGTTGCCAAGAATATCCAATGCAGTAACGTTTAGTTTCAAAATAGGAAACTTCTAAAATCAATGGATTCATCAAAAGGAAGTTGAGGGGGCAATTTCGATCCTTCCAAGAACTGAAGTTATATGAAACCATAGTATTAGATGTTCAGCTACCATGTATGCAACAAATTAGGTACACATCAAATCCACAACCTACCAACAAATACAGGAGGATGCAAACATAGTTAATGAGCAGAGTCAAGGAAGACATAGTTGAAAAGAAGGATCTCTTCAGAAAATGGAAGTCTTGCTCAAATCATGAGAATTAACCCACCACCACCACCAAACTCTGGCCAATCATAGTGCATTTTAAACTGAGTGACATGGCAAAGACGTGGAGCACTGAATTCCTGCCTGAGTGGAAATGGTAGAAGCAGACCTAGATGACCACAGTCCTGACATGCCATGAAAGCCTATATTTGTCCTACATTCCATGGAAAATGTTAACAGTGTGTGTACTATACCCAATTAAAACTACGTTTTCCCTAACGATAGTAACCACCATCACTATATTGCCCATACAGCACTTTCACAGTTCCAAAGCACTCCACGTGCATTATCCAGTTGTAACCCTTGCAACAAACCAGCAGTAAGTCTATATTAATATTTGTCTCCCCACGATTGCATGTTGGGGTGAGGAAGATCTGGGGCTGAAAGAGAGCCGCTTGCCTAAGGCTACCTAGTGAGTTCACGGCAGAGATAAGACTCAAACCAGGCTCTTCCTGATTCACAGCTCAATCTCTTAGTCAGTTCTGTCTTGAGGGGTTTGCACAATGATTGCTGATTTTTTTTGCTCTTGGGGATTTAAGCAGCTTCTAGGCAACGTAGAGAATGCGAGTGGCAAGAGATTTGCATTTTCTTCCTATTTCTGTTCATTCTCAATTTTAGCAGCATCCATGAAATAAGCAGCGGCCAGGCTCCCTCCTGCAATCACAGTAGACCAAGCTGTTGCCAAACTGCACAAGATTTCCAAAGTCATTAAAAGTTGATATAAACTCAATTGGGATTCCACCCCCAAGCTGCTTGTTTGAAGCACTTCAATCTGGCAGCATCAGTATCTGCAGATATTATCTTTCCTGGATGAGACAGATAGCACCCACCTCTATATTGAAGAGGAGATTTTGACAATACAATTTGCAGTGAAGCAGAGGGAGGGAGAGGAACGCTAGGGACGGGTGACCTTTTTAAAGGGGAGGACTCTAAGTGTCTTCTTCTTATATTTCAGATCTCTGTACTTGATAAGAGTAACTCAGGACAGCTGCAAGACTCGGGTCCTGTTGCTGGTTTTACGACCAATATGATTGATGGTCCTCCTATTACAACAGGGAAATTCAGTGCACCCTGTGTGGCACCAACAGCCATTGGAGGAGTAAGTACCCCCAAATGATGGTACCTTTATGATAACCTTTTTATTTTTAATGTACAGATCAAGCAGGTTGCAAATTATGGAAATGCAAACAGAAAGAGCACAAGCACAAGCAATTCTGGCATAAACAATGGCAGAGTCTCCAGAACAAGCCCAGACGGTCTTTCCATAGTGTGGTTTTTACACACATCCCTTTACCCATTATTGTCCCTTCTAGGGAGGAGAGACGCATCCCAAGCACATTCTAGGTGGAACTAGCACATCCAAACAAGGCTGAAGCGATCTTGCTGCAGCTGATTGCCCCTTAATCCACTTTGATTATCTCCATCAGCTACCAGGATGAATAATACCTTGGAGAGATAATAATCTCTCCACATTACATGGCAGAACAGCTTGGCTACAACAGCACTGCTTATTTAAAATGGAAATGCTCCCATTTGAAGAGGTGGATCCTGTTATAAATATAAGCCAGTTTTCTTTTAAAAACACTCTTGCTTATACAGTATACTGAATTTAGGACAGATTTTCAGTAGTGGTTTGCTGAGTAGCACAATGCTTCAGTATCTCTCTCCCCGCTAACTTGCCCCATGGCATTTGCCCTGGCTTAGGAACATAGGAAGCTGCCTTATATTGTGTCAGACCATTGCAGCAGTGACTGGCAGCTGTTCTCCAGAGTCTCATAATGACATCACTGTAGCAGTATGTCAGAGGGCAGAGCTGTGTTTGCCACAGGGCCTGCCTGTGCCTCTTAAGCCAGACTGCTTCCCTCAGGTGTGGCAGAGGATGCTGCCCTGTCACCAGGGTGGAATAAGATTCAAACCCCCAGCCCAGTCAGCTTTAAATGGCAGGTGCTGCCTTTTCCCTTTGCCTCAGAGAGCAAAATGCCTCGTACCTGCTCTAACTACTGCCGCTTATTCTTAAGCTTTCTCTGCAGCTTGCATGGCAACTAATTTTCCTTAGAGTGTTAATGTGCAACACTCATCTTGCTTTCTCTACCCCTCCCTTGCTGCCCTGCTCTTCTCCAAGCATTTTACGATCCGGAGTTGCAGAGGTGTGCTCTCATTACAGCTCTATAAATTGCCATGTACTTTGATGCTGTAGTAATAAATCATTACAACAGCACCGCACTCCTGCAATAACCAACACTGTCTTCTTCCTGTTTGAGAGACGGGAGCTGATTGAGTTGTTTTGAAATATTGAAGCTGTCTGTGTTTCTGTATACAATGGCCTGGCACAAAAAGTAGCCTTGCCAATACGTATGATAAAATGAGAATAAAAATCACCAGACCACAAATGCTCTCACCAGCTGGAATTCTCAACCATTTCCCACTGAGGTAGGTATTCCCTAACTGGAGTGCTAAGTCTAAAGCGTCCTTCTCTAAGAGCCACCCATCAGACCTCATCTGGCAGAGGTAGCCAGGGAGGATTGTAAGGAGGTGGTCAGACACTTAAAGTCCATTTGGGGCTTTAAAAGGTAACACCAGCCCTTTAGAATCATAGAGGAAGAAGGTATCCTGAGGATCATCTGGTCCAACCCCCTGCTGTCCCTTATGGGGATCGAACCTGCAACCTTGACATCCCTACACCGTCCTCCCTGAGTGGCCTTGCAAGGCTCAGATCGGGGGAGGGTGGTGCAAGGAAGTGGGCTCCATTTATCCTCCATCCCTCACCCCACCCCTGGCATAGGTGCGCACACGCACATGCCCCAAGCAGCTTGGAGACATGCTCCGCTGCTGCATTTACTTGCGTTGTCCCGGGTGGCCTGGGAACATCCTGCTCAGCTGCATAAGCTGAAAGAACCATGTTCTGAAGAGTGGCAAGTGAATTTTTCCTGCTTTGAGGCCTGCCTGGCACAACCCTGCCCCTCCCTTCTCCACCCCCACCCTCCTGGTAAAGCAGTTTCATGAATCCGCTTGAAGCAGGGACTTCTACAAAGGACACTACAGTGGTACCTCGGGTTAAGTACTTAATTCGTTCTGGGGGTCCGTTCTTAACCTGAAACTGTTCTTAACCTGAAGCTAATGGGGCCTCCTGCCGCCGCTGCTCCGCCAGAGCACGATTTCTGTTCCCATCTTGAAGCAAAGTTCTTAACCCGAGGTACTATTTCTGGGTTAGCAGAGTCTGTAACCTGAAGCGTATGTAGCCCGAGGTACCACTGTACAAAGTCTGCAAAGCACATAAAATCTTGCCTGAGGTTAGCCCATGGTTCCCACCGAGCCCAATGGTTTTCTGGCCCACTGCCTGCTGGTGAACAAACTGCAAAGCCCAGGTGAGAAGGATGTCACCAGTCTTCCCTGCCTGGCATTGTGCCGAAGAAACAGGGCTTTGTGCTCTGCGTCACAGGCGTAGAAGTGGGAGGGGAATTATTAGACAAGGCAGGAAGGATGAGGGGCTACAGAAGGGTGTGAAGAGGATAATGCGAATAATCACTCCCTTTCCTCGCCAGCAGCTACACGGGGGTGGGGAAACAACAGAGACGCAGCAACCTGAAGTTAATTTGTGACAAACTTATTGCATTAAGCTGCTGGTAGGACTCTAGCTGTGAAATTGCACCAGCCCAGCCGCACACAGAACCCCCTCTGCCCTGGGCTGCCTCTCACACAATAGCAGCTGGTGCCAGTTGGAGGAGGAGGAGGGAGGGGTGGCACACTGCGTCTATCGCCGAAGGACAGGCATACTCTGATTCACAGGGCCTGGGAAAGGCAAGGCAGAAGAGGGTAGGCACAGGGACATGCAAAAAAGCCTGTGAGACAGGCAGTGACAAAATAGCAAAAGCACACCAGAGAGCTGCTGGCTTGACACATGGGAAGAAGGAGAGAGACACATTGTGGTCTAAAAATGGAGCCCGCTTATGCTTCCACTTGCTCTGAGGTGCCCCTGGACTTGTAATCTTGTGAACAGAATCACATCAAAAGCCAGCTGTGGGCTGGTTTGCACATGTCCGTTTTCTGGTGGTGGCACTTCAAGGTAGCTTCAGCGTGCAAATAAGCCCATGACATAGCAAATGCCACAGTTCAAACTCCCAAGCAATCACCTCAAACACGATTTAGCTGCAATCTTTCAAGTGCTGAAGAATCAGTAGTGCAATCCTCATCTGTTTTGAAGTCAATCCCTCTGAATTCAATGGGGCATGCCCCCAGGTAAGATTGCATTGGACTGTGGCAGCAGGGTGCACTCATGTATGAGCTGGCCCTGCATATCAACCTCCTAGAGATGGTGAATATCCAGTGTTGATCTGTTGATGCCTGTGGTTTCCCAAAGTATATTGGAAAGCAGAAACCATGCTAAAAGGCAAGTGAAATGATCCAAGACCCTCTCCAGGCTGGTGAGGTGTTTTTCATTCTTTCGCAGATGTATTCTTCAACATGTCATTAAGGATTGGTGGATTGATACCGGATTGTCCATGCATCATTCTGCTTTCTACGTTGTTCTGCAATGCTTTCCCCAATGCTACTGCATTATTGCTGTCTGGAGTGGCGTTCTTATACTCTAGTGCAACAAAAACGGGGGTGGGGACTGGAAAATGTTTGGTATAAAAAGATAGAGCATTTCAGAAGGAACATGGGACATGCACTGTTTGGAAACAAAGCGGTATGTCTGCTCCAACGCTTTTGCAGACTCAAACAGTATTGCAAATGGGATGGCGTATAACTGCCCCAATACCACCATGAGCACAAATCATCATGAATGCACAATAAAAAAGACATCTGGAAGGGCCCCAAAAGGAAGAAGCATCTTCGGAAGGAAGGAAGGAAGGAAGGAAGGAAGGAAGGAAGGAAGGAAGGAAGGAAGGAAGCTTGAGAAGCTGTGTCTTTTGGAGGCGTGGGAGGCAGTATACAAGGTACGAAAATTATGAACTACATGGAGAGAGTGAAACAATTCTCTTTGAACACTGGAACTCTGGGATTAGGCAAGAAGCGAACACAAGGAGAGCCCTGCTGCTGCTGGATCAGAACAAAGGCCCATCGAGTCCAGCATCCTCTTTCCCACAGTGGCCCACCAGATGCCTCTCGGAAGCCAGCAAGCAGGACACGAGGGCAGGAGTCCTCTCCTGCTGTTGCTCCCCAGCAACTCGCATTCTGCCTCTGATCCTGGAGGCAGCATGTAGCTGTCATGACAAGTAGCCTTTGATAGCCTTATCCTCCACTAATTTGCCCAGCTTATTTTTTTTTTAAAGTAGTTTGATTTGGTGGCTATCACCATGTCCTGTGGAAACAAATGCCACGGTTTTAACTATGTACTGGGGGGGGGCGGGGAGAAGAAGAACTTCCTCTTACCTTTCCTGAATCTCTCACTCTTTGGCTTCATTGGGTGTTGCCATTATGACAGGTGGAGAGAAAAATGTTATCTGCTTCCACTTTCTCTATGCTGTGCATGATTTTGCAAACCTCTGCTATCTTCTCCCTTACCCACCTGTTCTCCAAACTGAAAAGCCCCCAATGCTGTGATTTTTCCCCTGACAGGAGATTTGCTCCTGCTCTATAACAAGTTGTGCAAGTTGTGCTTCCCCTTGTTTGCAACATTCTAAATCTGGCAATTAAAAAATGGATTGACCGATCAATGTAGATTCAGACTGAAACAGTTTTAAAAGGCAGATAGCCCATGTTGAAGCATTGGGGAAAGGCAAGATGGACAGCTGAGCCAGTGCTGAGTTAAATGACCTACATATGGGGAAGGGTCATAGCTCAGTGGTAGAGCATCTGCCTTGCCAACAGAGGGTCTCAGGTTCAATC
This sequence comes from Podarcis bocagei, assembly GCF_964188305.1. NCBI lineage: Eukaryota > Metazoa > Chordata > Lepidosauria > Squamata > Lacertidae > Podarcis > Podarcis bocagei. The sequence goes on along the minus strand of NC_138126.1, from coordinate 57,615,700 downwards.
CTTGGCATCTCCAGGTAGAACTGGAATGTCCTCTGCCTAAAACTCTGGAGAGCTACTGCCAGTCAGTGTAGACAATACTGAGTGGGGTGGACTAATGGGCTGACTCAACATAAGGCAGATCTCTGTGTATACATGCATGCCTGGATTGAGGGGCAGGGGACCTGGTTCACCTTGCAGCTGAGGAACCCCCGTGAGTGCTATCTTTATATCTGTCACTGCTCTAAAAATAATTAGAAAAGTACTGTATTTTTCTCTCTATAACACACAGATTTTTTCTCCTAAAAAGTAAGGGGAAATGTCTGTGCGTGTTATTGAGCAAATGTGTGGTCCCTGGAGCCGACTGGCGCGAGTGCAGGGGCAAAAATCAGGCAAAAATCAAATCGCACATCACAGAGAAGGGAAGCCTGAAGAGAGGAACCTGCTGCTTTCCTGCATTCTGCCTCAGGTCTTACTGCCCACCCTCTTCTGTTTCATTGCTGTGTTTGCTCAAACAGAACAAAGAGCAGGGAAATTCCCTGCCCTCCAGGCAAGCAGAGGGGAAAGGAAAGGATCGCGTCCTTCCTTCTAATTCCTCTCCATGCTCCAGTGCTGCTGCTGCTGCGTCTAGGGAGTCGCAGGCAGCCAGAAAACATGCAGGTGGGAGGGAGGGAGAGAGAGAGAGAGAGAGGGCTGGCTTGGGTGGGTGGGGGGAAACTTTTGCCTTCCTTTCCTCCCTCCCGTTAAACCCCTCTCCTGCATTCTTAGCCAGCTGCTTCTCTGTACACCCCTCTCGTGCTCCTTGTCCCTTCTGTGTTTTTCCTTCCCTCCCCACTTAAAACGTGGTTACAAAGCATGGATCCTCAGGATCTTTGCATTGGGGCACCCCAAATTCACCATCAGATCACATAGCATGTCCATGGCTACAGCCTGCCCCCAAAAAATCACGCACCCACTGTTGCCTGGGGCCGCAATGGTGCAAAAACGTGATTACAAAGCACGGATCCACAGGGATTCTCAGGATTTTTGCATTGGGTCACCCCAAATTCACCATCAGATCACATGTCTGTGGCCACAGCATGAAGCACAAAAATGATACATCCACTGTTTGTTTTCCTCCTCTAAAAACGATGTGCGTGTTATGGTCAGGTGCGTGTTATAGAGCAAAGAATACGGTAATTAATGATAAGGCTATTACCTTTGATTGTTAAACAGAGCTTCCATATATACCTTTGAGACAATATACCTTTGGAATGACCAGAAGCTGAGGTCAAGCAACAGAGGGATGGTTTCTTGCTGGTGAGCCTTCGGGGCTGGTCACTGCTGTAAAGCTGCATAAATCAGTCAGTACGGCATCAGACTCTTAATCTCAGGGTTGTGGGTTTGAGCCCCGCATTAGGCAAAAGATTCCTGCATTGCAGGGGGTTGGACTAGATGGCCCTTGGGGTCCCTTCCAGCGCTACAGTTCTATGATTCTATGATGATACACTGCAGGACCACAGACTTGGAGTCTGATCTAACAAGGCAATTCTTAAAACTCACAAGATTGTTATCGTTTGCAAATCAGCATAGCTCAACCACAGTTGATTGCGCATTATTCAAGAGTGCATTATTATTCAGTTTACTGGGTCGAGAGCAAGAAACCATTATAAACTAGTAATATGAATATGTTTAAGGTATTTTTCTTTCCCTCCATAATTAAGATTTGGTTAACTGTCCCTGATAGATTTATGTCTTCCTGGGGAAAAAACACATGTCAGATGCTTCTGGCAGGAGCCAGTGTCAAGAGGCAGGAAGGCAAGCCCTCCTCTTTCCAAAAACACACAGAGAGAAAAGCCCTACAACAAGAGCATGCTCTGTGGGGGATATTACGTGGGGCTTTGGTGGCTAGGATATGAAATGTAGCATTTCTCATTTTGAAAGCAGCAGATCTGTCCAGAGGCCTTCACAGTTCAGTGTTCCGTTGATAAATATCCCTGAGCAAGTATCTGACAGAGCTAAGCAAAGACCGGAGCTTATTAGCTGGAATGAATGCTATTATATTGCCTTTTGCTGCGCCAAAGCATTTCTGGGTAAACTAAGTTAATCTTCAGCTACTTTTTGTGCGTATCTCACTAAGCTCCTCCAAACATCAGGAAGGAGGGAGGGGAGAGTGGTGGATGCAATTACGTCATTCTTGCAGGGTTTTCAGACAGCAGGTTCCCTGTTTCCAAGGTCCGTCAACTTTGGCATCATTACTTGCACATTGGCGCTTAACAAGGAGGCAGATCGAGTAGCTCGCCTAGCAGTCTATCCAGTTGCCTGTCTGTCTGGATCCTTTAGAAGTGCTCCCATTGCTTGTCATCTTGTCAAGCCCAACACCGTGGGATGCAATGTTTGGGCAAATTAACACAGGCACAAACACACAAATTGAAAGCAAACCACTCGAGTCTCTTGGGTATTAGCTGCTGTCAGATTCAGAAAGCAAATACCCAGCAGCCAGACTTTCAAATCCAGAGCTGGGGGTATAGTGGGTAGAACACAGAAGGTTTAACTCTTGCGTCTGGTTCATTGGAGGCTGTGCTTTTCGCTTTTACTTAAACGATGCTGGCCTTTGTCTAAGGGAGGAGGGTAGGCAACATAGTGTCGTCCACATGCCATTGGACTCCTATCATCCCTGGCCATTGGCACGGCTGGCTGGAGCTGATGGGAGTTCAACACCTGGAAGGCACCACGCTGGCACGCACCCTGCTCTAAGGCATGGTTCTCACTGAGCTACTAAACCAATGCATGGGGTCCCCACCCTGCACTCAGCTCTCACCTGTGGCTCTTAAAAGCTGTCAGCATGTGACAGCGGCGACACCTTCCACAGGCTGGCTAAACCAGGTGAGTGTAGCTGATGGGTCTCAAACCCTTAGAGAGTTAAGAACTTCTCCTGCATACGAAAACAGCCTCTGAGGGACTAAGCGGACAAGACCAATAGTGGGTCCAACGGTCAAGAGGACAGTTTCTGCATGAGCTAGCTAGACCATGCAGACTGCAGTTGGAGGCTTACATGACTGATGTTGCTCCATGTGTTTCCTCTCTCATCTGCAGATCCTATTGCAAAAAAGCATCCCTTCACCTATGGTATGAAGTGGTATGGTTCAGAGACTAAGTCATAAGGCTCTGTTTTGAAGATGCAGGGGTTCTGCCACATAGTCTTTGCAGACTAACTGGTTCCACCCAAGCCTTTGCTCCTATCTGGAAAGTGTGACGGAAAAGCACAGAGCCACAGTCACATATACTGAGCATGGTGCAAATGCCTCAATATCTATAAGTTATATTAATGTTTGAGTTAATTAGTTGTGTGAAACTATACCTATTCCCTCCCACTACCCAAAATGGTTCTAGTACTTGTAGGCATGGCACAAAAAATCTGGAGTCAGTGCAGTTGTGCCTCTTCTTTCAGAGGCAGCTCAGAATTTGTGTTAGTCAAAGCAACACACACCTTGTTAACTCCAAGAGTTGCAAGTTAGAGCCCACCATTAGAACACTTTAGATCAGGGTAGCCAGGGGAAAAGTAGGGACGTGGGTGGTGCTGTGATCTAAACCACTGAGCCTAGGGCTTGCCAATTGGAAGGTCGGTGGTTTGAATCCCTGCGATGGAGTGAGCTCCTGTTGCTCAGCCCCTACTCCTGCCAACCTAGCAGTTTGAAAGCACGTCAAAGTGCAAGTAGATATATAGGTACCTCTCTGGCAGGAAGGTAAACGGCGTTTCCATGTGCTGCTCTGCTTTCGCCAGAAGCAGCTTAGTCATGCTGGCCACAATGACCCGGAAGCCGTACGCCAGCTCCCTCGACCAGTAAAGCAAGATGAGCGCTGCAACCCCAAAGTCGTTTGTGACTGGACTTAACCGTTACTTTTAGCCAGGTGAAAAAAGAGCACAGTGCTCATGCACCTATAATAAGTGCAGAGAAGGGGGAAAGCTGACATTCTTTGTTCTTCCAAACCATTAGAAGTGCAGGAATTCTGTCTTTTTTCCCACTTGGCCACCTTACTCCATATCCTAGCTAGTCTGATGTGAGGCACCTCCACACTATTGCTATTTTATGGTGGGATTCAGGAATCTCAGCTAACATATCCCTGACAGTTGGTCATCCAACCTCTGCTTAAAAACCTCCAGTGAAGGAGAGTCTAAACCGTTCCAACGTCAAACATGGCACATATGTTTCCGAGGACCAAAGCCCACTATGTCAGATGTATGAAGCGAACTCTTAGGTGGCAGATGCACACACCCACACACAAACAAACAAACATAGATGTACAGGTGGAAAATGTATTGTGGGGGGTTGTGCTTTTTGCATCTCATTGCCAATCAGTGATAATTCAATTAGAGCTTAAATGTATGTTAAACAGGCTCAGCCGCCCTGTACTGCAGACTCACCTGCAGAGATGCCTTCACAGGTGTGCATCATCCAAAACCTCTGCATTCTCTTAAGACCCCCTTAGACGAGGCTGAGCCAGGAAGCAAAGGATGGGATGCAGAGATGGAACAAATAAGATATAAGCTGTTGCTGTTGTAACTGAACAGGCTACTGCGTTTTCTTCCTCACCCAAACTTTCTGCCCTGGGAACTCCTATATAAAAGCCCTTCCGCTCCCTTCTTGGCCATATGCTGCCTGCTCTCTTTCACTTCATTGCAGGTCATTGTCTACAAGTGCCTGTGGAAGGGCCCATCCTTTAGCAGCAGAACACTTGATTTGTAACGAAAAGGTCTCTGGCCCAGTCCCTAGTTATCTCCTGTCAAAAGGGGATAAGGTAGCAAGGAATGCTATAGGAAAGACCTTTGCTTGTTGTCCAGAAGGCGGTTGCAGGTCAGGACAGACAGCACTGGACCAAATGGAACAATGGTCTGATTTGCTTTAAGACTTGCTAAGTTAGGACTTGAGCCTGAAAGGTGCTATAATGTTTACGAGTGTATCTGGGTAGGCAGAGGCCTTGGGGGTCAGACCAGGGCAGCGTAATCTTCCCCCTTTGAATTGTGTGTGAAATTCACTCCTGACAGAGGCAAACAGCATGAACATAGTACAGTGGTACCTCAGGTTACATACGCTTCAGGTTACAGACTCCACTAACCCAGAAATAGTGCTTCAGGTTAAGAACTTTGCTTCAGGATGAGAACAGAAATTGTGCTCCGGCGGCACGGCGGCAGCAGGAAGCCCCATTAGCTAAAGTGGTGCTTCAGGTTAAAAACAGTTTCAGGTTAAGAACGGACCTCCGGAACGAATTAAGTACTTAACCTGAGGTACCATTGTAATTTAATTGCTACTTTCCTTGATGGAAGGATTGCTGCCCTGGTGCTGCTTGTTGTTATGAGTTTGGCTCTCTCAATTAGCATGAATGGGTCCATCGTTTGGCCTGACAAACTTGATGGGTGAGCAGAGACGTCGCAGAAGGTCTTTAATGTGCCTTAATGTTCTGGAATCTTTCTCCAGTCTTGGGAATATGACACTCCTAAGCATTTTGGGGTGGAGGGGTGGGACAGAGATGCAGCTAGAAGTCTGAATTGAGTTAGGCTGTGCACACACATTCCCACTGGGAACCAAAGTTTGTTAAGGGTGCTGGGAATTATACTTCTATAAGGGGTAATATACAGTTTCCAGGATTCTGGAGGTGGCGGAACTCTAAACCTGCATCATCATCATCATCATCATCATCATCATGCTGCCCTATACCCAGAGGTCTCAGTGTGGTTCACAGAACAAAATCAAAACATAAAACCACAAAATACATAACCAAAATAAAAACAACAACTGAATAACGCCCCCCCCCAACCCACATTTTAAAAGAGCATAGGATGTCAATCAAATCAACCAAAGGCCTGGTTAAAAAGGAACATTTTTGCCTGGTGCCTAAAAGTGTATAATGAAGGTGCCAGGTGAACTTCCCTGGGCAGAGCATTCCACAGACGAGGAGCCACTGCAGAGAAGGCCCGTGCTTGTGTTGCCACCCTCCAGACCTCTTGAGGAGGATAGGAGGCATAAGGTATTAAATATATGGTGTGTACACAACCATAGACAGTCTGCTGGGAGCTTTTCAGCTAAAGATTTGGAGTACCAGTTGGCACCACTCAGTTGCTCTCTGGGAATCACTGAGAGAGCATCAATTGTTTTGCTGCCTGCTGCAGAAATTTGTTTGCTTCCACTACGGTCTGCTTACATATATTGCAAATGAAATGAACATTTCAAAAGCACCTTCCGTCTTACTGTGTGCTCTCATCCAGAGGAACTTAAGCCCTCAGGCACCGACTCTAGAACTTCTCGTCATTTGGGGAAACAAAGAGCCATTAACATAAAGTATTTTTCTAAGAAAAGTACCCGTCTAAGCATGTGTATCCCATTCTCAACTGACGTGCACATATGTTTTCACTCAGGCACCCTCACCAAAGTGGAAAGTTAAGAACATGAGCATAAAGCAATGCCCATCTGCTGCCGCCTTTGCCAATATAGCTTTTTATTTGGGCAGGGGTTAATGGCTAAGCTCAAGGTGTTTGTACATCTGTGCCCGCACAGCTTTCGAAAACAGAGCTCTTACGTTGATGAGTGTTGCCCATGGGCTGTTTTCGTAGGCCTTGCACTCTCTTGAAAAAGCCAGCTCGGTCGTGGAGACGCCACGCAGCAGTGACTTTAACAGGGTTTGTCAAATTTACTGAACTCGCCTTCTCAGTTTGAACCACTAGCCACAGGAAATGGTTTCCCAGTTATTTGTGTGGCTGCGCGGGTGGACCTATGCCAGCAAGATAATTCGCACTAATTGGCACCCTTGTTGCAGGCTCGGTGGGGAAGCCGAGGAGAGAATGGGCCACGGTGCCTGAACCTGCCTACCCCGACAAAAGGAGGAGGAGGAGGAAAGGAATGAAAAGCAGTGGAGGAGACAGATGGGAGGAAATGAGCAAAGAATAGGGGGTGAAAGGAGGTGCAGCAGATGGGAACCACAGGGAAGGGGAGAACAAGGCCATAGATTTAGGTGGGAAGGGGCGAGGGAGAGGGAAATGGGCTAGAGGAGAGAGAGATGGGCATTGCAGGAGTGGGAAGGTGGAAGGAGAGATTATCGGGAGCAGGAACTTACTGCTATGACCTGCTTCTCTGCTATGTTCTTTCTCTATTGAGCACAGACAGATACACACACACACAAACACACACATACCCATTTGCCCTGCACCTGGTGATCAGGGAGAAGCAGAGTTTGGGTCTGCACATTAGTTAACAACCTCCCCCCCACAACCCTCCGGCTTCTGCACTCTGAGCGTTTCTTAAGTCCCAGCCCCTGAGCAATAGTGATTTTTGATCCTGCTGCTGCCTCCACCCTTAGCTGGTGTGTGAGCTGAAGGTATTATTAGGATGCTTTAGTTCATGGGTTCTGGCTCTCTGCGGTTTCCATGGCAACCAATCCAATTCAGCCCCCGTTCTGTTTAGCTACAGCAACTCTCCAGAGGTTTCTTGAGAAAATGTGTTTGTCAAAACAATTTTATTTCTCCCCCTTTGGGCCCTGCTTAGCGACAGCCCCAGTTAAAGATGCAGGAGGTGGTTTTTGTGTGGTTGCCTTGTAAAATACATGTTGAGTTGGGATCCATTTTGCCAGGGCCACAAGAGACAATGAAATCTTTGCGTTTCCTGACAGGGGAATGCAACAGGCCAGCCCAGTGCTACTCCAGTTGCAAAGGCATCACGGTAAACTGGGCTGAAGAATGAGGCTCCAAACCCATTAATGTGAAACAGGTTCTGTGTTTAAATGACTGCAGGACCCAAGGGCTTATTCATACACTTGTGGCAAACTAATTTTTAACTCCAGTGCAAATAGCTGCTTTGGGGCATTTTCTCACTTGCTTTTTAGCTATTTATAAGCTGAAAGGATCAAGCTACAGTTACCTAATTAACGAAACAAACCTACACAAAACAATTTTTGATGTTTCATTCTCTGCAGCTTCCTTCTAATTAAAATTCATCTTCTCCTATCCAGAACACTCAGAGCACATTTTTCTCTTCTTCAACTCTGTGTGTGTTTTAAATGTTCCTCTGGTTTTCTCCCCCACCCCATTTTCTAATCTATATTCAGCTGCTCTTCACCACATTGCTTGTTTCTCGGGGTTTAGGACTTTCTTTATTCTTCCATTTAATAGGCACACACAGCAGATTTTACCTTGAAGTCCCTACGGACTGTTATCTCTCAACAATCAATCAAGCCAAAATATATTTTTCTTTCAAACTTAACATAAATGATTTTCCCTTCAAAGCAAATTTCTAATTCTCCTGGAATCATCAAAGATAGTACGCTTGGTTGTTCCTTAGTGAGTGAGGGTGCAAATGCAGGAACACTCTCCAGTGTCTTTTCAGTTGAGAGAAGTCTCTCTTCATACACTCAATCCAGCTGAACAATAATTAGTGGTATAAGATTATCAAGTGATCAAAATTATACAAGAAGGTAGCCTCACCAAGATAACAGAGCCCTCACCTGAACCCAAAATGCAGACATATTTGAAGAGGAAGATAAGATGGACCTGGCTTTGGAAGAAGCTACTTGACCAAAGCATATAAGTTCAGGACCTGGTGCTAGTACAAAGCATTGACCTGAAGGAAAGTGACTGCAGTTCAGTTGTAGGCCAAGATAGCAATGGCTTCTTTACCACAGCCAGAGGATAAGATATGGAAGAGACTTGGACAATCTTCCAACAGTGACTTAAGCCCAAACTAAATGATATGGTGGATTTGTGATTGGCTCTCCTCCCATCTGTGGGCTATGGGTCATTGTGGATGGGGGGTTAACCCTTCTTACCATGTACCATTTCCTCATTGCAAATTACCCCTGCTTTTCTTCTAGAAAAAAAATAGGGAAGTTATTAAAGGAAGTGCCATGCTTTTAAACTTTCTTCTTGGGGGGAAGGTGCCAGTACTACGTACCCTTGAGTACACTCCCCCCCCGAAAAAGCACTGCAAATTACTCTGACTTACACACTCACCCATTTACACATGTACTCTCCCATGGCTAATAGCTCTGACAGAGGTGGCCAATTTGCGTCAAGAAAATTGTGTGGGGTGGACCACTCAAGCAGAACACTCTCTCTTTGCTCAACTAGTGGACAGCAAACTGAGATCCTAACCAGGCAGTGGGTTTGAAGCTCCAGATTGCAACTCTGGCCTGCATTCTTGAGCACATCCTAACCTAAATTATCTGGGGGATAAGAGCAAAGGCTCCTGAGCTAGCACTTCGATTGATTCAGCATCTCAGTTCTAACATTGCTTTCCTTTTGTTTAAAGTGCTGAAGTAAACATATGGTTGATATTACACACTCCTGGTGCGTGATTGGCAGGGCAAGTCTCCCAATCAAAACTGGTTGACACGTTGTCTGACTGGGGTTCAGGAAAGTTGGAAAAACCCCTCTTGGTTTATGAAGCAGCAGCCATTACATTCAGCTGCACAGTACTGCCCCTTTGTTTTCAAAGTTAGCTAGCCCATGGGAGCTGAGCTTGGACTTTAACAAATGACCTTTCCTGCCCCAAAGGATTCTTTTTTCCAATGGCCTAGAATTTCTCTCTGAGGTAAATCCAGAAGTAGAACGTGACTGTTTTTGCTGGAGCTGGTGTATTGCTTGACAGGAGCAACATATCCCGTTTTGCTGCCTGAGGCAAAATGAGAAGGTGATACCACACCCTGCTACTGGAGCCACTTGTGAGGAAGCTGGCAAAATGTGGGTTAAACAAGATAACTGTTGGGTGGATTTGTAGCTGGTTGACTGACTGAGCCCAAAGAGTACTCATTAATGGTTCCTTGTTATTCTGGGGGGAAAGTGGCAAGTGGGTTGCCTCAGAATTCTGTCCTGGGCCCGTTGTTGTTCAACATCTTTATAAATGACTTGGATGAAGAAATTGAGGGGGTGCTCATCAAATTTGCAGATGACACCACACTGGGAGGGGTAGCTAATGCCACAGAAGACAGAATCAGAATTCAAAATTACCTTAACAGGTTGGAGAACTGGGCCCAGGCTAACAAAACGAATTTCAATAAGGATAAATGTAAGGTCCTGCACTTAGGCAGGAATAACCAAATGCACAAATATAGGATGGGGGACACCTGACTTACTAGCAGTACATGTGAAAAGGATTTAGGGGTCTTGGTGGACCACAAGCGCAACATGAGTCAACAGTGTGATACAGCAGCAAAAAAAAAGCCAACACTATTCTAAGCTGCATCAACAGAAGTCCAGATCAAGGGAAGTAATAATACCACTCTCTTCTGCCTTAGTCAGACCACACCTGGAATACCATGTCCAATTCTGGGCACCACAATTTGAGAAGGATGTTGACAAGCTGGAACGTGTGCAGAGGAAGGGGGTCTGGATCAGGGGTCTGGAAAGTAAGCCTTATGAGGAGTGCTTGAAGGAGCTGGGTATATTTAGCCTAGAAAAGAGCAGACTGAGAAGAGATATGATAGCCATCTTTAAATATCTTAAGGGAGCATGCTTGTTTTCTCCTGCTCTGGAGGGTACAATTTAAACCAATAGCTTCAAGTTACAAGATTAAATATTCTGATTCCGATTAAATATTCGGAAAAATATTTCTGACAGTAAGAGCTGTTCAGCAGTGGAACATATTCCTACGAGAGCTGGTGAACCTTCATTGGAGGTTTTTAAGCAGAGGTTCGATGGCCATCTGTCATGGATGCTTTAGCGGAGATTTTTGCATTGCAGGGGGTTGGACTAGATGACCCTTGTGTCCCAGCTCTAAGATTCTATGATTCCATGAACTTCCAGCCAGCTGAGGGAGAGGCCCCCATCCATTTGCTGCATTGCACAGAGCCCCTTCCTTTGTTCCCTTTACCTAGCCTATCACCTCATCGGGAAGCTAAGCTAGCTATTGCAAGAACCATAAGGGGATCCAAGCATTCAGCCTAACCCCTGCCCCAACTCATAACTATATTTGCTGTTGTTTAGTCATGTCTGACTCTTCGTGACCCCATGGACCAGAGAACGCCAGGCACTCCTGTCTTCCACTGCCTCCCGCAGCTTGGTCAAACTTATGTTCGTAGCTTTGAGAACGCTGTCCAACCATCTTGTCCTCTGCATAACTATATATATTCTCTATAACTCAAACCCAGCATCATAATCTACCATGAGCGCCAAGCCACAAAATAACAAGCTCCAAAGTACTCATTGAATAAGCTTTTATACTTGGATGGAGTAATGCAACTTAATCTGCAGGCACAGCCATGCCTGAATAAAAAGGTTGATTTCTAAACACAATTACTCTCTTTGTGGGAAGTTGCTGGTCATGGAAGGCAATAATCCTAGTATGGATCATCAGTACAGCGGTAGTAACTGCCATGCAAAGCATTTTGCTTCACTTATGGATACAATGCAATTTCCATTGCACTTGTTAAACTCTTCCATAAGCCCCAAATATACTAATGGTGTGAAACATACAGGTCTTAGAAGCCTTGTAGTCCTATGTGCAGCCAAAGTTAGATGTCACACAGAGAGTTATTCTGTGGAACGGTGAAGTTCTGCAGTAAGTGGCCATTCTTTAAAACCAGGACATGTCCCACAAATAAGTCCTTGTCGGCATTAACTGTTCACTGAACGCCAGTATTGATTCATGTTTGTTTTTAAAACTCACTTGAGCTGACTTTACTGAAACATTTGGGAGTTTGTCTGAAGGTACACGGCTGAATGCTGTACAATTTAAGAGGGGCAAATTTCCCTACTGTGACTTACTGCTGCTACAAAAATTCTGCAGATTGGACATCACATTTGTCACCTATGATGTAGAGCAGATTGGGTCCTTCTAGGTTACCTATCAAGCTTTGCTTTTGTCCCCACCGCCCTCACCTCTTGCTAGGGTTTTTCAAGATTGCGCTGCTCCAGATGTAGACTAGCGCAATTACAGTGAGAGCTTTCCTTTGAAAAATAGAAAGTAACTCTGGGGACAGGCAAGCAAGCCCTGCCAATGCATCCTGCCTGACAGTTCATAGAAGCCAACCCATGTGGACACAGGAGACAGGAAAACATAAATTAAGAAAACAAACCAAGACAACTGTGCTGTAAACTGGGGCCAGGGCAGACTTTGGATTTGCAAACCAACTTTATTTAAAAGAAAGAAAATCCTGAGTTCCACCAATTGGAGCCAAGTTCAAAGGCTTGCATTTTGAAATAAATAATTCCGAGCCCAATTATTATTTTTTATATATTTTTTGAAGTACCCAAACTGATCTTACAGTCCTTCCATGTGAAAATCCACAACTGATTCTTCCCCCAACATCTTTCTTCAGTGCAGCATGGGAGCCATTTTGTTGGTCCCACTGTTGAGCAATTGGGAATCGGAAATTGTTGTTGATCCACTTCAGATCACATGGCAGTCACCCAACTGATCCTGACCTGCCCACCTCTATTGTAAAGAACATAAACCCAAACTGGATTGACATAATCTAGCTAGAGATGTTAAGGCCCTGGGTGGCTGGGGGAAGCTCAGAGGGTCCCCCCACCTTTTCCAGCCCCCTCCCCATTTTCCCAATTTCCCCCAAGCCTTCAGATCTGTAAATCTGGCAGCTCCAGATTGTTTTAGGTGAAAATTATGCCAGCTCAGATACTACCATCCTGTTAATACTTCATGATTTGTCCCTGTCAGAATATTGAACCTCACAATGATGCTGTTAGAATATCCAATTTTCTTTTATTTATTTTTTTAGGAGGATATATTTCCATATCTGGCAAGGGAAAAAGAAAAGTCTGAAGGTATAACTGCAAAGCATGTCCTCAGGGCACAAACCTCAACCAGCATTTTAAAAGAACATTTTGCCATTAAACACATCCACCCACTCCTTACTCAGACAAATTCATAGGATATTATTGATGATATTTTAAATGTTTTAACAGCAGGGATGAGGAACCTGTGGAAATCTCTAGATGTTGCTGGACTTCAGCTCTCCTCCCCGTTGGCTATGCTCACAGGGGCTGATAGGAAATGGAATCCTTGCAGGGCACAGGATTTCCCTGCCCCCTTGCTTTACACACTACTGCCCACAGCCCTCTGCAATGTTTTGCATGCAAAAGGTCCCAGGTTCAATCCCTGGGATCTGCAGGTAGGGTTGGACTAGACCCCAGCAAGACACCGTGCCCTGTCTCCCCCTTGTGAACTGGCACGGTTGTCCTTCCAAGCCACGGGACTGGGCAAGCAAGCAGGCACTCCTATCCGTAGGCTGTGCCTTCTAGGTATGCTCACATCATCAAAGCCACCACTGCATTCTAGCCAATGGAGGAGGAGCTGTCACAGTCAACTCACAGTCCAGTCTAGCCTCAGGTGCCTCCCTGGACACAGGGGACACTTCACTGATAGGAAATGGTCCCAGACTAAAGTCAGGCAGCTCTACCATGGCAGGGCATCTCATATCAAGGCAGGACTGCCCCCTGACAACACACTCAGTCCCTCTTCAGCATCAAAATCAGCACCTCCCAGTCCACTGGGCCCCTCCCCAGGATCCAATTCTGAACTTTTGTCCCATTGCTACCCCCACACCCATCAGTCCTGCCAAGATGCCTCCATGGGGCTCATGACACACTGTCTGCTGGTCACTTGGGTGCTGCACACTTGTGGCTCCTTGGTGACTCCACAACATAGTCAGCTTGGCTGGAACTTAACAGCCAGGGTAGAAGAAGCATGGCATGGCTAGTGCACAGTCACCCCAATGCATACTGTCAGGAGGCATAAGTGCTTGATCATAGCTGACAATAGGTATTGGAAGAGCCTCAATTGTGTTTGCAGTAGAGTAGACAGTGCCTGAACAAATGCTTGTATAGACCAAACCAAAGGCGTACCTAGGCTCCCTTGCACCCTTGGCAAGGAGCTGGATCAGCACACACACACACACATGTCCCTTGCACCCTTTCTGGGCCTGCACCCTTGGTGGGAGCCAACCTTGCCAACCCCTAGGTACACCCCTGGACCAAACAAGTGGGAATGGAGAAAGCAGGTAAGGGTAACACTGGCAAGTAGGTAAGTCTTTGCTGCTGCCCACTTCAGAGAGAAGAGCAAGCAGGCAGGGACTTGTTGCCAATGGGGCAGGCCAGGGACTCAGGAGACACACTTGCTTCTGTGCAAGCTGAGAATGAGGCAAGGGCTGTCTGCATACGACAAAAGGATGTCTCTAGTTGCTCAGACCAGCAACCAATTCACCCATTCACCTGATGAAGGATAGCCTGGGCTGGAGTGAGCGAGTGATATTCCCTAAGACCTTGCAAGGTGTGCCATTTCTCTGCTGACAAATAGGACACGGCCATTTGTGGAATGTCACCCCTGACAAATACAGCTTTCATTATTGAGATGACGGAACCTGCTGACTTGTCTGGCAAATGCAAAGACTCTGGAAAAACAGCCAACTAGGATGAAGTATGGTTGTCTGCCCAAGTGCTCCTGCCACACCCTAAATCACTTGATCAGACATTCTGTGTCAGCAGTAGAAAACCTCTGGCCTGCAGGCCAGATTAGGCTCACTAGGCTTCCACATCTGGCCTGTGGTGCAGTCGGTCCAAACAATTATTCCTTTGCAGCCTGGCTTGAGTTCAAGCAAGGCTACAAAGACTTGGGAGCCCACTTAGAATCTGCTCTTGCTTCTTCCTTTGAAGTCAAAACATATGACATCATATGACATCAAGTGACTGATAGGTGCTGGCCCCGCCCATCTGTCAAAATACCCTGTAGGGACTGTGGAATTCTGAAACTATTACTCAGAATGAAATTTTCAAAAGCATGCTCAGAATTACAGCCTATTATCAGCAGAGGCCCTCCTTTTTTTTGTTTTTGTTTTAAAGTGGTTGCTGCTTCTCCTGGAATTAACATAATCTTTTTAGTCCATCATTTAGACCTGTTTCCTCACAGCAAATTTGCCCTTTCAGTATTTGTTTCCTCTTGGCTGTCACAGCAAGCCAACGTTTGCTTGCTTTATATAATTAAGGCAATTGCTGTTTAGTGAGGGAAGAAAGAATACTTTTTTCCAAGGAATTAGTGCACGTTTTCTTCTGCTTGTAGCCAGGACCAGTGTAACCCTGCCTTTTCTTTCCTTCCTCCCACTTTTCATTCTCTGCAAAGATTGACCATATCCACCTTTCACTCTCCTAGCCTGCTTGGAAGAAAAGTTCCTGCTCTGGTCACCCCACAGCACTGCAGGTGTGTTGGGATGGCTCAAAGATTTTAAGCCATGTCTCAAAAAACAAACACTCAGCAGATAGTAGCATTAAAGCAACACTTAGCAGGGAGAGGGAGAAAGCACTGAATTATGGTTAAACAAACTGGATTTGTGTTTTAGAACAGTGTTTTGTTGCCAGAAAACCCCAGTATCAGCAAAAGTCCACCTTATGTGGTTGCTATTTGGCAGGTACCACCAATTGCAGCTATAGTGCTTTGCCAGTCAACAGTGCTGCGATAGTTTTTTAAACCCGGAAAAATTACTACTAGCTTGGTAGTTTGAGAAGATGGGATGGCAGGTGAAACCCTGGTATAAACATCCTTTGGATGATCCAAAATTCTTAGTGTCAATCCAGGAAAATGGGTAGTGTGTGGAAACAACCCAGGTCTGAATTGCATGTATTGTGGGCTCCATATGGCTGTTACAATGACACTTTTCTTTGCAAATTCAGTGAACACGTTTAGGGGCTGTGGATGCAACACTGAAGCAGCCGGCATCTACCCAACGTACTTACATTTCTTTTAGACTGTAGAGCAGGCACCCCCAACCTTCGGCCCTCCAGATGTTTTGGACTACAATTCCCATCATCCCTGACCACTAGTCCTGTTAGCTAGGGATCATGGGAGTTGTAGGCCAAAACATCTGGAGGGCCGCAAGTTCAGGATGCCTTCTGTAGAGAGTTACCTAAATATATCCCAGGGCATCTAAAGCTCTCTAGAAACACTTTAATGCAGCTGCATTGATTGAGGGTGGAGCAGTCCCTATGATACCCATACACCCCTCTTTTTAATACCAAACAACAACAGCTACTACTACTACAAGAAATTGGCAGCAATATTATTTTCCACATTGGCTGAAAATCTTCCTTTCCTCCTAAGCCTACTCAAATGAGTCTATTTTATCTTTGCAGTTTTTAATTCTTACTGGTTTTCATGTTTCTAGTACTGTCTTATGAACAGTTTTGTGCTTTAAAGTTTATTTCTGTAAACCACTTGGGTATTGCTTGAATGTAGAGTGGTTTGCATTATGGAAGGAAGGAAGGATGGATGGAAGGAAGGAAGGAAGGAAGGAAGGAAGGAAGGAAGGAAGGAAGGAAGGAAGGATTGGAGGGGGATCTTGGGGAGCACAAAAATTATTGAGGGGCATATGCAGCCTATGGGCTGCAGGTGAGTCAGTGTTGCTCGACATGTTAATATATCTAGGGGACTTTGGGTTTCTTTGGGGTGGGAGGAAGTGGTGCTACTTCACAGAGTACTCTTCTTAAAATCATCTTTTTCATAAGATGCCATTGGGTGACAGTCTAAAAGCAGTGTTGTTGGAATTAATACCTCAGCCCAAATATCCTTGCACACAGCGGCAAGCTGTAATTGCACAACTGTGAGCAAGCATCTGTGTACTCTTACCTGCAGAATAGGTGATTGGTGCTTGGGTTGGCTGAAAAGGTTGAACAAGTGTATAAAGGAGAAAGGAAGTTCAAAACACAGATTTAGGTTCAGTTCTAGCAGACAAAAAACCATGGGCTGGACAGGTCTGCCTTTCTCTTCTGCTGCTTTGCACAATAATTCCAGAGAGACTCTGTTGATGCCCCCAGTGGGAAACATCAGACAACAGCTTCAATGAGTTAGACAGCAATAACTTAATGACAAGGAAATTAGATACAAAAACTCTATTAAAATAGCATTAAGACGAGGATATAATGCTACAAAAGCAATGAAATGAGAAGCAATTGAAGGTAATAAGGCTGGGGAGGGGGTGGAACTGTGGAAAGGTAATATACTGCACTGTACTGTTTAATAAATCTACTCAAGGAACTAATGAACAGGAGGGGGACTCAGGGGGCGGTGGCAAAAACAAACTGAGGCCAGCAGCACGATGCGAATGGCAAGGGAAATGCCAATAACAGGAAGCTGAAATACAGTGACTCAGAATACAACCCCAGTGGGGAGTAAAACCTTTGCTTTTCTTGGTAAGAAAGTGAAATTAAAGCAAGGCTTGGTTCGAACAGAGGAACACAATGCCCTGTGTCTGGTTAATGACTCTGTATTTTATTTTACACTCCCTTATCACCGTGGGATAATCTCATTTGAAAGCCTCTTCCATTAAGCTGGACAGACAAGGCAGGCAGGCAGGGGAAGAGTTTATGGCTTGGTGGCATCTGGGCCATTTTAACCCAGTCAGTGGATGACAGGGAAGGAAACACAGCAGCTGTTGTTTCTACAAGTGATGCTAAGGAAGGATACCTTTTGAATTGGGACACATCATTTGTGAAACGTTGTTAGTGCAGGATAGAAAATAGGAGAGCCTTTTTAATGAGTCCTGCTCCTAGTGCAGTGTCACTTGTTGGCAAGACGTTTCAGTAACCAGAAAAACTCTCTTTTCCCTGTCTTATTTGCCAGTGTGTTTCATCCTTCCCTAGGACCTGCTATTTAGGATACTAACATACACTGCAAAGTCCAGGTGCAGCCACTAAGGCCCTTGCTTGAGCTCCCATCAGCAGTACGTCAGATGCTGGCAAGATAGAAAGGAGGGCCTTCCTGGATGATATGAACACCTGGGCACACTTGTTATGTTGGTCCTGCATGTAATCAACCAGGAACCACACAGGTGAGCAGCCTGTATGTGCAGGAACACACATACACTCACCTGCCTGAACAGGAGTGCCCCGCAACCGTGCATGGCCCTGGAACCAAAATTCATGGGGGCCCAGCCCCTTCATGGGGACCTTTGTGGGTGCTCAGGCACCCAGGGCCCCAGAGAGTTGGCATCTATGTGCTTGAAGTCATACTGTTTTGCTTGCACATCTGTGAATTAGGTTAAAGGAATCCCACTAGTACTGGGTTAGCAAGTTCCCTTTCAGTTCTGAGCTATTTAGGTAACTTTGGGTGAGGTTTTTTACCTCTGGGTAAGCTGTTTTACATCTTTGTGCCTCTTCCTCCTCTCACCCCCAGTAAAAATAGAACTATGTACTATTATTATGCATCTGTAACCCAGTATCAAAATGCTAAGATAAAGCATAAAAACTCTCATCAGCAGAATCTGGATGAATTAATTAAACTTGAATACTTGGCTTTTAACCAATTTAGGAATAATTCATAAAGATTACCATTTCAGAATTATTTTCCATTCATGGCACCACCAGTGGAACACTCAAAATAACTTCACCACCTTCACATTCAATTTTGGTTAACGAGTCACAAGCAGGGGGCGAAAGCCCCAAAGATGGTTGTGTGAACTGGACTGTGTTTCCAGCTCATTAAAATTAAGATATACCTGTACAGGTAAATCAAAGTTTGGGAGCACAATGTTCACAGTTTTTGGAGCAGGGTGGGGGTGGGAATTTCCAATCCAAGTTTAAATGTCATGTCTCAAGAACTTATTTCCTTATCTTACTTAAACCTGCTTTGGGCCCTCACAGAAAGATTACCTAAGGTAGAAATGAGACGAACTAGAAACAAGCCCAAGATTTCTATTTACGTAACATGAACCACTCAGGCATGCAACAATGGAAAATGCAGCTAAAACAGAGAGATACACATTAGCCAAGCCTCTGTAGGAGAGAGTTCAGGTACTGTGTCCAAGAAGGCTGCCAGCTATGATTCACCAGTCTTAATAAGTGTATTTGGTCTCTGAAGCATGCCACTTTTGAAGACCAGACCTCACTAATGACCATGCCTTGGTTTCAAAGAAAGAAGAGAATGATGCATGGTTCAGCCACTACTCTTCATCCTCAATAGAAATAAGGGACTCTTAAAGTTCGAAGCACAGCAGTCAAAGTCCCTGCTGTTCTATAGTAATTGATGGGAAAGTCAAATGGTGGCGTGTGCCAAAATATTCAGGAGAATAGGCATGTTAGTGCAAACTCTTTGGAAATGCTTCTTTTAAAAGCTTTTCAGAGTTGCTTTTTCTAGAGATCGGAACATATGCATCTGCCTCTTGCTGAGTCAGGCAATTTGTCCATATAACTAAATATTGTCCTGTAGTGGCTTTCCAGGGTGATTTCCAGCATTACCTGGAGAATATTGGGACCTTTAGCATGCATAGCATTGCAGGAAGCTGTGGATGAGGTTATATGGTACTGGGTTTTGGGTTTTTTTTAACCTCCAAAGAAGTAATGAGTACTAGCTTTCACTTTTAAAAAAATGAGTTTGCCTTTGACAAGGTAGAAGGGTTTTTTATTTTTTTTAAAAAATGGAAAAATGTTCTTTTTAAAATGCTCACTGAGTTTTGTGCCCCGAGGTTATGCTCTGCAGTTATATCTTCAAACCTTTCTCTTCCCCTTGCCAGATTTTTTTTTTTAAATGTCTCCTTTTTTTAAAAGGTGGATATTCTTGCAGCATCATTGTGAGGTTCAAACTTTCGGATCTCTTGTGATGGTAATGATCAAATCTCAATGGGCAGCAAGCATGATGTAATGGTGGCAGTTTTAACCTCCAAGGCAAGTAAACTTATGAGCCTTCTTTCCCTCCTTCTGCATCTTGGTCCTTCAGTAGAAACTTATTCCTTGCCCCTGAGTGGGATTTGATGAGAAGCATGTAATACATGCTATCTTGAAATAATTCACTGCAGGTTTTATTTACAACCCATTTAATTCTGGATCAGGACATTTGGGTTTGCTTTAATTAAGTCTGAAGAGACTTCCTGTCAAGCTGGACCTATTAGTAAAATTAAAATTGTCATTGGAGTATAGAGCGAGTGCCAGGGTCCTGAGGCTTCCTGATCATCCTTTCCATTCTTTTTTCTTTTGTTTACCAAGCTGTTTTTGTGTTTGTGTTTGTGTGTGTGATATGGCAGAGATGCATCTTCATTTCAGTGTGATCAGGGCTCTCTCTCTCTCCCTCCCTCCCTCCATAGTTCATTCCAAAACTCCGGGGTCACACACATGCTCCATTTGCAACCAGATCACGGTCTTTGCTGCTCCACATCTGATGGAAAGCGTGAAGAGTTTGATCTATAATTTACAGAGATGTTCGTCTGGGGAGCGGTTTGATGTGCTGGGAAATATAGACGCTACCAGCCTGGCTCTCTCTCTTCTTTTTAATTTTGAAAGTCTTCGCATCAAGGAAGAGTGTTGATGATAATATACAGCAGGCATGATTGGTTTCCCCAGGCACTGCCGCCACCACACACCTTCCTCTTCCCTTCTCCCCCAGAGAAAAATCCTGTGATGCTTTCCCTCTGCAGAGGCTTATTTGATCAAGGAGTAAGAGGAGGAAGGTGTCACACAGGATCAGCTGCCCCATTTCCAGCTCTTCGCTCCTCTGCCTCTTTGCTCCTCACGAATTCTCTGTAGCCTTTCAATAAATTGCTTCTCAACAGTCTTCTTTGGCACCCAGGCCTGGATTGAAGGGGGAAAGAGGGGCATGTGCCCAGGCAGGGGGTGCAGGGGGTGCAAAGCAGCATCCTGTGTGGAAGAGAGAGGAGAGAGGCACAGTGGAGGCCCCACTTTTTTCAGGCACATCAAAATCTCACTTAGCCTGCCTTTTCCTTTGCACGTTTTGCCCCCGGTTCCTTCAGGTCAAATGTTGATGCTTGGGCACGATCAATTGCTATAGTTGCCAAGCCAACTAGTCTCTCTTGCAACATGGCTGAGCATAGGTAAGTTTTTATAAGTTTGAGCTTTGAGAAACTGCAGTCACCACTTGCCACTGGAAGGGTGAGAAGGATCCACAGAGCAACAGAAACATTAGGCACATTGTCCAAGGGTTTTTGTTGTAGTGTGAAGAGAATTACTCTTTGGAATTTGGAAGTCTTCGAGCTATTGCTATAAGTTCACATCACAGATCTTCAGCATCAATATATTTGTTTCCACGGTGCATGAATTATTTTTCCAGATTCTTGCATCCCTCAGGTACATCTTCAATAGTATTTGGGATTTTTTTTTGTTTTTTTGAAACTGTATAGGACAGTAAGTCAAATAGGGAATTATATTTACAAGTAGGTAGCCATGTTGGTCTGCTGTAGTCGAAACAAAATAAAAAAATTCCTTCCAGTAGCACCTTAGAGACCAACTAAATTTGTTATTGATACAGGTATGAGCTTTCGTGTGCATGCACTTCTTCAGATACACTGAAACAGAAGTCACCAGACCCTCTCACTATATATAAGGCTCTGGTGACTTCTGTTTCAGTGTATCTGAAGAAGTGTTCATGCACACAAAAGGTCATACTAATAACAAACTTAGTTGGTCTCTAAGGTGCTACTGGAAGGAATTTTTTTTATCTTGTAGGGAATTATATTGTTGTAGCTGTTGGAATCTCTCTTCAACAGATTGTATGGCCATGTGTAGGACAGCATAGTAGAAACCTACTTTAAAGTCTGGTTTGGATCTTGTGGTGCCTCTTCTTGGGCCCATATTCAAACTGTTTCTTTCTCCTTTTTCTAACTTGTTCTGTCCCAAAGTTTGGTAGTATTTCTTTTCTAGCTTCTTTGCAATCTCAGTAGCATCTATAAAAATTGTCGAAAATCCTCATCACACCAGCAGCCCACAATATACTTCTTGGTCACTTGCAGTTGGCTTGTAGCTGAATTTAAATCAGTTTCCTTATTTTGTAGTAACTTGCTTGTAAAATTGACTTCAAAAAGGATGTTGTGCCATGTAACAAAGGGATACCATAAACTTGAACTTGCAGCAAGGGGCTTAGCTTCAATTCAGGAAGTATTTTCAGGTAAACCTTTTAGGCTTGTTTCATCAAAAAATTCTATTAAAGCATTATATATACTACCAAGATGATATATCAGTGGTTTCGAAGCATTGATTCAACTCTCCCATATTGTTTCGCTCAATGGCTTAACAGTTATGCCTAAGTCTGATACATGGCTAGTTAGAATTTGATAAGAAATAATTATAGATCTGTTGAACCAAACTGAAGAAACTAGATGCTTCCAGACAACATTTAGTAGCATCATTAAGACCAAGTTTAAAGTGTGTGCATTACAGGGCACAAAAAAGGGACATATAGGTTATGCCTAGGACTCTTTTCTACGCCATTTTCTTTGCCTTTCATGCTGCTCCCATCATCATAACCTTGACCACACAAATCTCAGTTGGTAATACCATTTGCTAAAGCTGTCCAGGAAGTGTTTCTGTCATAAAGGCACCTGTAGTCTCCATTAGTGGAACAAATCCAAATGAATGTTCTCTTGTGATACTCTCAGGTTCAGACATCTCATTATCTGATGGTTTGATTACATCAACATAATGTACAATCATTGTCAGTTGTTCAATATAACTAACATCAGGTGTGCGGTCCAGAATAATTGAGTAGTATTTGGCTGAGTTTGATGCGCTAAAGTTTTCTGCTTTATAGTACCACCTAGAAGCTGTAGAAGCTAATTTGGGATATATTTTCCTAGGTAGTGAACCACTGTTCCTTGATCTTTAACTCTGCACAAATGTTCATACAAGATAGGATCAACAAGGGCTAGATATTATATAAACTTCAAAAAAAATCCATTGCTAGCACTATACAACTTTTCAGTTGTACCATGGAGTGCTAAGTTTTGCATATCAAGAACTCTGACCAATGCAATCAAGCATTCCAAGATTTATAGCCAATATTGTTCTCCTTACCTAATTTTCTGCTAGTTAATATCAATTGTTTTTCCTTTAGGTAAGTGCAATTCAACTTCTCTCCAGCTCCCACTTTTCGTGACATCCTCTCTTTCCTTGATGCTTTCCATAAATACAGTGGTACCTCGGGTTACATACGCTTCAGGTTACATACGCTTAAGGTTACAGACTCCGCTAACCCAGAAATAGTATTTAGGTTAAGAACTTTGCTTCAGGATAAGAACAGAAATCATGCTCCGGTGGCGCGGCAGCAGCAGGAGGCCCCATTAGCTAAAGTGGTGCTTCAGGTTAAGAACAGTTTCAGGTTAAGAATGGATCTCCAGAACGAATTAAGTACTTAACCCTCTCTGGGCTGCATTGACCATTACAGTGGTACCTCAGGTTACATTCGCTTCAGGTTACAGACTCCGCTAACCCAAAAATAGTGCTTCAGGTTAAGAACTTTGCTTCAGGATAAGAACAGAAATCATGCTCCGGTGGCGCAGCAGCAACAGGAGGCCCCATTAGCTAAAGTGGTGCTTCAGGTTAAGAACAGTTTCAGGTTAAGAACGGATCTTCAGAACGAATTAAGTACTTAACCCGAGGTACCACTGTATCTCCAATTTGTGAAACTTCAGTGCTAGAGTTTATATCGTTTGGAGGAGGAGCACCGCATTCAGCTCCCTCAGTGCTAGTTTCAGCAAGAGTATTGTCATATTCTTGTTCTTCAGTTGCTTTCTGTGTGCATAGGTATTTCAAAAAGTACCCCTCTTGCTTTGCTTGCTGCTTAACTTTTTCTGCCTTTCATTTGCAGTACTGAGCTCCAGATGGTCATGTTTTTATCAGCCATAACTCATTAGAAAAATGAATACATTTTCTGAAAAAGCAGTTGGATGACAATGACAAAGGTGAGAAAGAGTTTCTCCCCTACGTACTCTGCCACCCACCACTGAAATATATTGCCTTCTTCCTGGGATGGGCCAGGAGGCGGACCTTTCTACAGAAGCCTGCAAGGGACACAAAGCCTGCATCATTCCACCCACTTCCAGGTGCTGCTCTTGATGGGGCAGAAGGCAGCAGTGCAGACTACCCCCCTCCAGGGTATAATTTGGAATATGGTTTTGGAAAGTGGGGATTTAATAGATGACACCTTACTTGAACCTCTCCCCCAACCCTAACTATGACTGGAGCACAAACCCATGTTCAGTCTTCAAGGTGCGAGATCCAGTATGCATGGAAACATCAGGCAACCTGCAAGGATAAAAATAGCACCATATACAGAGCTGTGATCATATTAGTTCGAAACAAACAGGAGCAGCTAACGGCCGGATGGAAGACACCTGAAAATGAAGGCTAGCCAGGCAACTCAAACTCAGGAGCAAATAGCAGACTAACGTCTAGTCCCGTGGTTCCCAAAGTGAGGCACGCACCCCACAGGGGGGCAATTTGATTTTTAAAGGGGGCAATTTGAGAATGAGTTATTAACAGTTAATGGCTTTTTAGACTTCCACCACATGAACAGGACTTCCCTTTTTGCATACAGTTTTTTCTTTTTTCTCTTTATCTTGACTCTTCATTTTTCTTCTTTGTTTCTGCTGTAAACGATCTTTTATGTCTTTATTTTAAATCAATAAAGATTATTTTTTTTAAAAAAAGGAGTTTACCTTTTGAATAATAAGAATTATATGTCATGGGGGGGCATCAGGATTTTAGAGATGCTTAGGTGAGGCATGGCCAAAAAAAGGTTGGGAACCAGTGGTCTAGTCTAACATCTCCTGCAACTCACACAGTTCCAGAGCCCCCAGAAACCCAATCCATGAGAAACAGGGTCCTAACATGTTCCCCTGAATGTTACTCTGACCTAAGGAGAACATTACAGATGCTGCCGTTTCCCTTCCCCACAATCTCCATCCACATGGCACTACATATTGGAACAGTGTTATTCTGAGAACTGTTTGGGGTCTGGTGCATAAAAAGAGGTTTGAAAGATACATTTCCGACCTACCTCTGTGGCCTGGTGCAAGGCACCAATAAGGCATATGGGCTGTGACATTGCGGAGGTAAAGTAGCTATTGTTTCCTGCTTGGCAGGGGGTTGGACTCGATGGCCCTTGTGGTCTCTTCCAACTCTATGATTCTATGATTCTAGGAGCACTGGAGGATGTTTGCTGATTCAACAGCACCTCTGACCATTTTATATGCTATGCCTTTCTTTCCTGCCTTGTGGGAGTAGGGTTTTAAGACTAAAACCATGCCCTATCTTTCTCTTCACGTGTGGTGCTAGTAATAAATGACTGCTTAACTAATATAACCCCACTGCTGTATCTCAGTTACCTAATAAGCTGTAATTGCCTGTATTGACTTGTAAGGAAGGTGAGGGAGAGGTGATGTTGATGGGGCAGCCCAGCCTGCCCACAGTTCCTCTAATAGAAAACCTCCCAGAATGGCTGAAGACTTCGTAAAAGGGTCATCTGTTATTCCTTCTCCTTGCTCTTTAACCTGCAAGCAGTTCAATGAACTTTAAGTTTAGAACATCTCCTCCTCACATCCCCCTCCCCACTTGATAATCCCAATAGTCTTGATGGCCCTAATGAAAGCCATTAGCATCATCGACTTCACATTATGCTAAACTGCCGCTGCACTTTAATTTCAGCTGCCCAAAACACCCCAGTTCCTGCTGCAGATATTGGCCAAAGTAAGAGAAGATGTGGCAGCACCATATAGCAGCCAGAGCATTGGTCTTGGGTACCCTCATCCAAATCCCCACTCAGGCAATAAACCCATCATGAGAGTTTATGGTAGCCATACTTTCCCTTAGCCTATTTTAGCTCAACAGATTTTTGAGAGGATAAAACACCTGGAAGGAAAGAGGTGGAATATAGGTAGGGATAGGGAAGAAAGGTGACTCAGTTCACATTTAAAGGCACACCTTTCTAATTCACACTTTCAAGAACCCGAAACACGAGAAAGACAAGAGCAACGCGAAAAGCACATGAACCAAAATGCAGCCGTTCTTTGAAATTTGCACTTCTCAGAATTTTGTTATGCAGTTTTCCAACCAAAGTAATGCATACAAAAATGCATATGTTGGGGATAAGGTGCCCATAAAAATACACACAGTAGTTAAAAAAAAACAACATTAAAAAGTGCATTATTTTAGGGGGAATTGCTTTACAGAAATGTGCATGTTAGGCAAAATTGTATACAAAAATGTGTATAATAGGTGAAATATTCATATTTGCATTAAAATGCTGGTGCATTTTCATTAAGACTGGGGGTGGAATTAGCAAAGTGCTGTAGGAATGTGCAGAACTGAATTTAAGATTGGAAAAATGAGAAACCGAAATGGACACACTTGCCCATCCCTAGATACAGTGTGACAAATAAATAAATGGTGCTTCTCACACATTGTAAGAACTACC
This sequence comes from Podarcis bocagei, assembly GCF_964188305.1. NCBI lineage: Eukaryota > Metazoa > Chordata > Lepidosauria > Squamata > Lacertidae > Podarcis > Podarcis bocagei. The sequence goes on along the minus strand of NC_138126.1, from coordinate 57,589,562 downwards.
CAGCAGTTTAACATGGGAGCATCCTGTAAGATTCCTAGTAGAAATACATGGATTTCAGGTCTGTACAGCACAGTAATCGTCAAGCCAGCCTTCCCCTTTTATAAATCCACGAAATTTGTTTATTAGGAGCATGTGAAATGAAAATGTTAAATCCTAGCCTAAAGAAGAGAAACAAGGAAAGGTCCTGGGAAGTATTGGCACCTCATGTAAATGGAGGTCTCTTGGGAAGGTATCCACACACACCCTTAATTACTGGAGAGTCTCTGTTTTCTTTGCCAATGCTTGATCATGAATTAAACCAGTTTATGCCTTCACTTTACTTAAGCAGCAGTTTCAAACAGCATTCCAGAAGATGCCTCAATTTAACATCTGAAGGTGCATTTATATATTTCTCCCCCCAAATCTCAACCACAGAACAGCTCCTCTCCCAGGACTCTCCCTGGACCTATTGATTGCCATTAGCTTCACAAATGTCACATTTATGTTAACTTGCAACTGATCAATCGCCTCAGAAACATAGCCATTTCACGCACTCATTCGTGTAGAATGAGCACATGAGTTGGTGGATAGAAAAACCTGGATGGCAATTTCTACCAGAGAGGGTCATTTTTCCCTGCCCAGCTCCCAGAAAGATGTCACACTGATTACCTGGCAAATGTGACCTGGCTGAAAGGTTGCCTGCTTTGACTCACCCCAATGTGGGTAAAGCTAAAGGGACCCCTGACCATCAGGTCCAGTCGTGACCGACTCTGGGGTTGCGGCGCTCATCTCGCTTTATTGGCTGAGGGAGCCGGCGTACAGCTTCCGGGTCATGTGGCCAGCATGACTAAGCCGCTTCTGGCGAACCAGAGCAGCGCATGGAAACGCCCTTTACCTTCCCGCCGGAGTGGTACCTATTTATCTACTTGCACTTTGATGTGCTTTCGAACTCCTAGGTTGGCAGGAGCTGGGACTGAACAACGGGAGCTCACCCCGTCACGGGGATTCAAACCGCCGACCTTCTGATCGGCAAGTCCTAGGCTCTGTGGTTTAACCCACAGGGCCACCCGCATCTAAGCCAATGTGGGTAGGAAGCCCTTAAAAGGGGGACTGGTAAAATGGTCTTAGCCTCCCCTACGCGATGGGGTGAGCTTTACCTTTTACTGTTATGAGAACATCTATGTGTGTAAGTGTATTCCCTACAGATGAAGGTGTGAAGTTCAGGGCAGAGCCTGTCCACCACACAGGTTCATTCTACATGATTTAATCCCTGAAAAGGAACTATGTGCCCAGGAAGCCTTAATAATAGGGAAGGATATGAGTTCAGTACATGCTACCACTACTCTCTTTTTACTCAAGTGCATCCTTAAAACCCAACTTTTCCATGAAGCATATTGTTTAAACCTCAGCCCCAACTGAAATGAAACTCTGTGTTTGTGCAGCTGCATTTCATTACATTCATACTCGGTAATTGTTCCAGTGTTAGAATGATGAAAATAAGCTACTGGTGGAAGGGACTTTTTTTCTTTTATTATGTTACTATGTAAAGCACTGTATTACCGTACTTTAATAACGGCTTCACCTGGTTGGTTGCCTGTTGAATGTAAGGCAAGCCTCCCAAGATGAGTGACATCATTTGTTAAAGGAAGGACAAATGGTTTTCCTTACCAGTCCTGAGGGAGCTGGGTGGTGCAAAACTGAGCAGCCTCTTTCCGTTCAGTGAAATGGAATGTGTGTTTAATAACTCCTAAAGATTCATGCTGGTGGGAGCCAAAGGAATAACACTTTATTCTTTCCTGAAGTCCACCATCAGTGACTTCAAGAGACTCCACAAGCAGGCAGCAGCAACTTGCTTTGTTTCCTGAGGGACTGAGCATTCTGGGCCACCGTAGCAGCTACTCCAATTAATGGAAGAGGCTTCACCACCATCATCACCCCTGCAATCAGGGCTGACCCAAGACATTTTGCGGCCTGAGGTGAAGGACAAGATGGCACTCCCTCACTCCATGCATACCCTTCAACATTTTCCCAGTGAAAATAGGCACATCCTACTCAATAATAAAGGGACGCGGGTGGCGCTGTGGGTAAAACCTCAGTGCCTAGGACTTGCCGATCGCATGGTCGGCGGTTTGAATCCTGCGGTGGGGTGAGCTCCTGTCTTTTGGTCCCAGCTGCTGCCCACCTAGCAGTTCGAAAGCACCCTTAAGTGCAAGTAGATAAATAGGTACCGCTTTATAGCGGGAAGGTAAACGGCGTTTCCATGTGCTGCGCTGGTGCTGGCTTGCCAGAGCAGCTTCGTCACGCTGGCCACGTGACCCGGAAGTGTCTCCGGACAGCACTGGCCCCCGGCCTCTTAAGTGAGATGGGCACACAACCCTAGAGTCGGACACGACTGGCCCGTACAGGCAGGGGTACCTTTACCTTTACCTTACTCAATAATAATAATCATAATAATTTTATTATTTATACCTCACCCATCTGACTGGGTTGCCCCAGCCACTCTGGGCAACTTCCAAAGTATACAAAAACATAATCAAACATCAAACATTTTAAAACTTCCCTAAACAGGGCCGCCTTCAGATATCTTTTAAAGGTAATCTTACTTGGCTAGGAGTGGTCGCCAAAAAAGAAGTTATTTATCTCCTTGGCTCAGGGGTCACAAACATCCATACCCTCCAACATTTCTCCGATGAAAATAGGGACATCCTAAGGGATCAAATCAGGAACCAGGATGGCTTCTGTAAATCCGGGACAGTTCCTGGAAAATAGGGACACGTGGAGGGTCTGTTCCATGTATACAGAATTCCACTGGGCTTGCAGTTGCGTCCTATTTCAACAGAGGCAGCAGGGTAGGCTAGCTTAGGGGTCTCGGGCAGTAGCTGCCGCGTGAGGCACCTGCATTCAGGGCCGGCCCTGAACGCAAAACAATAATATGTTAATGTGCAGGATGGAAAATCTGATTATTTTAAAAATAAAAATGAATGCGCATTCTCACCCTAGTAGGTTTTATATCAAAGTTACACACACCCACACACAATAAAATATACCAAAAAGCTCTCTTTTTCGCATTACTTGTAAAAAAAAATCATGGTGATTTCCAGTTCTGCATAAAAGCAAGGCTACTTAAGAATGCAATGTTGTAGTAACAGGTGGATAACGGCAATCACAGTTTATAGTTTGTTGCAGTAATCAGAGAGGTATTTTATTGCTACAAGGAAATTATTGTCAAGGGTCAGTTTGGATTTGGGGAAAATTTTATGAAGGCGATGTGTATAATAAAACGTATGCAAAGTTGATGATATAAAACAAAATAACCATATCTACCTCCACAAAAACAGCTTTATTTCATTCCGAAGCACAAATCCTCAAGAGAACAAGTCCTAGGCCTGAATTATTGCTTTAACTAGAGGTTGGTGCATTCTGCTGGGCTGAAACTCTAATAGAGGAATGTTTTCTTCTTACCTCTAATAAAATCTCCAAGGGTGTGATGATACATTTGACTGTGCTTTACCAACAACAAGGAACAAAAATTCAGGGGGGAGAACCACACATTACAAAGAAGGTGGGTCTCCTGCCCAAAATAGCTCCTCCCTGTTGAGCTATACCCCCTTTTAACATGCATTAAGTTGCATACTCTCTGTCCTGATGTGATCACGCAAGGTCCTTGACCACAACCTTCATCACTGTCTGCCACTGGTGAAATGTGGCAATGAAATCAGCACGTTACTGCTCCACATTCTCAGACACACCTCTTAGGTAGGCTATCTGTGACCCCAGCTTTGTGATATTGGTACAGTGGTACCTCAGGTTAAGTACTTAATTCATTCCGGAGGTCTGTACTTAACCTGAAACTGTTCTTAACCTGAAGCACCACTTTAGCTAATGGGGCCTCCTGCTGCCGCCGCGCCGCCAGAACACAATTTCTGTTCTCATCCTGAAGCAAAGTTCTTAACCTGAAGCACTATTTTTGGGTTAGTGGAGTCTGTAACCTGAAGCGAATGTAACCTGAGGTACCACTGTAATGGTCAATGCAGCCCAGAGAGGAAGCTGCTATGGTCATTGCTCTTACATATGGGGGAGGAGGGGCAATCAAGATCTTAAATATTATTTGCTATCACCAAATTACCACTGAGACATTTGATATATTTATTTCTTTGCGGAAGTGTTTCTCTACTACCCTCTCATCAGAGTGATGCACAACAATGTAAAAGCCTTTCAAAGCAATGCAAAGCAGCTATTCAAATGGCTGGCCTACTCAAGGGACAATTTAAACAACTGCACAGGCCTGAGTTCAGCATATTGTGACTGGCATGAAAATAAGATTATCACCTCTGGCAGACTGGAGGGTATGCAGTGAGATGTGTTTAAAGAAAACCTTTCTGCTTAGCAATTCACCCATCTATCTAACATCAAAGGGTCAAAATTCAGGAAATTCTCCAGTAGGCCATCACCATTTAACTCTTCCAGACAGCTAGAATGTATTTTTGAAATCCTTTCATGGAAATGATTGCAGTATAATCTAAGGAGCGAGTCTGATAACATGGCCCCAGTTTTTACATGGTCAGACCCAGCAGTGACATGAATAGGCAGATATCCACACCACACAGTAAACGCACATTGGGAACTGTAGTTTACCCCTTACAGAGCTACAGTTCCCAGAACTCTTACCCCAAAGCACAGTACAGACGCTCCAAGCGTTCCCTATTTTCCAGGGACGTCCCTGATTTAGAGAAGCCGTCCCAGTTTCTTATTTGATCCTGGAATGTCCCACTTTTCCTTAGGATGTCCCTATTTTCATTGGAGAAATGTTGGAGGGTATGACCATATGCAATGAAAATGTGAATTTGCATGGCAGTTAAAAGTAAAAGGACGAAAACGTCTAAAAACGGCTTCAAAAGTCATACAAAGTGGCAACATGCCTTGTGTAGTATTTTGTCTGGGCAGGATGACAAATGCACATGTTTTCCAAAAGTGCTTTTGTTCAAGCCATTTCAAAATAGAGGCCATCATATTGTTCTAAGGAAAAGCAGGAAGTTTGCCTCATGGTTAACAAGTTCCAACTGGAACCTCTCCGGACAAAGTGGAATTCCCCTTGCCTCCTTGGTTTGCTAGGCAGCCCTTATATTTATCTCCCACAATTTTCTCTGGTATATTTCTGAATACCAGTTGCTGGAAACTTTAGGGTTGGGGGGGAGTACTCTTGTGATCGGATCCTGGTTGTGTTTTTCCCATAGGCATCTGGTTGGCCACTATGAGAACAGGATGCTAGACTAGATGGGCCAATGACCCAATCCAGGAGGCCCTTCTCTCTCTCTGTGTGTGTGTGTGTAATGTGACTCTGCTGACCAGCTACACTCCAATAGCTCTACATTTGACCTCAGTGAGAACAAGCCCTACGTGTGTAGTAATGTACATACAGGTTCCTTCATACAACGAGAAGTCCTACTTGGCCCTCCTGTGTAAAATGGGATTCCTTCTCAGGAAATTAAAGGCACACTCACCTAAGCAAACATGTAGCCCTTGAGAAAGGTATCTGACAATTGGGGGGTAGGGAAGTTGGGGGCTTAAGAATTATGGAGCTGGTCAGGTGACTATGCCAAAACTTTATAAATCCAGCACCTGTAGCCAGGCAGCTACAGGTTCCTGGACCTTTAAGGCTTCCAGAGCAAGTAGGCTAGGCACAAACACTGAATCATAGGAAGAAGCAGGCCAATGAAGAAAGGCTGCAAGGGTTCCTTCCTGTCTCATTATGTCTAGAATTCCAACCCCATAAAGCCCCACTGAACACAGTGGGACTTAATTCTGAGCAGCAGAAGGCGGCCTGGAGGGGCAGAAACACTTAGCTCCACTCTCAGCAGGTGAGTAAAATCCACTTCTAACAAGAGTCTGACTTTTTGCCATTTGGAAAGTGACGGAGGACCAACAAATGACTCACAGCAAACAAACGAGGATGAATTTAGGATGAAAGCACACTGTCAAATAGCTGTGCCATAAACAAATTGGAACAAATGCTTAATAAGGATTGGATATCATCTGACTTCCGTATAAGATCTGCAGAAGTCAATCAGGATGAATGCTCATTGAACAGGTTGTCTGAAGAGGCCCCTAAACCACCCCAGGAGCCTGTCAGCAGCTTTCTTTCCTCCGCTCCCACATTTGCTCAGGATTACCCAATGTGCCTAGAGAACATGCCAAGCTTCGCCACATCAGCCAAGTTCATGCACTGAAGGTAAACCAGGAAGGTGCTTTTGAATGCAGTTTGGATGGGGGTACTGGCCTTGGCAGAAGCTTCCTATTATTTTTCATCTCTCGGAGCCATTGTTTGAAATGGATACGTAAGGGGGAAAATAAAGATAAATTATCCCTATTCTTCTAGGGAGAATATAATGACCCTGAACAGAGGCAGGCAGCGGAGGCTAGCTATTGTTCCTGTGGCACAATGCCTGCCTGAATCAAAACAGAGAGAGATGAACAAATGCTAATTTCTCCTTTCCGCCATGAGACACCAGAGTGAAAATGCTAATGGCATCTGTAGCGGGCCTGAGATAAAAAAAAAAGGTCTCTGTGTTTGTGTGTGCATACGTGGTTGGGTTTGAACTGTGAGATAAGCCGGCAAACAAGGTAATTAAAATAATTAAAATGCTAATCAAAGGGGGGGGCAATCCAGCTGAATGATACACAGGCAGTGAAGGGGGTGGGAAGGTGAAATGTTGGAAGTCGAGGGCAAATATGCGTTAGCTTTATTTCTGTGAAATGTCAGAGGGGAGAAAAACAAAAAGGTCTTTATCCTCTGTGGTAAGGACGTCAGAATTCGTGATGGCGAGAGAGACAGCAAACCTGAAAAGTTAGTAGGAAGCGGAGAGAAGTGTAGCCCTAGAGGACAGGCACGTCCTGTTCCACTGCTTCAGGTGAACAGGAAGTGCTGCCTCGCCCTGCCACAATCATACCACTCCACCCTGCAGCCACTGCATCATCTGCCACCAGTGAGATGTCCACCACCCTCCACCCTCTGCCTCATAGTTGTGGCGCCCCCTGCAGTGCCCCTGAGGCTCTGCACCCAATGCAACCAAACCTGTTACGCTCCCCTAAATCCACCTCTGTGTTAACAGACGCCTCCCTCCCCTGCCAGATTTCTTTGATGGCAATAGCATCTCTCTTTAATTAAATGTAACATGAACCTAAGAGGAGATCCTTCCTTTTGACACCTCTTCCCCTCTCGGGACAAAGCAATAATTGCCCCCAGGAATGCATCTCCAAATGCTTCCTGCTTACTTGACCTGCCTCATGCTTGTCCCAGGTCCTCACCCCACTGGTGAGCCTCTCCCATCCATGCCTCTGCCAACTCAGATATAGGTGGTGTTGTGAACTCCTTTAGTCTTCGGTCTTCTTCCATGGAAGATCATGAAGACCTCTGCATGTGCCAGGCACATAAGTTTAAGCTCATGATGTTAGGCTAGCTAGATGATCTTGTGCTCTGCTTATCCCTGAGCCGTAGCTGACGCTTAACCACACTGCAAGGTGAATGCTCGCAGAGTGCTCCATGACAAGGGAGGGTTAATATTCTGCGTGAGAACTGTTTACTGTTTTTCCATGCCTTAAGAAGATAATGAAATGTTTTGCAGCTTCTCGGTGAGATCTGATTATACAACTAAGTGCTAAGAATCTCTACAATACTGCTCACTCCATTTAGAAGGACGATTATGATTCCTTGCGACCAAGCCAGTTGCATTCTTTATTAATTCTTTCACCCAGCAGATGAATGGTGCATTACTGGTATCATCCCCTGTAATTGTTTCATTAGTAGGAAATTCATGCTGCAGCGGGCCACTGTCGTTTCCAGACTACTGCATGATCATGACTTGCCAATTATAGGTTCTGCAGAAACCAATTAAATAGTTTGGAAAGGGAGCCCACCGCCTGATCTCCTGTGTGTGCTCATGGTAGGATACACAGGCAATGCAACTTTATCTTCAGAACATCCCCCTGATGTTGGTTGGGCTGAGAGATAGTACCATGGTTGAGAACATAGCACCATTCCATGGATGAAAAGCAGTTCAATGTTACACCTGTACTGTCTCATTGACTTGGCCCAAGCAGGGGCGTACAAAAGGGGGTGCAGTCCACCCCGAGTGTCACCCTGACAGGAGGTGACAAAATGGTGGGCGGCACTCGTCACCGCGGGGCCTGCAGCGTGCATGAGCCATTCATCTCAGCACTCGCAGGCTCCGCGCTGTCCGCCTACTGCCTCCCCCCGTTATAGGGCATCTGGGGCCCCGCTGCGCGCCCGTCCCAATGGGCACCGCACCCATGGGACACGCTGTGTCCATAGAAACAGAGAGCGCCGTGGTGCCCATTGGGATGGCACGGGATGGCACGGCACGCATGGTGTCCATAGGGACAGAGCGCGCCGCAGCACCCATAGGGCCCTCTATGGGCGCCGTGCTCTGTCCCTATGGGCAGTTCACCCCGCCCCTGGGCACGCCGCCCCAGGTGCCTGAGAGCCTTCCTCCGCCGCTGGGCCCAAGGCCACTTAACAAGGAGATTTCAGCCCAGGTCTAAGTCCAACGTTCTGTCTGCTGATGTCATCCCAAAGAGGGAGCTGACAAAGGAACAACTGTGAGATAAGATATAGATGGACTTTCAAGACACTCAAACTCAGGACGAAAGGAAGAAATGTACTAAGAGGAAGGCAAGTTTGGCAAACCCTCACTGTGATCAGCTCCGGCCCAGAAACCTAGGTCCCCACTGTGGAAGGACGTGTGGATCCAGAATTGGCCTCCACAGTCACTTGCAGACTCACTGTTAAGACTGTGTTCATGGAAGAAGAAATAGATGCAGATATTCCAACACATCTTGTATTCTCTCTCTCTCTCTCTTGTTGATTTGCAACTGGACCTTTTTAAAGGTTGCTGAAGGGTACGGCTTTCAGAGACATCTAATGGCTGATGAATAATATTACAAGTAAATGTATTGTCATACCTTCTAGCTTTCACCTAGATAGGTGTGTTAACATTAAAAGGCATGAGGCATAGTCACAGGTGTGTGTGTGTGCTTGTACTTGCAATGCCCTTGATTGAGGAATGGAAATGGCTTGTTGCTTGCCTTGACCGGCAATAAAAAGCCAGCATTGATGTTGTCCCCTGCTGTTCTGGGGCCGGAGCATAATCACACTGGAAAGATTAAAAAGCGCCATGTGTCGAATTCTGCAGAGAACTCCCTGCCAGGAGCTCTGCATCTCCAGCACTGTGTTGCACAATGTCTGTGGAAAATGCTTTTCAAGCCAATTGTGTGACAATAGGGCTTTGGACTTTAAGCCTCTCCATGGTATTTTCAGCTTCTACTATTCCCAGACTCCTCAGTACAAGGTAAAAAAAATAAAAAATGCAACACCTGAATGCAGCTTTATTAACTTAGTTCCTGTCACTTTATTTTTCTGCTTGGATAAGGTAGTATCTCTAAATATACCTCTTCCATTTTTGGCATCACAGTTAAATCTCAGCTCACTTTCAGTTCCCAAACTAGCAGCAACGATAAAAATGCCTCTGTCCTTTGGTGGCTCATTACAGTTAAGGTTCTTCACAATAATTCATGAGTACAGTCTTGAACTAACTACAGTCTACTAGGCTGCCAACTGATTAAAGAGCTTTAAACCAAATAAAGAACTTCCACTTGATTCCTCAGCTGCCTTTTAACCAATAACTGCTTTGCTTTAATACCAATAAATATACATATTGCAAGACACTCAGTAGCAGTGTCTCCTCCTCCTCCTCAATTTATTTATACTCCAATTTCCCCCCGGATGCGACTCAAAATGACTCCCAGATAAAAACAAGAACCCTATATAACATAGAAAAATCAATCATTAAGATACAATTAGACAATGAAGGAATTAAAATTATATGCATATCTAAAATCTGTTTAAAATATACAAATAAATACAATGAAAAAGAGCACAGCACCAACCCTTCAGCATCCAGCTCCCAAAAGGTCTTCACTTGCTGGTGGAAGTACCAGGCCAGGCCAGCCTCTCCATGGTGGGAGCTCCAAAGTCTAGGAGGAGCCACTGAGAAGGCCGTCCGCACTCCCCCCCCCATGCCCATCAAGCATGCCTGTGAGGGTAGCAGGACAGAGAGAAGGGCCTCCCCAGGGAGATTCATAGGAGGGAATATGGTATTTCAGATAGCTTGGACCTAAAGGCTTTATAGGCGATAATTTTTGAGATATTTAAAATGAAAAAAACAGAAGCTACAATGCAGTATTAGAAGGAAGGGCCTGTGGAAGACAGGCCATTAAAAAAACAAACCAGTACAGTGGTACCTCGGGTTACATACGCTTCAGGTTACATACGCTTTGGGTTACAGACTCAGCTAACCCAGAAATATTACCTTGGGTTAAGAACTTTGCTTCAGGATGAGAACAGAAATCGTGCTCTGGCAGTGCGGTGGCAACAGGAGGCCCCATTAGCTAAAGTGGTGCTTCAGGTTAAGAACAGTTTCAGGTTAAGAACAGACCTCTGGAACAAATTAAGTACTTAACCCGAGGTACCACTGTACTGTACTGTTCCTGATTTCAGTAGTAGGCCCCTTATTCTCAGCAGGTACAACATGAGTTGTATGGAGACCTCTTGAAGAGCTACGTTTTTCAGCATCCTCAACAAACGACAGTTCCTGGGGTTCTTTGGGGGAAGCCATGACTGTTACAAGGGATGTGAGAATGCTTCTAAAAGGATGGCATAGAGGCGGGGGCTGCCTCCAACAAAACAAAATGTTGCTCTCTGTTTTTAAGTATTAAGATGCATCAATTTTGCTGCTTTGGAGTCCATTTATTTTGCAGAGGCTGGGTTGCCCCCAAAATGTTCCTCAGGGCCTAATAAACCTGGGGGTTTGTTCAGACAACACTCTCCAATCCCTCCCTCATGCGGAGCTACCCTCCCTCTATCCGGGCAGCTATTCACGCTTCTTTTATTTACCTCAAGTTCTTGTATGGCTGACAGGAGTTATTTCAGCTTCAGATATATAATCCCAAATTGATCCCTCTTCATAGGCCTGTTCTTGATGAGCTGAACTTTGTGGGGATGGAAGAAATGATGTTGGTGTCTCGATGGAGAGCAGATTTCTCTGACTCTTCAAAGAACTTTTCTGACCTGCGGCTACTGTATGATGATGGAGTCACAGCCTTTCAGGCAACCAGTAGACTGAGGAGTACTCCTCACTTATTATTAATGATCTTTTAGAACCTCCTTGTAAGAGGTTAAAATATTTCTAGCTCAGCTGAATCACCTAAAGTAAAAACAGTCCTCCTTTATCAAACAATTCTCGTTGACTGGCCGTTGAATACTATGATCTATCCCGTCGCAGTTTTTGTTTTTTTTAAAAAAAATCCACACGCATATACAGGTGAGAAGTTCAACAGTTCAACACTGTGTCAATCGATCTCTATGAATACACTTCATTTCTAGGTCCTTGGGACTGCACCCCATCAACCCCCTCTCCAAGCTCAGATATAGAGAGGGGTGGAGGTTAACCAGAACCTCAGCCCTCCTTCTCCCTCCTTCTCCTCCATCCAATACACAACCAATCTCAAAGGCACAGCCAGAAGGTCAGCCCCACCACTGTGTGTTTTTCAAGCATGCACTACACAAGTGGGCCATGAAATTATGGCCCTGTGTGAGGCACTTCGGGGCCTGTGAAGTATTAAGGTCTGTGCTCTCATCATTAAGGCTTCTGAACCTTCTCGGCCTACTCCTGAGGCCACGACAGCACCAATTGTTATGGATAGCAAATCCCCCCACAATGAGGAGGAGGAATGGGAGGAGCCTGGGAAGTTGAAGGAAACTTTAGTGGGTTGGGGAAATGAGAAACTGAGTCTGAGGAGATTAATACAACTAACAGTAATTGTAAATGAATACAGACAGACAACAATAGCTGTATAAACAGGAGGATTTATTTGTTTATGGATATACTATGGACAAATATGGAAAATGAATAACAATATACAAAATGGATGAAAATAATGCGATAAAATTATATGTGATATAAAAAACCAGAAGAAGGAAGGAGGGAAGTCTGCGCTTAGGAGCAAGTATAAATGTAAAATGAAACACGTTATGTGTATGTGGAGTATTAATAAAGATTATTTTTGAGAAACTGAGTCTGAGGAGGAGAAATGACTCTGAGGAGGAGAGCCAGGACACTTATTAGTGCTGGTAAGAACAGGATGGCTTCCTCTAGGACCTCAGATTAGGGAGAATTTGGAAGCTCCTGCATATAGAATGCAATGTTTCAAAATGTAGGGCCTGTGCTAATGGACAATGCTGTGCTTGTGATGTGTGTACCACCCAGAGTATGAAGCCAGCAAAACTCATATTCAGTGATCATTCATCAAGATGGTTGTGGAACAGAGAATATGTAGAGCCCATGAAGCTAATCATCATAATCAGCACTCTACCTCTGTGGTCACAGTTGTCAATATATATCCATAGATCCTGCCCCACTCGGCACTCCCCCCTTCTGTTCATGATGTTCCATTAAGGACACTGCTTATGGGATGGAAGAATATAGAGTGTGTGTGCTCAGCTCCACTGTTCTCTCTTGTCATACAATCTCGGCCACTCTGGTGGCACTCCATTTAAAGTTGTCTTTACAGATCCGGGAAGGATAGCCATGTAAACTCTGTTACAGGAAACACACACACACACACACCTGCAGCATTTGCAGATTTATTATAACGCAAACTTGTTGGGATTAAAAAGTCTACTTCATGCACATGAAAGTGGGCTCTAGTCCATGAGCACTTTATGCCACAGTCAATTTGTGAGACTTTAAGGTGCCACAAAACTCTCTTATATTTTCAGCTTGGGTATCAGCCAGAAGGGGTTTGTAAGGTAAGAGCACCATCTCTCTCTCTCTCTCTCTCTCTCTCTCTCTCTCTCACACACACACACACACACACAAACACACACACACACACAGTACTTCCCTTCCTCTGTGCGATTTGCTTTGAGCCTCATGGGTTTTCGTTCCAGGTGCTTAACTGTGCAAAGGCATAAGGAGCCACAGAGTGTGTGGGGTCTGAGGGCATGCAGCTGCCAGGATGGGGGCAGAGCATTCATTCTTTGCCCTCCTATTATGCCCTTGTGCCCAATGAATAAGGGTGCCCCAGGCACCAAAACAATAAGAAAACATCCTGGGTGGTGCGGTCCCTGGAAGGCCACTCTCTGTGGCCTCTTTACAGATGAGATTATGTCCTCCTCCTCACTCCCCCCCCTTCCCCATCGTGAAGCACTACATTCAAGAGCATTAAAGCACCCACCCAGAGCGGGGGCACCCAAGAGTGTTGGTGGAAATGCTCTCTTGTAAAACGCCTGCTCCAAATTCCACCGCCCCAGAGCTAATCCCAGCAGCCTGTCGCAGCCAGCCTTCCCACGCATTAGACCAGAAATCAGACCTCGTTCTGAAGCCTTGGCTCCGATACGAAGCTTTGTTTGGGGATGCATGCGCTCACAGAGCATGTCCTCATTTAGCCACAGAACAGGAAGCCGGATGATCCATTTTATCTGACGCTGTTGAAGAAATCCATGCAGTGCAGCACTGCATCTCCCAGTCAGAGATTCTTGCTATAAATGAGACGTAGCTGCAGCCAGGTCTGTGGGTTTGGCAGCCTGCCCAGGAGCGGTCTAAATCTCATTCTGCAGTTTGAGGCTTGCAGACAGCTATTTAACACAAAGAGCCAAGCTGTTATCTTTTCCCTTAGGGCTACCATCCCTTTCACTTCTCAAATGCCAAATTATAGTCTACATTTAATTTCAATGCCACAGGGAGATTCATGTCAGGGGAGGGCAGCTTCTTCATTTAGAATTGGCTACATTAGATTAACAGTGATAAAAGTTGGGGGCAGGCAGGGAGGGGTGCAGTAGGGAAATCAAGGCAGAAACAACTTCCTGTGGCATTTCATTCCAAAATGCGTCAGAGGGCTTCTCTCACCTTTTCCTCTCTCTGCATCATGAGAAGAGAGTGTAGGAGGCATCCACCTTGGTGATCGATACAGCCGCTGAATCGCCAGACTGACAGCTCCAAAAAGAGCAATATTCTGATCGATAGATACGGCTGGTAGATATAGGGCAAGGCAGACGTTGTGGCCCTGCGTGGCTCAATATTCCCAGGAGGAATATCTTCCAAGCAGGAGTTTGACTGATTTCTGCCCGCACCCCTTTTTGCCCTTTGTTTACTCCAGGCATGGGCATGTTGCTGAACTACCATTCCCATCAGCCCCAGCAAGCCAGGGATGGTGGGGATTGTAGTTTCACAACATCTTGAGTGCCAAAGGTTCCCCACACATGGTTTACTCTTTAACTAAGATCACCAGCACCCATCATGCTATAGAACTGTTTGAATACTTGAAACAGTTCTATAAGTTTGCTTGGTGGTGGTGGTGGGGAGATAGGATGTATGCCTGGGTCCCTTCTAATTCCTGGATCTGGCAAATGTTAAAATCTAAGCAAGGATTAAAATTGTTGAACTAGCCAGGCAAGTCTCTTGCTAACGGCCCTCTAAGTATGGGCAATTAAGGTAACAAAGGAAGTGGTTCTGTGCCAGATAGCAAATGGGTTAGCCCCCTCCCTCAACTCGCTGGTGGTGAGAAAGAACGACAAAAGCCAGAGTTGAGAGTAAGAGTTATGTGACCTGGAAGCAAGGCAGCAGGCTGGGAAGGCAGAGGGTCAGAGCCATGCCTGATTTCTGCTTGAATCCAAGGTTGTGGCTATAGGAGAAGCAAGACCCTTTTCGGGTGTAAATGCTGAGAACCCCTCCATCTCAGGCTCAGGTTGTATAAATGTGTAAATAAACCATATATCATAAAGACACCACAGTCTCTGCTGTACCTCATTCCAGGTAAGTGACTGGAACCCCTGGAATCTCACTCTACTAGGAGATTGGGGTGGCATGCAACAATATAAACACTATTTGTGTTCCATTCGGATTTTAGATGACTGCAAGTAGTGTGAATAAAGCTGGTAGTCTTAGATCATAGCCCAGATGGGTGTTTACTGTAGGGATCAGTGCTCCTCATGCATAAACATTTATTTAAGCATCCTCACGATGTCATTGGCATCAGAACGCCAGCCTGTGTTATTTTACCATTTAATCCCGATCTACACTTTCTGCGGAAAACCTAATAACTAAAAAAAAACCTGTTGCCAACGTGCTGTTTGCAATATTAAGGCCCTGTCTGGAAGCGTTGTAAGAGTGCAAGTGGAAATGCAACCATGAGCAGGAGATCTCAGGATGCTTTGTTTGCTTGCTATTCACAATACATGGAACACAACGAGGGGAGAGGAGGGATTTGTGCGCCACTCCTCTTCTATTTCCCCTAATAAAATGCTTTATTTATATGTTCTTTTCACTAATATACGCATTTATAGCCATACTTCCCACTAGTATATACATTTTTGCACATATCACTTGACTAGAGAACAGCCCTGAAAAAAATCAGAGAATCATAGAAGGGACCCCAAGGGTCATCTAGTCCACCCCACCCCCCCAGCAATACAGGAATCTTAGCTAAAGCATCCATGACAGATGGCCATCCAAATGCGGATTTCAGAGGATGACTGTGTTTTGGTTCACATATTGTTTCAGAATGGGGAAATTAGAGAAGTTCGCCTTTAAAACAGAAACTGAATCCAATTTCTCTCCATCCCTGGAGAATTCTGACGAGAACAGAAATGGGAAGGGAAATTGTCGATGTTTGCTTATTAGTCCTGAAACTGTCACATCAGCTAGTGCATTGTTGCAGAAAGTGGGAATCGGGTCATTTTGTCTTCAAATGTGCACTGAATTTAATTTCTACTCCATCCCTATTCTTGACCAGCTCCTTTCTGACCAATGGGATTTGTACCCCCTGCATGTAGCAGTGGTCCTAACTGAATTTGTTGTGGTTACGGTATATTGATGTGGTAGGAGCTTGCTGGTGTGGGGTGATCATCTTGTGCGCCTTTGGTCCTGCTTAAAAAGTGAACAGAACTCTTCCCATGAGCTAAGGAGGAGTCAAAAGAAGAAATAGATGCAGGAGGTTACATCCCTCTCTGTGGCAGCGGAAATGAACGGATTCATTCTGCTGCAGGTTGTGCCTGCGAGATCCCAGGGTACTGTGCTGTGAGAAAAGGAAACGCTCTCACTACACCTGGTCCTTGCTCCAATTTTCTTGCTCAGCCTAATTTAAATCCTAATTTACATCCCTCGACGCCGAACCCTCCTGCATCTGGCTCAGTCACAGAAAACTGTGAGTTATTAAACGCATCGTAATATGCTGAGTTCGGCTAAATATAGAATAAACAGTTTGTAAAGCAAAACAAAAAAACCTAACCACACTGCAATTAAAAACACATTAAAGGTGTGAAACAGGAATCGGAATGCAGGGATTATTACTCTTAAGATCTTGGAACACCACTGTGTGGTTTCTTTGCGATCCCCCACCAGCACTCAGCCAGAAAGTTATTATCTGGATTAAATTGGCTAGTAAAAAAAAAGAAAGCAGGGAGGGGGAGGGGGGAGAGCCAGCAAACGTCTCCGCTTGAAGATGGAACAATATAATTCACCGCTGCAGTCTAAGGCATGGAGGGGAGTCCGGGTCTTTTGTCCATATTAATATTCATCTGAACATTCAGCCAAGATGGAAACCCTGCTGTGCTCGGTGCTGTACAAATAAGTATAGATAGCAAAAGAGAGATGCTATCTTGGGGAAAGAGCAGGGGGTGGGGGTGGGAAGCAGGGTGCAATCTGGGAAACACAACTCATTTCACTGCAGAGGGAGCAGCAAAGGGCAGCAACCGCGCTTGGTTTATTGCTCCCAGAGAGAGGGATGAGTGTTCAGTAAACACAGGAAGGGCAGGTGGGGTGGGGGACTGAGGAGGAGAAAGCTAGCTCTGCTCCTCTTCCGATTAGCCTCCAACTTGCGGAGAATGACAGTGTGATGCGAGGAGCCCTCCTACACTCATGGGGGCCCCTGTGCACTTTAGGATGCCTGATTTTACATGGTTCAAAAATGAGCAGCGAACCTCCACAAGTATAAGGTGATTCTCACTTTGGGCAGTTGCTGTCAGGAGCCGGAGTCAGGGGCAGGTCAGCAACAAAGCACCCGGTGTCAGTGAAGTCAACTCTTTATTCTAAGAAACCAAAACAGTGCAGGCCTAGTGATCACAGGAACTCTTCCCAGTAGGTCTTGCCCCAGTGAGGCAGTTGTAAGGACTGCCTTCCCACCGCTCTCTAAGGCTCCTTCCCCTGTACTTCCCCAGCAGCCTATGACTCCATCATCTTGTCTCTCTTTGCTCCACCCTCTTCATTCCTCTCCATGTTCTGGGAGACCCATGGGAAGGGGAGTTGGTCACGGCAGGAGTCTTCTTCAGCACTCCTGTCCAGCCTCCACTTCAACCTCTGATTCTGAACTGCCCTTTGCCACAGCCTCTTCCTGCTCACTAAACCCTGTTACCTCTTCAGCTTCTAAGACTTCCTCCTCTTGCTCTGCTTCTTCTTCTCCCTGTGACCACTTGTCGTCGTCATCCAACCACCAACCCCCTGGCTCTGAGTCTTCTTCCACTGGGGGTTCCCTTGGCAGCTCCCCAGCTGGTGCCTCTCACCACTCCTCTGCATCTAGCTAATACGTGACAGTTGCTCTTCATAAGATGAAGGCTGATTGAAACATTGACTGGCATATGTGGAACTAGTGTGCTTGTGCCTTATGTCTCATTCTCTCCTGTCAACAATGCAGAAAGAGACGTTGCGTGTAGTAAATAGGACTAACCTGTCCAGTTGGACACTGGGCAACCCAGTCAGATGGGTGGGGTACAAATAATAAAAGCATTATTGTTATTCCATCACAATTCTGGAATATTGCAATCATCAGACCACTTTTCATTCTATTGCAGGAACTCCAACATTCATGAAATTTCTGGAAAGCTGCCACAATATTTTCTTTGTGTGGAAGGTGTTTTGTGCAATTTCCCATTTTGTGAGATGGGGGAAGTGGTTTGAGCAACTCCCACTGTATGACTTCTCCCCCACCTTTTGTTACAGTAGACCTGTCACAGCAATCTCCAAAATGGTGGATAACTCTGGCCAACACAGTGAACTCAAGTAGTTCCTGCCATCTATTCTCCTTATCTCCCACACAGTCAGAATACCAAGTGCTATATACCAAAAGCAAAACCACAGAAAGGCGATCTGTAACCTGCACACATGCACATGCTCATAACTCCCAACATTTATTGGTTGGTAGAAGAAGGGATCAGAAGGAGCATAACTACAGGCTCAGAATCTTTCTCAGTATGAGCACATCCCGCCGTTGGTGTGCATGGGAAAAACCATACTCATCCTTCAAAAAACCAGCTACTGGTGGCAACCTGCTACAATTTTGCTCCAGAAAACATGGGAACAAAAAACAGACTATAAACCAGGGATAGGCAACCTAAGGCCCGTGGGCCAGATCTGGCACAATCGCCTTCTAAATCCGGCCCATGAACGGTCCGGGAATCAGCGTGTTTTTACATGAGTAGAATGTCTCCTTTTATTTAAAATGCATCTCTGGGTTATTTGTGGGGCCTGCCTGGTGTTTTTACATGAGTAGAATGTGTGCTTTTATTTAAAATGCACCTCCGGGTTATTTGTGGGGCACAGGAATTCGTTCATTATTATTTTTTTCAAAATATAGTCCAGCCCCCCCCCCCAAGATCTGAGGGACAGTGGACCGGCCACTGCTGAAAAAGGTTGCTGACCCCTGCTATAAACGGTATGTCCGGAAGGGCCCAAAGTGTTGAGAACAGTGAGAACTACACTATTTATCTGTCTGGTGATGCTGAAATAATGTTAAAACTATTGATTTATTATTAATTAATAGTAATATTTTGAAAGGCGCCACTGCATTCTTCACTCTTGATATGAGAAAAAGCTAGCATATATCTGAGGAAGAACAAACAGAGAGGAGAGGAGTGAGGTTTACATAGCTGCTGTTGTTTCTGGTTTTTTTAAAAAACAAAAACCCAAACCCTTGAGACAGACAAACTGCTCTCTGAATGTCTGATTACGAAACTGCTCTGCAGACGATTCTCCCACCCAGATTTACCACCCCCCCCCCTCCACTGACACTCTCCAGCAGCGCTGCGCTGGCACCCATGAGATTCCAGGCCCAGCTCAGGGAATCTGTAAACACAGCTGTGAGGTTTCAGTCCAAGATTTTAATTTGGATAGTAGTTCCAATTAGACTGACAGAGCCACATCCTCAGATGGCACAAACCGATGCGCCTTCACCAGCTCCCCACCCATTTGCTCCAGTGTGCATCCTGGCCCAGTAGCCTTTCGTTTCCCTATCCCTGAGATGCCGTGAAACCATTCTGAACAAAAAAAGAGAGAAGAAAAAAGTAGAAAGAATGACATTAATTAGAAGAAAAGGGGAAGAGAACAGAGATACGGCTGGCTCCTTAGCTGGTGCAAATCGCTCTGGCGCGATAGCATGACCAAGGCTAAGCCCACGCAAATTTACATCGGCTGGGGATACAAGCTATGGTTTGAGTAGAGGAGTAATGTGACTCGCATATGCAATTTATTTTTGAAAGGGTTTTTATTTCGCTTCCCGCCTTGAGCTGCCTACAGAGGCTGCTGGGAGTGCCTGGAATTTCCAGAGCAAAGGGAAGAGCCAAGACGTATGAATAAAATATCAGCATGCCAACCTTTATAAGTATATATATATTTCACACACACACACACACACACACACACACACACACACACACACACACTTCATCCAAGCTGCTAGTTCCATTTTAAAATAAGAAGCTCAACTCATTTCTCTTCAAAGGAACATGAATACTGTTATGAGTTGTGAGTGCCAGGGTTTGTGGGTGCCAGTTTCCCCATAATTCCTGGATTTAGTAAGTGTTAGAATTTCACCAATCCCCCTGAATCCCCAGATCCAGCAAGGATTCAATTGCTGAATAGCCAGGCCAGCCTGATAACAGCTTTGAAGTGTCTCTAGTCTTATAAAAAGCAAAGGAAGCCATGTCAAAAAAAAATTCTAACACCCACCCCACCCCCACCGCCCCAAATCAAATTAGGACCAACAATTTGCTTCCATACATTTATAAGCCAACTTTCATCATAGAACTCAAAGAGGCATCCCTGTGGTTCTCAGGTGGTCTCTCAACCAGGAACTGACCAGGTCTATACCTGTTTAGCTTCAGTTAGGCAGCAGTCTCACATACCTTCAGACCAACCAATAAACTGCCTAGAACAGAGCTTTCCAAACTGTGTGTCGCAACATGTTAAAGTGTGTCAGCTGCAGTGTGTAGGTATGTCGCACAAACTCTTCCCAGGGCTGGAAAGGGGTTAGTTTAACCTCCGGTTTGCTAGTAAAACTGAATTACTCTGATGCGAAATGATGCATGTCTAAAAAGCGTGTCACCAACATGGAAAGTTTGGAAAGCTCTGGTCTAGAACATGCCTGACTTCTCTGTACATATTGCAAGTTGCTCCACGTGAGAAAAATAACCAGGAGGTGTGTGGATTAACACACATGGAGCCGAAATTCATTTTCACTTGTGACTGTGAGTTCAGCAAAGATGTAGTAGGAAAGCTGGAAGCAAACTTCTAGGCAGGAATTTGTCATCAGCTAACAACAGGAATAGGGCACTGAGGAGACAGACCATTTCACACACAGAGGCTAGAGTGTGCTTCATCCCTGGGACAATTCCCATCTTAACACTGAAGGACATGACTTCCTCTCTTGTCACTGCTTCTGCAAAAGAAATGGGAGGCAAGCAAGGAAAGCCATGTGTCCCAAGATGACACTCAGCTGTGGACGATAGTGGCACAACCAAACAAGTGGTCACAACAATCCACATCAGTCCTATGCCATAGGTCTAATTTGACTCTGCCTTGGACCAGTGGTGCAGATCTCCTTAGAGCAACTGAGCATTGTTCCAATGTTCCATTGTTCCACCCTAATCAGAGCTGTGCATCAAAAAGAGACTTTCGTGACTAAATTGTAGCATGAGAATTGTTTAAATTGTACCTATTGATTATCAAAGTAGTGGTTTGCTGAGAAACAAGCAAATACAGAAAAATGGAAGAATCTAATACTGAAAACTTAGAAGGTATAAATAACTAGCTAAACTCTTATCAGGCTGATATGTGGATTGGGGTGTGGGGGTATTGGGACAGGTCATCATCTCTACCTCCTGAGCCCCAGCTCCTTTTTCATCCCCAGCCCTCTAGATATTTCCTCTTACCTCATTTCTCCAGCAGTCAACTTGCTCTCAGTACTGCCTCTCTTTCTCTTTTTCTCATTAGGTGAGGGAATTGGGTAGAGGGGCCTTCCCAGTTACCCACTGTATTTAGTGAAAGAAATATGCAGGTGAGCACTCTAGGTTGTGGATCTTGCACTGCCTAAAGGTAAAGGTAAAGGTAAAGGGACCCCTGACTGTTAAGTCCAGCCGTGAACGACTCTGGGGTTGTGGTGCTCATCTCGCTTTACTGGCCGAGGGAGCTGGCATTTGTTCGCAGACAGCTTCTGGGTCATGTGGCCAGCATGACTAAGCCGCTTCTGGCGAACCAGAGCAGTGCACGGAAACACCGTTTACCTTTACGCCAGAGCGGTACCTATTTATCTACTTGCACTTTGATGTGCTTTCGAACTGCTAGGTTGGCAGGAGCTGGGACTGAGCAATGGGAGCTCACCCCGTCATGGGAATTCAAACCGCCAACCTTCTGATTGGCAAGCCCTAGGCTCCAGTGAGCAAAGTTTGGAGAACAGATGCTTTGTCTAGAGTAGAATAGTTTTTGCCCCTTTATCACACTAGAGAGCATGGCAAGGAGATTAAAATCCCAAAACAGCTTTTAAATATGTAAACCTAAGAACACCAAGCCTTTCAATACATATTCAGTGGTGCCTTTTAGATGTTACAGCTCAAGAGCCAGTTCTCTGCAGCTTTATCCCATAGTCCAGTAGTTGTCATAACATCAAATATTGTTTTGCAAAGTGAGTCTGAAGATTTTGTAAATATTCCTGCATATTCATCAACCTACCATCAGTTCTTTATACGCACGCCTTTGTTACTTTTACAATATTGCTATTTTTAATGTATTCAATTATAAGCTGAATGGAATGAGTGAATGTTTGAATGGATGTTAGCTCTGCTTAAACAGCTGAAAACTAATGACAGCTAGCTCAAACAAGCAGGATTTTGCCTTTGAGAACCTAAGAGGTAAGCTACCTTGCTTGGAAGTTGTGAATTATCAAGGCATGAATGGGCGGAAATAACATTGTCAGGGCAGTGGTCCTCCATAAGGATAATAGCAGCCTGAGACATTCTACAAGAAAATGCCTGGAATAAGTGTTTCATCTTTCCAATGAAAGACATGCCCATAAGAAAATATTGGACTGCTATAGCGGCAAAGATCATTCATAGCAACTCTCATATTGACTCCCCCTCTTCTCTCTCTGTCAGATGAGACACAGAGAGAGTTCTTATACAAGCAGTTCTGCATATAGCAATGCCTGCAAAATTCAGTTGCATCTTGTTTGTTGTTCAACATATATAAAAAGATTTTTGATTTCTGGTGGCACCTTAATGGAAGCATGCTCATTGATCTGCAAATCCTTCAGAGATCAAGAAAAACCCCTGATAAAAGTGCCTATCACCCTTGCAAATGACCTTCTGATCCACCAGGGCAAACAATCAAAACTGAAAAATGCTCAAACTGAAAAAACAACAGCTAAAATAAAGATTATGTGAGCACTGGGAATAATGCATCAAAGCTAGCAACTACCTGGAATGCTATAAATCTCTTCCGAGAACTAATGTGCCATCCAAGTGCAATGCAACTAAAGTAGACTTTGGGGAAATTTGCAAAAAAATATTACAGCCCAGTAGTATGAGCCACTGCACTAGCTCATAAACGTTTAATGGGGAGCACAACAACTAAAGCACCAGCAAAATGTAAGTATATGTACTGTGCTTGGGTCACAAGTAAAGCTGGAAGGGTGCTTTGTGGCAGTGCAGCAACAGAGAACAGCACAGCAATGCTAAAGCAATGACAGCCACCATTGCTAGTTAAGGTGTCATACTGTAGAAAGCTGTGGCACAGCACACAGTTGGGTGGGAGGACATATTCTGTATTAGAGTGGGCGACATTTTTGGCCCAGCAGGCCAGATTCTTACCTGTACCCACCCCTGCCAATCAACCTTGACAGGTTGCCCAGCAAATCACCTGATGTGATTATGATGATTAACTGGTAGACTTTCTGACCCACCTGTCAGAGGTCCCTTGTGCAATGCTTCCCATGCTCCTGAAAGCCACCTGGTTATCAGGTGCTTAGGAACTTGGGCACAAGGGGCTGTGCCTTGGGAAACAATAAGCACAAGGCTTCCAAAGCACTTTGAACAGAGCTTCCCAAACATCCAGCAACCAGGCGGAGACGGATTTAGGGGAATGCAACAAGTTCAGTTGCATTGGATGCAGAGCCTCAATGGTGCCGCAGTTGGTGTACAATTTTGGAACTGCATAGGGTGCTGCTGAAACGAGACTCACAGAAAAGAAGGTAAGGCTGGAAGCAAGGTAGAGCAGGGCAGGCTGGTCAGAAGCTGTAAGACCACAGATAGCTCTGAGTGACTCATGAAGGACCATGTTGCTGCTCCATCCCTATATATGTGCCAAGGCTAAACTGGGTATGACAGAGCGCGGTGCAATTTGGCTAATTATGTTAAAGGTCTGTTTTCTGAAAGATCTGTATCTTCCCACATACCCACCACAAATGGTACAATGTACTCTTAGCTGCACAACCTCTCCATCTAGTAGCCATTCTTTTCTCCCAGTACTTTCATTTGCCCCTCTTTCTCGCACGTTTATCAAGAGCATAACTTCAATTTTGTCAAATAGCAAATGATGCAGGAGGCAGACCAGTATGAGATTTTTGTTTCTATAAGGGCAGCTGATGTCTTGGAACAATGTCCAGAGGGATAGTCATGTTAGTCTGCTTTGTAACACCTAAAAGAGTAAGGTTGCCTCTCTAGACTGTCTTGCAGGAAGGATTCACATGCATAGCAGAAATTTAGGTTTGCACAATTAAAGTGTTCTGTCACAAAAAAAATCACTTTTTTAAAATGACTTTTTGCAGTTAAGAATGTGATGGGGGTAGGGGTTGCCCTGAAAAGTATGGGTTCAATGAATGATTAATGGGAAGGTGTATAACCACCACACATGCAAATCAGGATGAATTCAGGATGAATGTCCACTGTTTCATAACCTCCTTGCCAGCTAATAAAAAATGAATGGACTGTCTAACCTCTATGTAAGTTTTGTGCAAGCAAATCCGGAAGAATGCTCAATAACAAACAGGTTCCCAGGTGGAGCCCTTCACCTCTATTGCTTGTGCAGGGCTGTAGCTGCTGCCTCTTTTCTTCCTTTCTTGTCCTTCTACACATTTCCAAACATGCCAACGTCCCTCCCAGATGCCAGACACACACAACTGCCAGCTACTTTGAGACGTGTGCTGATCTCCACAGCCTGCTTCTCTGCTCTGGCTGTGCCTGTCTCAAGCTACAGATAAATGAGTAACATATGGCCCGACGTGATTAAAAACAAGTTAATTGCTCTGGCTTCCAGAATCCCCCTTCCATCCTCTCAAGCCATTACAAAAAGCAAAGAGCAAGGCCATCTTCCCTCGCTATTGATTGGCTTGAGCGACCATCAGTCCTGGGTGTCTGAAATAAGCTGTGGCTGAGTCCAGCTCAGATAATTTGCTGCCCCCTTGACAAGTGTGTGACAGGAAGGCACAGAGCAGGGAGAGGTGATTGTCAGGCCTGCAACTGCAGTGATCCATGGCTCTCCTTAATGGCTGCTGCAGATGAGATAGAAATGGCTAACGTGGAACCAGCTCCCAGCCATGCTTTCCTAACAGAGACTCCAGAAAGAGGAAAGCTGAAGGCTCTCTCTCTCTCTCTCTCTCTCTCTCTCTCTCTCTCTCACACACACACACACACACACACACACACACACACACACACACAGAGTTTGGGCATTGTGTCCCTTAGTCTTCATTAGAGTGATGCTTCTTCCCTTTCCCTGCTTTTCTCCTGCGGCTCACTAAGTCGCCTTCATTAGCAAGTCCAGATTGTGGCTGGGAGGTGTTTTGCAGAAGCACCTGTTGTTGCTGCTGCTGTTCCCTCCCAGGCTCCTGCCTACGTCAATATGGGCTGAGGAGCTGCTGATGGCTTTCAGCATTCATCACTGCTCCTGCAATCCTCTGCTTTAACAGCAATGTCCTCCCATGCCCTCTGGCTTTATTTTGATTTTGGTAGTGCTCTGTGTCTCTTCACCTGGTATGGCACAAGACTCCTCCCACCACCACCACCACCAGGCCACTTTCATACAGACTTTTTTGGATCACAGCACCCACTCACAACCAAATTGTTCAGCTCCCTGTGCTTATTGCCTGTCCGTTGTCCGTACCACCAGCCTGCCCTGCTGGCATGCCTAGTGATTCTGAATTGCATGGTTTTCTCATGGTGTGTTATAATAATAATAATAATAATAATAATAATAATAATAATAATAATAATAATAATAATATATTTATACCCCGCCTATCTGGCTGGGTTTCCTCAGCCACTCTGGGCGGCTTCCAACAGAATATTAAAATACAATAGTCTATTAAACATTAAAAGCTTCCCTAAACAGGGCTGCCTTCAGATGTCTTCTAAAAGTCTGGTAGTTGTTTTTCTCTTTGACATCTGGTGGGAGGGCGTTCCACAGGGTGGGTGCCACTACGGAGAAGGACCTCTGCCTGGTTCCCTGTAACTTGGCTTCTCGCAGCGAGGGAACCGCCAGAAGGCCCTCGGCACTGGACCTCAGTGTCCGGGCAGAACGATGGGGGTGGAGACGCTCCTTCAGGTATACTGGGCCGTGGCCATTTACTTACCACCACCTGTTGATGTGTACTGAACATTTTTCTGGAGCAAAAGCTCCTAAGCAGATGGCATCCATTTTTTACACTCTTGCTTATGTTACTGCAGATGGATTCATGTATATGCATAGAAGTGCTATAGCCAAGTTCCTTATCAGAGAAGGTCTTGTAGGTCTTTACGTCCAATTCCCCTGATTGAAGGAATCCAGAGCTAGATGTTCTACAATGGACGGCAGTCTGATCTCTGCTTAGAGATAGATCTCCAGCAACAAATCCTCCACACCCAGGACTACCCATGGCATGTTAAGTGATCCTTGCAGGCCATGTACTTCAGCTGCCTACTTGGCGCTGAGAATGCAGGGTGCAGCATTATGCTGATTGAATGTTGTTGTTACATTTATATCCCACCTTTCCTCCAAAGAGAACAAGATGGCACACATGGTTCTCCTCTTCCCCATTCTGTCCTAAAAACAACCCTGTGAGATGGGTTGGGCTGAGAGACAGTGACCGGCCCAATGTCTCCCGGTGAGCTTCGTGGCTGAGTGGGGATTTGAACCCTGGCCTCTCATGTCCTAATCCATCCAACCCTCTAACCACTACACCATGGCGGCCATCCCCACTGACAGAAGACCTCCAGAAAAGGAGAGCTTTCCCCTCTGCCAGGAGATGTCCACAATCCCCCGAACTCATATGCACTGCCCCTCCTCTTGTCCAGACCTGCACACCTTGCGGTCCACCCACATGAATGCAGCCTCTCAGCCAAGTACTGTGGCTCAACTTTGTCCCTCTAATGCCTGCCTGGAGCTGACAAAACCTCCAGGGGTGGAGGGAAGGTGGATCTCAATCACATGGCAGGCTGCAATGGATGGTATTCTGCTTGGAAGATCACACATTTTGCAGGTTATCCCAATTATATCTAGGAAGCCTTCTGCTTACCATCCCAGACGGAAATGTGTTGTGTGTTTTCCAGATGTAAACGACAGGCTTTTAAAACCTCCCCCCTCCCCCTAGAAATTAATAAATAGGCCTTTCCAGGTTTTCTTTCTTTCAGTGTAACAACATGACCTCCTGGAAGCAACTTGCTTTTCTGTTCCAGCACTGCAACCTTAAGTCATTTCTTGTTTTTAGCTATCAGATATTGGACAGGAGGCCAGGCTGCCTGCAGAGCGCTAAAGGAGGAGTGTGCTTCTTCCTCTGTATTGTCTGTGTTTTGATCAGCCAAAGTGCTGCTGGCCAAGATGAGTTCTAAGACAACGAGCTAAAGCAAAAGAGAGAGGCTGAAGGGATCAAGCAAGAAGGGCTTCGTATGTTTTGACCAGGAACTAATGCTAAACTGTACAGTAGCTGCTGTTTGCTCTGCAGGGGGAAACAAAGCAGCCTGCATTCCTACACAGCCACACAGCCCTCCATGAGTCTAACGGCAGCTTATGGAGGCAGAAGACATTTAGATAAGGAAAAACAACATGAGGGTTAAATACCCCCTCGTTTTGCTGCTAAGAAAGTTGGCATTCCCACTCTCATCGCTGTGGCTGTATTTGAATAAAAGAGAAGTGTTATGTACTGAAGTTCTCACCCTGGGCCAGCAGGGGGATACTGTAGATAGTTATGCAAATTAAGGATCGAAAGTGACGTTCAGTGATTGGATAGTTTGTATGCAAATGAAGGATCGAAAGTGACATTCAGTGATTGGATAGTTTTAGAAAATGGCAACAGTTACATTGTTCTGGGGCTCTATATAAGCAGGCTGACTGAGCTCCTCAGTCAGTTCTGTTCCAGCTTACAAATAAAGAGCTGCTTTGGAAGTATCGCTGTGTCGTCTGATATGTTCGCCCACAACTTAACACTGGCGACGAAGGTGGGATCGATGGACATCAGAGCACAGCCAGATGCGGCCATCCTCTGAACTGAGCTGAATCACTGAGCTGAATCACTGAGTGAAATCACTGAACAGAACCAATTCAGAGCTGACTGTTCTGGCTAGAGCACTGTGTTCCATCTATCGCCCTTCATGCCGGCATCGGAATCATGGCTTCACTTGTGCCTCTACCACCGTTTGCGCCAGCCTCTGAATCATGGGACTCCTACCTCGCTCGGTTCGACTGCTACCTCCAAGCCAACGAGCTGACAGCAGCATCAAAGGAACGGAAGCGGGGCCTATTCCTCAGCCTCTGTGGGCCTGAGGTGTTTGAGACGGCCCGAGCATTGGTTGCGCCTGAAGCAGTCCAGGCAACACCATGGGACACGATCCAAAAGAAGCTCTGCAACCACTACGCGCCAAAGCCGTCCAAGATTGCTGTCCGCTATGCGTTTTACCACCAGAACCAGGCAGAGGAGGAGTCAATCAACAACTACACCACAGCCCTCCGACAGGCTGCAATGCACTGCAAGTTCTGAGACTTAGAAGATGCCCTGATGGATCGAATTGTCTGCGGGTCTGGGACATCCATCTGCAACGGCGTCTCCTCGCCAAGCCAGACCTTACGCTGCAGAAAGCCATTGAGGAGGCTGTGGCCTCGGAAGCTGCTGAACTTCCCAGGAGATCCGCCCAGGAGATCCGTAAGGCCAGCAGCCCGCGTCTTGCTAGGAAGCCAGTTCCAGTGCATCACAAAGAGGCCAGCAGTGATGAGGCATCCTCCAGTGAAGACAATGACGTGCACCAGACAAAGCGGGAGCGCAGGAAGTTCCAACAGAAGTCCAAGGGCCAACCGGAATGTGCCGGCTGCGGAGGCAACCATTCCCGTGCCAAGTGTCGATTCAGAGATGCCATCTACTACACTACACTCTGTCGGACGTGTTCCAGAAGGGGCCACATTGCTAAGGTCTGCCGATCAGCTCCATCTGACACCCCCCCTTCACCGACTCGCAAGTCCAAGTCTTCACTCCAGTCTGCCAAGGGAAGCTGTTTCGCTCTCACCAACTGCCGCTGGCCGTCTGGAACCACGATTGGCCAAACCGACTCACCTACGCGACGTAAGCTGAACGTCACGGTGCTCATTGAAGGAGCTCCATGTGACATGGAGATCGACACCAGGTCTGCCCTGTCCATCGTGTCTTGGAACACCATCAAAAGACTGGTACCCAGAGTGTCCAAAAGGCAACTCAATTCTCACCGCGTACACCTGAGAGACTACCAGAGAAACGACATTCCCGTGGTAGGCGTTGGCCGGTTCCAGATCGCCTTCAAGGATTTTTCGGGCCTGCTCCGACTGGTGGTGGTCGAAGGTCAGTGGCCAAGCCTCCTAGGGCTAGACTGATTTGATGCCCTCGGCCTGGAAGTCACCGACATCAACTGCATCTCTAACGCAGAGACTGAGGGTCTGGTCAAAGACTTTGCCGAAGTTTTTGACGGCACTTTGGGGCAATATACAGGTACGCCCATCTCCTTTAGCCTTGATCCACAAGTCGCCCCCATCAAGCTAAAGCCACGCCGGGTTCTCTTTGCTCTCAAGGCTAAGGTGGACGAACAACTGGACAAGCTGATCGCCCAAGGAGTTTTGGAGCCGGTTGACCACGCCAAGTGGGAAACCCCCATCGTCACACCTGTCAAGCCAGACGGGTCGGTGAGAATCTGCGCTGACTACAAGTGCACGATCAACAAGGCACTTCAGCAGCACGCTTATCCGGTTCCTGTTGTCCAACACCTGCTGCATTCCCTGGATGAGGGTAAGGTCTTTGCTAAGCTGGACCTTGCCGAAACCTATCAACAACTGCCCGTCAATGATGCCACTGCTGAAGCTCAGACGATCGTCACCCACCGAGGGGCATTCCATTGCCGCCGGTTGCAGTTCGGGGTGAGTGTGGCTCCTGGCATCTTCCAAAGCCTTATGGATCATCTCCTGCAAGGGCTTCCGGGCGTCGTACCATATTTTGATGACGTCTTGGTGTCCGCAGACTCACACCAGCAGCTGTTCGAGCACCTCCGTGCCGTGCTGACCAGGTTCCAGGAGGCCAGACTCAAGGTAAAGAGGGAAAAGTACCAGATCGCCGTTCTACAGGTGGAGTTCCTGGGCTATCTTATCGACGCCTCCGGCCTTCACCTGACCTCATCCAAGATCCGCGCTATCCAGCAGGCTCCCAACCCAAAGAACAAGATGGAGTTGCAGGCGTTCCTGGGGCTGCTGAACTTTTATAACATGTTCCTGCCCCACAAAGCCACGGTGGCTGAGCCTCTTCACCGACTTCTCAGCACAAAGATGCCTTGGTCCTGGGGTCATTGGGAGACGGCGGCCTTCAACGTGGTCAAGGCTCTCCTTTCATCGGACAGTGTGCTGGTACAGTACAGTGAAGCCAGGTCGCTGGTCCTTGCCTGCGACGCCTCACCTTTTGGCATCGGCGCTGTCCTTAGTCACCATTTTCCAGACGGAAGGGAAGCACCGCTCGCCTACTTTTCCAGGACGCTATCTCTGACTGAACGGAATTACAGCCAGCTCGACAAGGAGGCACTGGCGCTTGTGGCTGGAGTGAAGAGGTTCCATGAATACCTCTACAGCAGGACTTTTGACCTCATCACTGACCACAAGCTGCTCCTGGGCCTCCTCGCCGGTGATTGTCCAACTCCACCGGTCCTCTCGCCGCGCATGCTGTGATGGACTGTTTTCCTGGATGCCCACCACTACCGGCTCGTCCATCGCCCGGGGAAATCGATGGGCCATGCCGACGCCCTCAGCCGTTGCCCTCTTCCAGCGTTTGTGGAAAACCCGACTCCTGCTTCATCACTCCTCCTGATTGAGGATCTTCCGGCAGCGCCTGTATCGGCTGCCACTGTGGCCTCCGCAACTCCCCAGGATCGCAACAATCAGCAGTGTGCTCAACTGGGTGTGGAGGGGGTGGCCACAAGGGCCTTTTGCATTGGAGTTCCAACCGTTCGCAACCAGACAACATGAACTCTCGGCTCATCACGGCTGTCTGCTGTGGGGAGACTGCATCGTGATTCCCCAAAGACTCCGTCAACGTGTCCTGGAGGCTCTGCACGTTGGCCACCTGGGAATCGTCAAAATGAAGGCGTTGGCTCGGTGTTACGTCTGGTGGCCTAACATGGACGATGCCATCACTGCCTGGGTGTCCGCCTGTCAAGCGTGCCAAGAATCGAGGCCTGCACCACCGGCAGCTAAGGGACACACCTGGGAGACGCCCAAGACACCCTGGTCGAGGGTGCACATCGATCTGGCTGGCCCCTTTCACGGCCGGACCTTTATGGTAGTGGTGGACGCCTATTCCAAATGGCTGGAGGTGGCCCTGATGCCCTCCACCACTACTGAGGCCGTCATCCGGGTGCTGCGAGGCCTCTTTGCGACGCATGGGTGTCCTTATGTCCTTGTCTCCGACAACGGACCACAGCTCACGTCAGGCACTTTTGAGTGGTACCTTTTGGGACTGGGCATCCGCCATGCCCTAACGGCACCATTTCATCCATCCAGCAACGGGCAAGCGGAGAGAATGGTGCGCTCGGCAAAAGAGGCACTAGCGCACCTGGACCGGGGAGAATGGCACAAGCGGGTTGCCGAATACTTGTTTGTGAAACACATCACCCCTCATGCGGCCACAGGGCGGAGTCCTGCTGAACTGCTTATGGGCCGCCGCCTCAGGTCCCCGCTCGACCAGCTGCACCCGGACTTTGCCGTGGCCGAACCCCCAGGCTGTGCCAACACGCCACGGTCATTTGTTCCCGGAAACCAGGTCTTTGCCCGGAACTATGTGGGGGACATTCCTTGGGTGCCAGCCACAGTAGTGGGAGTCACTGGACCTAGCTCGTACCAGGTGGCACTCGAGGACGGACGCTTGTGGCGCCGGCACATAGACCAGCTTAGGTGCAGGGTTGGGGAGTTGGACACTACCGTGGTGCCCCCAACTGCGCTCGTGGCTCCGGAACAGACACTTACAGATGGTGAGGCTCCACCTCTCTCTCAAACTGCCAGCGTGGAGCTGAACCAAGCCACTTCAGAGGGTCTGCCAGACTTACCACAGGCTCAGACCACTCCACTTGCAGAGGCTCCACCCACAGCAGCGGATCCAGGGGACTTGGTTTCAACGCCACCTAGGGTCGCACCACAGCCTCAGCAAGAATTGTGTGACCCCCCGGACTTGGCTACCAGTCCCCGGCGGTCTGGCAGAGTTTCCAAGCGCCCAACTTATTTAAAGGACTATGTTGTTGGACATGTATCACTGTTGGTCTAAGTATGTGAAATGAACCGATATGCTTTTTTGCCTAATTGAACCATTACGTGTAGTGCTGTATATAAGGAAACCATTACGATTGTAACTAACGCCTTATCTCGGTGGGGAGGGGTGTTATGTACTGAAGTTCTCACCCTGGGCCAGCAGGGGGATACTGTAGATAGTTATGCAAATGAAGGATCGAAAGTGACGTTCAGTGATTGGATAGTTTTAGAAAATGGCAACAGTTACATTGTTCTGGGGCTCTATACAAGCAGGCTGACTGAGCTCCTCAGTCTGTTCTGTTCCAGCTTACAAATAAAGAGCTGCTTTGGAAGAATCGCTGTGTCGTCTGATATGTTCGCCCACAACTTAACAAGAAGTATCCGATCACCTGCAGAATGTGTCTCTCAGGAGACAGGAGCAAGGAGCCTAGATATAATGACAGGATAGTGCCATGTGATGAGGCTGTAGGCTGTACTTCTTACTTCAGCCGAGGGGAGGGGAGGAGACACTGGCCGGCTTTGAATTAATCCAACGGGAGTGCTTACTTTGAATTTGTGTCTTTAAGAAGCCCTTGAGAAAGATGAGATGTGTGCAATTAAGTTTTTTTCCCAGTGGTCTCTACGTGTCCCTCATTACTGAGACCTCCCTGCTGTCTCCTTTCTGTCCTCTCTGCCTTACTTGGTTTATCAGCACAATAGGAAGGAGCCCTGGCATTGCCCTGGCACTGCCACCTCCATTGCAGCACCTAGATCCCTGCACAGTCTGTCTGCCCTGGTCACCACGGTTAGGTGCAATTCTCGCCCACATGGCATTTTGGATCCCTGCAGTTCAGAGCAAAGGCAGGCTTCAGAAGGTACTACTTGAACATGAATGGCAAAAACATATTAAGTAAATAGTAAATAAATGGTACTTACTAATACCACTGCCACCATCTTTATACGTCTGTCCAAATATATGGGAGGAAGGGTGACTAATCAGTTATCTGAACTATGATTTTACCCAAATTAATGTAACTGGGTTGGGATGGGGGTGGCTCTGTGGTCTAAACCACTGAGCCTAGGCCTTGCCTATTGGAAGGTCGGCGGTTCGAATCCCCGTGATGGGGTGAGCTCCCATTGCTCGGTCCCAGCTTCTGCCAACCTACCAGTTCGAAAACACGTCAGAGTGCAAGTAGATAAATAGGTACAGAAGGTACCGGCTGGAAGGTAAATGGTGTTTCCATGCTCTGCTCTGCTTTTGCCAGAAGCGGCTTAGTCATGCTGGCCACATGACCTGGAAAAACTGTCTGTGGACAAACGTCGTCTCCCTCGGCCAGTAAAGTGAGGTGAGCACCGCAACCCCAGAGTCATTCACGACTGGACTTAACTGTCAGGGGTCCTTTACCTTTAATGTAACTGGTAACTTCTGTTGCATTCATGTCCAACTTGCAGGCTTCCTGCAGGCATCTGTTCAGCCACCAAAAGAAGAGGATGCTGAACTAGATGGGCCATTGGCCTGGCTTGTCTTTTGCAAGCATGTGGTCTTCAAACCTGTCTGGCTACCAGCATGCTGGGGAAATGTCTGGGAATGTGAATGCAGCATATGACATCACAGGTTTTCTGAAGTAGCTCTATCAAATTAAGAGCAGATCTCCCAAGTGCATTAGTAAATCTCACAAAGCGCATTAGTAAATAGTGACCACTTAGTGTGTGTAGCTGCACGATATATGCATCTAGAAAGGCATATTTGATATATGCATGTTACTGCTTTATGATAATGTGGGCAGCAGCCTTAAGAAACTCTTGAATCCCAAGCTGGCTTGCTTCATATCTCTGCTACCCTCCGTATTGCCTAAAAATGATTCCTAAACTGTGAGTCTGAAGTTTTCTGGAGCATTCAGTGGCTTATTTTGTGGCCTCTGTTTTCTCTTTCTTCCCTTCCCATGGAGCTGACAGCAGGAACACAATCTGCTTAGAAAATTGTATCTCTTCAGCGGGATAATGGCTTGGTCCCACATTGTAAAAAATCCTCCAAAACAGCTTAGTTCAACAGAACACCCTGAGCCATTACCTTTTCAGAGCACCAACTTGTCATGGAAGTCTATTTCGCAGCCATCACAGGTACGCAGTGTCCTTTAATTTTGTAACTGTGATGTAGCAACTTGCCTACCTTTACTGAATGTTCTGCCTCTTCCAGAATAGCAAGACAAAGAGTTCTCTTCCCTTTGCGTGCCCACACTCCGCTGCCTTTCAGAAGGGTGACAAGAGCAGCATTAATTCAGAGCCCCATTTCTAGATAGCATGGCATCTAAGCGTGTGCCACCTCACTGTTCCGAGTGCTCACTTGGAAGATTTATTGCCTCCTCCATTTTGTATGATACACTTATTAGCTTTCACTCGATTCTGCTTCAGCTCTGAGGTGCCACTCTCTTCTTGTGGCACTGTGGGTGGCAGGTGCCTCTACTTCTACAACAACTAATTTCCCATCAAAGTTTAATTTTCCTCTCTGTTGGCTTTCCTCAGTCTTTACCTCCTCCCTGTCACAACTTTTAACCATCTGTCACCTCAATTCAGCTGACTTAAAAAAAACAACCACCCTCTGCTTTATTCTCCCTTTCTTTTTGCCTTGATCTCTGGTTCTCCCTTGTCCTTTGGCCTATTTCCTGTCTGAAGAGAACTTCTGAAACATTCTGCCATTTACTTTGATATCAGACATCAAAATAAACCAAAGGTAACCAGGGAAATGAGTTCCAGATGTATAAAACTGGCCTGGTAAGTTCAAGTATTACAAACCCACAGTCCAGCATAAAGTCCAGCAGATTGGAATAAAACAAAACAAATGGCTGCTCTGAATGGGGACTACTAACACTACAGTCCCTCAGTTGCTGGTGGCCCAAGTCTTCGTTTTCCTGAAGAGTGTACTTCTTCCAGCTCAGCTGACCACCACGCAGCTGTCTGGCTTCCCCATGACTAACTACAGGTTTAATTCTTTGCCAGAAAGCCTCAGCCCAGTTGAAATTAGTGTGTTATTTGGATTAGGCATACACTGTGCTCCCGGCTACCTCAGAGGGTAGTAAATAAAGGTCTTTCTCCATTTTACTGTTCCCCGGCTGAGAAGAAAAGTAGCAGCTACTGCTTGAACAAGAGAGTATGGGGTGATGCGGTTGAAAAGATCACTCTACCCAACTATTTCTGCTTAATAATTATACCCTACAGCCAAACAGACTGCATTTTGGGGGGGAAACAGCGGTAAATTACTACTGAATCTTCCAGCAATAACATTAACATTGAACAATTGCTGGTCAATTTGGGCTGGCCCCAGCATTAGGCAGAGTGAGACAGCCGCCTCAGGCAGCTGAATCTGGATGTCAGGAAAGGGCAGCAAATTGTTAGTTATTTTACTGAGTTTTGTTCTATTTTTACTCCAAGGGAGAACCGCCTCGGGATTTTCTGCCTCAGGTGCCACAATAGCTTGGGTACTAATATTACACACCTTGATTAGGAGCAGGCAACAGTTGCTATTCCACCTCAGAATGCAACATGTCATGCCCCAACCCTGTTCAAGTAGGAACGATATGACGGAAACACACCCAGCAGGAAACCAAATGTAATGTGCTAGTGCAAACATACTTATTATCCCCTCACTACCTGTGGTGGGTTGTTTTATTTTGTTTTTTCTTAGTCGATTTAAAATTGTTACGCTGGGCTGTTGTTGCTGCTGACATTTTTATTGTTTTAAAAGTTTGTTTTCACATCAATTTAAAGCCATGGCACCTTCTAATGGAAGGTGACTCAAAACAAATGAGTGTTTAAAACTTGGCTGAAGGCCTCAGTTGATGAAGTCATGTTTCCCTCAGTTGGGATAGAATTCCACAGATACAATGCCGCAGCTGGGAAGACCCTGAGACTCAAGGGCACCAACCTAATTGCTCTCACCGGCAGGTGCAGGAAGAGGTAGAGGCTGATCTCAAAGTGCTGCCAAGTTTATGGGAAGGGGGAGCAGTCTCTCAAAAAGCCTGTCCCCAAACTGCTCAGGGCTTCAAAGGACAATTGAAGCATTTGGAATTGGGTCCGTGTTACTTTATATTTTTAGAAGGGTGCTCCCTATCTGCTAGATTTTCTTTCAGTGCTGCTGGTGCAATATTCATGTCACATACACAAATCAACTTCCACCAGCACCACTATACCCAAGCAGCCACATTATACACTAGCTGAGGTCTTCAAAGGCAAATGTCTCCTTTATCTCCAATACTTGCTGCCAAATTAGATTCTTTGGTGCATTTTTTTTTTTTGCATTGCACATTTAGCTGTAGTTTTTTTTATAGGAGGGAAGAGATTGCTATTGTGTCAGAAATATAGTAAAGGGGCTGGCAGTGGGGAAATGGGGATGAGGGTCCCTACATGAGGCTTGGTCCAATAATACTCTTATCCTTACCTTTCATCCCATTAGGCTTTACTTCCACTTTGGGGTTTGTACAGAGAAACTCTTTAGGTATAATATACTGCCCTGCCCTCCATAGATGAGCTGGTATGTATTTACCCTCATTAGACAGTACAGTGGTACCTCTGGTTACAAACTTAATTCGTTCCGGAGGTCTGTTCTTAACTTGAAACTGTTCTTAACTAGAGGTGTGCTTTTGCTAATGGGGCCGCCTGCTGCCACTGCGCCGCCGGCACATGATTTCTGTTCCCATCCTGAGGCAAAGTTTTCAACTCGAGGTAACTCTTCCAGGTTATCGGAGTTTGTAACCTGAGGCGTTTGTAACTTGAGGTACCACTGTATTCCATTTCCATTTTATTTGTTTGTGCTGGATGCTTTTCTTGGCCTGCTCTCCTAACCATAGCTGTCAACGTTTCCCTTTTTTAAGGGAAATTCCCTTATTCCGAATAGGATTCCTCGCAAGAAAAGGAAAAAGTTGACAGCTATGCTCCTAACTGGTTCAATCAGTGTATAAATTAAGCCAAGTCACATTTCTTTATCTGCATGGGCTTGTAACAGACAGGTGCTTTTGAGGGCTAAGTGGTTGGCTTGTATTAAAATTTATTTCAAAGGGCTTCCTGTTTCCGGCGTGCCTGGAATGGAGTCTCTCCCAACAGATGGAGATAATCAGATAATGATGGGGGAATTTCATTATCTGCATTCCTCTTCGGTTGGGACCAGGCACTCACCCGCAATTTGCCTGGCAGTCCAGCACTTGCTTCCCCATGGAATGTGAGGGCAGGCAAAGGCACTGGAGCACTCCGGCTGCTGCAACCCAACCCCCTCGATCTTGTTCCTGGAAGCACAAGTTATCCTGTTAATTGGACTTAAATTGGAGTAAACCACAGGTATGTCCCAGAGACAATATGATAAGAAACTGCAAAAACAACCCAGCTACAAGGATGTGAAAGGTTTGGATTGAGAGCGGATTTCATTCGGTGAAAGAGACAATGGCTGGGAGGGGAGCCCACAGTTTTCTTACTTAAGGTTTTTCTCTACATTTATGATACGGCAACCCACCCACCCCCGGAATGCAAGTTTTATTTAAAAATATATGCATAAGTGAGGATGGAGGAAACTGGAATATAATATGGAATTTAACAAAATTGGAACTGCATGTGTGAGAGAAAGGAACTGAGAGGGAAGGCGGGAAGAAATGTTATGCTTTGAAAATATAGAGCAAAATCCTCCCTAACCGCCATTATCCACAAAGAAATGTGTTTGAGATAAGGATAAATGGCCATAAATCAGCGGCAGGGAGGAAAGGAGCCTACCAGCTGAGAGAATAGAAGTTTTTGGATTAACTATCTTCAGTCTGGATTCAGACTGTTCTTCTTAGGCTGGAAAAATGGCAAAGACGGCTTGTTTACTAGATGCCAAATCACGGGACGAAGCAGTGCAGTGACTATTGGAAACAGTAAGATAACAGCTTCTCCCGAGACATGATGGGAACCATCAACAATTGCAGGAATAAAGGATACAAAACTATATACGGATGGGAAAACATCGTGGAAAAAATTTCACACGTAGGAAAGAATAAGCATTACAGCTCAAGTTCTTTTCTTGAAACTTTATAAGTTACCAACACAAATTGAAATCTCAAGATTGTAGCTGTTATATAAGGTACTATTATATCTGAATGTAATGTAATGGAAATTATTAAAAATTTTGGAATGCAGAAAAAATATAGAAGAATGAACTCATCAACTCTAGCATGCGAGGGCGCCAGTTTAATTAATTATATACAGTGGTACCTCAGGTTACATACGCTTCAGGTTACATACACTTCAGGTTACAGACTCCACTAACCCAGAAATAATGCTTCAGGTTAAGAACTTTGCTTCAGGATGAGAACAGAAATCGTGCTCCGGTGGCGCAGCGATAGCAGGAGGCCCCATTAGCTAAAGTGGTCTTCAGGTTAAGAACAGTTTCAGGTTAAGAACGGACCTCTGGAATGAATTAAGTACTTAACCCGAGGTACCACTGTAATTTGACATTTGAATAATTGGCATTAATAATTGTATTGATTGAATAAAATTGGTATTGTTATAATGAGGCTGTTATTGAAACAATATTGGAAAATCTATCTGTCTGTCTGTCTGTCTATCTATCTATCTATCTATCTATCTATCTATCTATCTATCTATCTTAAAAACCCCATTTATTTCAAAGA
The DNA here is from genome assembly GCF_964188305.1 of Podarcis bocagei. Lineage (NCBI taxonomy): Eukaryota > Metazoa > Chordata > Lepidosauria > Squamata > Lacertidae > Podarcis > Podarcis bocagei. The sequence continues at coordinate 57,550,843 of NC_138126.1, read as the reverse complement.
GTGCAAATGGATTTTAGGGACAATATTAGCTTAGCCCAGAAGATGATGCTCATAATATAACACTGTTACCCAATTCCGTAATATTTCCTCTATAAATCATTGATAAAGTGTGCATAAATAAATTAATAGATGTTTTATTAAATGGACAATCAATGTCTAAATTGCTACAGAAACCAATGACTTGTTTCTAATAATCTGTAACACTTTGTGAGGATAGCTTACTTATATCCAAATCCAATACATGCTATTGGTAGCATACTTACAAGCGTCTAATAGTTTAGCCACCTTGACACTGCAGTTGTCCCTTTTTTTGTTCCTTTAACAGATGCATCGCTTTAGGAAACTCAGCATGCAGCATTTCCAGGCTTGAAGGTGGAGTGAAGGAGGAAACTTCACCTGTTGAATATTTTAGCATCTCTAAAGGGGGGGGGGGAGAGAGGTTTACACCTTTGAGAGATTAAAACTAAAGCCCAAATCAGAAGTTCCTTTACTTGCTTATTTATCATTTGTACTTATAGCCAAATAGTCTCAGGACAGGTTACCAAAACATCACAAGTAATTAACAATTAATTAAAACCACTAGCAGTACTTGTTAGGTGACTCCCATCCCCAATGGGTTTACTCACTGTGCACATATAGGCTTTAACCACATGATTCTGGGTGCTGCCCAATTCACCTCAGTCCAGATGTTTGTGAGTGTTCGGGCAGCTGTTTGACCATCACCCCTTTCTCTTCTATGAATTGGGTATTTTGTTGTGCCTCTGACAGTTCTTTTTAAATTTACAAATACAGTGGTACCTCGGGTTACATACGCTTCAGGTTACATATGCTTCAGGTTACAGACTCCACTAACCCAGAAATATTACCTTGGGTTAAGAACTTTGCTTCAGAATGAGAACAGAAATTGTGCTCCAGCGGTGTGGCGGCAGCAGGAGGCCCCATTAGCTAAAGTGGTGCTTCAGGTTAAGAACAGTTTCAGGTTAAGAACGGACCTCCGGAACAAATTAAGTACTTAACCCGAGGTACCACTGTATGCTCATTGGGCTGAACCTTGCTCTACGTGTCAGTGGCATAAAAATGGGTGAGGTGAATTTGATATTTCTTGTTTCTGATCCATGAGAGACGTTGTGTGGCTGCTCCACAGTCAAAAATGCATGTAAATATAGTGAGCAGGTACACTACCAATATGTGTAGGTTCACAGACCAAGAAGCTCTAAGCTGGGCCGGGCTGCAACACCCAAACACAATAGCAAACACACATTGGTGTCCTTTGTGAACAGTCCCTGTTCATACTCCATATTCTGGGCTTGGAACAAGCCCAGTGGTGGTGGGTTTGCTACTACTGGGTCCGAAAGATGGAGAAAGGAAGAAGTGCTAGTTAACACAGAGGTTGGCTGCACTGAGTGAGAAGGCTTTGTCAGAAGGGCTGGACTGATGAATGACCCATGTCATAAGGCTGGAGTTTGGAGCTGGGTGCCGAGAAAGGGCTGGAGGGCAATAGCAGCAATTCAGAGGGAGCCTGCAGTTATATCCAGTCCAGCAGGTGTCAGAGAGAAGCTGGCTGTGGGAGGACTGATTGCTTGCCTGGGAAGAGGTTGCGTGTGCAGCTGAATAAACACACACAACACAATTAAGTGAAGTAAAGATTCTTTGATTAAAAGGAGAATCCGGGCTCATCTGTTTGTGTTTGAGCTGCCTAATCTCCTTCCCCCATTGTGCACAGAATTAAGCGTCTGGGTTTTTCTGTTTCTAAACAGCAGGCTGTGAGTGGCAGGGTCACAGAACAATCCCAAAACAGCTCCAGCCAACCGGGTGGAATAATACGGCTCATTCAGATGGAAATGCAGCGCTGGGCATTGCGGCCGAATCCTCTGGGATCCTGGCAGCCACGTCTGGGTGAGACTGACCCTCGGATGCAGGTGTTCCTGGACACCTGCCCAGACCATCCCAGGCACAAATCCCACCTTCTACTATGAAAGGAAACAATGTACTGGGGGGGGGGACGAATGGCCTTTTGGATGCTTGGCATGGAGGAGGAGGAGGAGGAAATGAAAGAGGCAGATGGGTGATCTGGCAGTTTGGTACCCATCACACTCCTTTCCCAGACTAAGCCTTTTTTCCATTAATGGTACAGCCCTTGTCTTCCCATGGCACACACACACCCCAGCAGCATTCTCTGGGAAGATGGGTCTTCCTCAGCAGCTGAGAGCTGATCTGCTCCTCCTTCTAAAGCTACCCACAGCCACAAGGTATGGACTCCAGGGCAAAACAGGTGTTACCTTCTGTTCAAGCTGCATGCAACCCAACCAGCTCTGCAAAATTACCTGGTTGGAACTGGGGACAGTTCGGAAGCTTCAGCTGGTGCAGAATTCAGCAGCCAGGTTGTTCACCGGGGCAAGATGGTTTAAGCATGCAACACCATTCCTGGCCCAACTGCACTGGCTGCCAATTAGCTTCTGGGCCCAGTTCAAAGTGCTGGTTTTGACCTGTAAAGCCTTAAATGGCTCAGGACTGCAGTATCTCAAGGACCGCCTCTCCCCATATAAACCGTCCTGTGTTCATCCTCTGAGGCCCTTCTTAATGTGCCTTCGCCATGTGACATCTGGAGAGTGGCAACATGAGAATGGACCTTTTCTGAGGTGGCTCCCTGTTTGTGGAATGCTCTCCTTCATTATACATTTTAGCCAGGCCTTTGGCTGATTATTATTCTACAGCCTTTTAAATGTGATGGTGGGTTATTGTTTTGTTGTTTTGGTTTAATTATTTACTTGCGTTTTTATCTTGTATTTTATTCTGTGAACTGCCCTGAGATCTTGTGATAATAAATAAATAAATAGCCCTGGTGGTGGCACAGCTGTGCTGTCCTACTGGTGCAGCAGGATGCCTGCAGAATCCTTTTTTTTTTATAAAATATTTATTGGTTTTACAAAATTTTATAGAACAAACAAACACTTAAAAAGACAAACATACACGTATAATTTCATATCATATTTTCATAAACCTCTTTTCTGGGACTTCCCCATACCCCCCCTTTCTGCATCCCAATGTCCATAATTTTATAGCAACTCCCATTTGTTACTTTCCAACCTCTGTCATCTTAGTCATCTCTATATTCTGACCTTATATCACTGTATCCCTTTGTTCCTGAAAACCACAACACTCTAACATTCATTAAGTTTATAATAGTCCTTAAGATAACTTTTAAATTTTCTCCATTCTTCTTCCGCCGTCTCTTTTCCTTGGTCACGGATTCTGCCTGTCATCTCGGCCAATGTCATATAGTCCATCACTTTCATCTGCCATTCTTCCAGAGTGGGTAGATCTTGTGTCTTCCAATACTTTGCGATGAGTATTCTTGCTGCTGTTGTAGCGTACATGAAAAAAGTTCTATCCCTCTTTGACACCAATTGGCCGACAATGCCCAAGAGAAAGGCCTCTGGTTTTTTAGGAAAAGTACATTTAAGTACCTTTTTCATTTCATTATAGATCATTTCCCAGAAAGCCTTAATCTTCGGGCATGTCCACCAAAGGTGGTAGAAGGTACCTTCAGTCTCTTTACATTTCCAACATTTGTTGTCGGGCAAATGATAAATTTTTGCCAGCTTGACTGGGGTCATGTACCACCTATAGACCATTTTCATAATGTTTTCCTTTAAGGCATTACATGCCGTAAATTTAATACCGGTGTTCCATAACCATTCCCAGTCAGCTGACATAATGTTATGACCAACATCCTGTGCCCACTTAATCATAGCCGATTTGACTGTTTCATCCTGTGTATTCCATTTCAGCAACAAGTTATACATTCTGGATAAATTCTTAGTATTGGGTTCTAACAATTCAGTCTCTAATTTTGATTTTTCCATCTGAAAGCCAATTTTCCTGTCCTGTTTGAAAAACTCCATTATTTGATGGTATTGAAACCAATTTTGTACTTTATGTTTCAATTTCTCATGACTTTGTAATTTCAACTTATCTCCATCCTGTTCCAAAATTTCCCAATACTTCGGCCATCCGACCTCCATATTGAGTTTCTTCACTGCCTTGGCCTCCACTGGTGACACCCATCTAGGGGTTTTGTTTTCCAACAGATCTTTATATCTTATCCAAACATTAAACAATGCTTTTCTAACAATGTGATTTTTAAAGGCACTATGCAGCTTGATTTTGTCATACCATAGATATGCATGCCAACCAAAAGCATTGTTAAAACCTTCCAGATCTAAAATGTCTGTGTTCTCGAGGAGCATCCATTCTTTCAGCCAGCAAAAAGCTGCTGCCTCGTAGTACAATTTTAAGTCCGGCAGGGCAAAACCCCCTCTTTCTTTAGCGTCTGTCAATATTTTAAATTTAATCCTGGGCTTTTTGCCCTGCCAGACAAATTTCGAAATATCTTTCTGCCACCTCTTGAAACATTCCATCTTATCAAGAATCTGCAAGGTCTGAAACAAAAATAACATTCTAGGCAATACATTCATTTTAATCACTGCAATTCGGCCTAACATTGACAATTTCAAATTTGACCATATTTCTAGATCTTTTTTAATCTCTGACCAACATTTTTCATAGTTATCCTTATACAAATTCGCATTTTTGGATGTCAGATAGACCCCTAGGTATTTCACCTTCTTGACGACCGTCAGCCCTGTCTCCTCTTGGAATTTCTCTTTTTCCATATCTGTTAAATTTTTCCCTAGAACTTTGGTTTTTTGCTTATTCAACTTAAATCCAGCTACCTGGCCAAACTGTTGGATTATTTCCAGGACCTTTTTTGTACTAGTGTTTGGCTCTTGCAAAGTCAGTACTAGGTCATCTGCAAATGCTCTTAACTTATACTGTTTAGCTCCGACCTGCACTCCTTTAACCTGCTGGTCATTCCTAATCATATTCAGCAACACCTCCAGAACTGAAATGAAGAGTAATGGGGAAATTGGGCACCCCTGTCATGTTCCTTTTTCTATCTTAAGTTCCTCAGTTACTACATTATTTACAATCAATTTAGCTTTTTGTTCAGAATATATTGCAGCCATACCGTTCTCAAAACCTTGGCCTACCCCCATCCCATGAAGATTCTTTATCATAAAGCTCCAAGAAATATTGTCAAAGGCTTTCTCCGCGTCCACAAAAATCAGTACTGCTTTAGTATTTATATTCACCTCTAGCTTTTCCAAAATGTCTATTATATTCCTTACATTGTCTGCTAGGTGTCTTTTTGGGAGAAAGCCTGCTTGGTTCATATGAATCTTCTCCATCAGCACTTTTTTAAATCTTTTTGCCAAAATGTCTGCAAAATTTTTGTAATCCACATTAAGTAATGATATTGGGCGGTAGTTCTTCAGTTGAGTCTTTTCAGTCTCTGTCTTTGGTATGAGTGAAATATATGCTTCTTTCCACGATTCAGGTGCCTTTTTTCCCTCAAGGATCTCATTACAGACTTCTTTTAGTGGTTGAATCAACCATTCCTTCAGCGATTTGTAGTATCTTGAAGTCAGTCCATCTGGTCCTGGAGATTTGCCCAGTTGCATATTCTGAATGGCAGCCTCTATCTCTTGTTCTGTTATTCTCTGGTTCAGATCCATCTTACTTTGATGAGAGATTTTTTGTAATCCATATTTATCAAGGAATTTGTCTATATCTTCTTCATTTTGCGGGCCTTGAGTATAAAGTTTTTTGAAATAACTCAAGAAGCAATTTCTAATTTCATTAGGTTTAGATATATTCTTTCCATCCACTTCTAGGCTTGTAACTGTATTTAGTTTCTGCCTTTTCTTCAGTTGCCATGCCAGAAGTTTGCCACATTTATTTGCTGATTCAAATGTCTTTTGCTTCATCTGCTTTATCTTCCATTCAATCTCTAGGTTCATCAATTCCATATATTGTGTTTGATATAACTTAATCTCTCTTAAAATCTCCTGGGACTTTGGTTTTGCTCTTAATTTTTTCTCTCCTTCCTTTATCTTTTCCAAAATCTTTTCTTTTTTCTCATTTTGTTTTTTCCTCTTTATTGAGTTTTGTTGAATCAAGAAGCCTCGCATCACCGCTTTGCTTGCGTCCCAGATCACTCTTTTCTCCACGTCAGCCCTCAAATTTATTTCAAAATAGTCTTTTAAAGTTTTTTGGGCCTTCATAAGGATCTCCTTGTCTCGAAAGAGGGTGTCATTCATTCTCCATCTAAATTGACCAGTTGATGTAAGTTTCATTTCCATCTTCACGGCGTTATGGTCGGAGCAAGTTTTTGGGCAGATTTCTACCTTCTTAATCTTTGGAGCCATGCCACTAGTAATCCAGATTTGATCAATTCTGGTCCAGGTCATCATTGCTTGGGAGAAAAAGGTTCCCTCTCTCTCCAGAGGGTTCCTTGTTCTCCATATATCTATCAAGTCCATGTTTTCGGTCATTTCAAAAAAGGTCCTAGGAAGTCTCCCTTCCTTGGTAACTGTTAGTCTTTGTGCCTTGTCCATGTTGGTGGAGACCACACCATTCATGTCTCCCATGATTATCATGTTGTAATCCAAATAGTCCGTCAGAGTTTCATGAAGTCTCTTGAAGAAGTCAGATTTACCTTCATTTGGTGCATAAATTCCAACAACTAGAAGTTTTTCTCCTTGTACTTGTATCTCCACTGCCAGATATCTCCCTTGCTCATCTTTAAACATCATTTTTGGGGCCCATTTCTCTTTCACATATATCACAACTCCTCTTTTTTTAACTTTGTCTGATGAAATAAATTATTGTCCTAGTCTTTTGTTTATAAGTAATCTCCTGTGAGCTCTGGTTATGTGAGTTTCTTGTAAACATATCAAGTCCAGTTGTTCTCTGTTCAAAATGTGAAATACTTGTCTTCTCTTCAAAGGCCCATTGATCCCATTACAATTCCAGCTAAGGAATTGCAGAGCCATCTTGTTATTTTTCTGACACTCCTCCAACAGCTCCAAGTTGTTGCTCTTCTTCTGATGGTGGTGGTTTTTGTCCAAGCGAGAAATTCAGAATGTCTAATGCTCTCCTCTGTTCTGCAATTGGGTCCACAGTCCCCTTCTGCAGGTCCTCCTGATTTCTTCCCAAAAATTTGTCTTTGTCTTGAATTGTCTTTATTTTCACCTTCTTTCCGTTGTAGTCAAAAGATAGTCCTTGTGGGAATTCCCACCTGAAGCGGATGGAGTTTTTCTTTAACAGAAGAGCTAAATCCTTGTAGAAGTTTCTTAAATCCAAAATATATTTTGGGATGTCTTTAAAGATCTGTACAGCTGAGTTTCCAATTTGCAAGGCCTTTTCGAAGTGTAGTCCTAATATTTTGTCTCTTTCCTCCTTAGATCTAAATGTAATCAGGCAGTCTCTCGGAGTCTTTCTGTCCTGCTTTTTGCCCAGTCTAAAAGCTGTTGTAATTTTGAATTCGTCTTCCTCCAGATCCCAACAGTCAACAAACTCCCGTGTCAAGTACTCCGCAAGATTGTCTCTTTCATTCTCTGGAATCAATCTCAATTTCAAATTTCTCTCTTTTCTCTGTAATTCCCACAGAGCCAAAGTTGCGTCATGTTCATGGACCTTCTTGGCAATCGGCTCTAAATTCTCTTGTGTCTCTCCAGCAATAGCTTTCGCTTCTTCGGCAATTTTACGTGTAGTAGAATTTTCCTCCACCAATTTATTTATAGATTCTGTATTCTGGTTGAGTCTTACTGATATTTCTGTTAATTTTTGTGTATTTTCTGAAGTCTGTTTTGTCAGAGACTCCAGAGATTGATTTACCTTGAGCAGGGCTTTTGTCACGGCTTCCATAGAAACAGCTGTCCCTTTTTCTTGTCCTGTTGTTCCTGCAAGTCCGGCAGTTACGCCTGAAATTGAGCCTCTTTTCTTTGTCTGTTGTTGCTGCAGCTGTTGTTGTTGTTGTTGCTTGGTCTTGGCTCTTGTGACTATCTCCTCTTGTGGGCCACTCATGTCAAGGTCATTTCCCACGGGAGCTGTTCCCCACTGGAAAATTCCACTGTCTTAAGCTGTGCCAACTTTTACTTTACCCTCTAGGGGGAGCAAATCAAAATGGCCAAATATGAAATGTCCAAATGCAGAGACAAAGAGAATATCCAAAGACGTAGAGAAATTAAAGCAATTAAAGCAAATATAGCTAGAGACTTGTAGCTGCAAATTGCCACAGTTTTCCAGTAGATACTGTTTCGTCTTACTCAGATGTACTGTAGCCAAACAATACAGAAACTTTGTATCACAGTGTAACTTTTACAGGAAAAAGTCAGTTCAGTGTCCTATTGTCCTAAAAGGCAGACCGTTTCGTGCTCTTAAGTAACTGAGACAGCAGAGGATTTTTCTTTTAAATAAATCATGCAGTTACCAAAGTCTCTTTCACCTCCCCTCTGCCCTGCTAGCTAGAGGGGAGATCCAAGGTCCAAGTGTCAGGTTTAATTAAACAGAAACAAAGTTTTGACGGATGCAGCTTTAAAGTTCCGTTGCTTTCACTTTCATGCAGTCGGGGGGAGGCAGACTTCCTTGATTTTAACCTCCCCTCTTTCAGCCAAATCTCCGAATTTTAGATCCAAATAAAAGTTCCGTTTTACTCACGGGTTTTTTCTGTCCGTAATTTACAGGAAGGAATCGGCGCTCTCCACTAATAGCGACGCGGCTTCACCCTGCGGGCTGGGTAGCGATTCTCAGCACCGCGCTCCCCCGATGTCGTTCCAGAGCCTTTAAAAAGGCTCTTTCTGCGGTAAAGGGGGGGCGCTTTTGGTGCCCACCGAATCTCCTCGTTCACAGGCTTCCGCGCCTGTGATTTTAGGGGTCCCCCGCTTGCCGTAGCGGGGCAGACCCGAACTCGCAGGGCAGTCCTTCTCCGGAGCTCGGAAAAAGGACCGCCATTAGCGCTGGCGCCGACCGGCTGGTGCCTGCAGAATCCTATCACCCTCCTGCCCCAACTCAAGTACAGGATCACTCCTTTAGTCACCTCTTTTTCTAAACTAAAAAGGCCTTCACCGTTGCCTCTTATGAAAGGTGTTTCAGCTCCTGGATCATTTTGCTTTTGCTTTTCTGTACCTTTCCCTGCTCTATTCCTCCCCCCAGTTTTTTGTTTTTTTTTAAGATGGGGCAACTGGAATTGTCAAAAGTATCAAAAATACAGCTGCACCACAGATTTTTATAAAGGCATTAGAATACTGACAGTTTTATTTTTCAGTCATTTCCAGCTGGCCTTGAAGCTGGTTCTGAATAGTTTTCACTGGCAAAACAAAAATGGTTAATGATGGGAAGAATTCTATTGTGTGCGTATGGAAGCACTGTATGATTACTAGGCTCCCCCCCCCCATTCTTTGCACAGCAACATAAAAAAAATGGTCAGTTGATTGGGGCTAAAACATGGTAGTGGTTGTGTGAGCAGATGCAGAAATGGCAGAACAGGTCACTATATAGACTCAGCAACCTGGAGAGATATTTTGTCTCCTGGGTAGGCAGGCTCGCCTTTGCTGTACTGAAACAATGAATTTCAAGGGTGAACAGAGAAGATAAACAAAGATTCAGTGCATAGGTAAGCCATGGTTTGAAAGTTGGGCATTCTGCAAACCATAGTCTGGCAATTTGAAGGGCTCCACATTCACTCCCCCTTCATCCATCTTCTCTCCCTAGAAAGAGCCCTCTTCTTCCCTTATTAGCAACAACCATGGCCACTGTGGCAGCTTTTGCATCACCAAAAAAGAGGACTGGAAAAAGGGCACAGATTTGCAAAAAAAAAATTACATATGCTAATTTATGTCTATATTTGCAAATTCAGAAATAATTGCTGTAATTTAGAGATCCGTTACATCTCATTGTAATCGGAAAATCTGTGAGCAGGTGACCTGTAAGCCTGCTCAGTCTATTCTCCAGAGATGCTAACTATGGATGGGCAACTTCAATGTCATTCCTGCTCTCCTCTCTTATAGATATTTATCTTTAAATTGGATTTGGACTGGACAGCCCTCTCTAAAGTAGGGTGCATGGCCACTTCAATCTTGATAAAGTGTTGCCAACTATGGTTAATACTAAACTGGTAATTATGGTTTGCAACCTCATTTCAATCCCAAATTTCAAATTCTGCTTTATGAGGGAAACATGCATCATGGTTAGCCTCAGTGCCCATATTGCTCTGAATCACGATTAACACTGACAAAGGAACGGAGACAGAATTTACCCTGGTGACAAAAGGGGGAAGGCACGCACATCCCCAAGGCCAGCTTCAAATGTATAAAGCACAATTTGTGGGCTGCCAGTGTAATGGCTGCCCTGGACCAAGGAGCACAAGATGAAATGGTTATCGGGCTGGTACCCAGGCAGTTATAAAGAATGCCACACAAAGCAAGACTAATCATGGCTTAAACTGCACAACTCATAGTTCCAAACCTCGTAAAAATGCTTGCAAAATATTTAGCTCAATAAAAAATAACTGAGGAAGCTGCCATCTGTTTTTCGTTATTGCACAAATGGGGGAAATTGCGAATGACTTATTCCACACGAGTCAATACTTAACCCACTTTTTGGAAATTCTGCAGTGATGCGGTAGGGCAATTCAAGGGCTGCTTTGCCATGTGCCAAACTCTCCACTGATCCACCCTACCTGCATTCCCAATCTGTCATTTTTGTTTGCTTGTGTGAATTGGCCCCACACTGGGAATACATAGCTGGATAATTAATAGGTGTACTTTCCCTGGGACAAGTTTGATGAATAGGAAGGCCAGGTGAAAAAGAGAATAGGTTGCCCACATCTTTAATTGTTGCCTGAGAGAAAGGGTTTTTTAGATGGCAGCCTACTGGGTGTTTCTCCTACACACCTGTTAAAGGTGCAGGATCCGTGTCCTCTTTTTCATCTGGTCACCCCAGGAGAGGCTGATGGAAAAAAAGTGGGAGAGGAAGGGAAACATGCAGCTGACAGCACTTTTAGCCTTCCAGACGAGACATAACAGCAAAACAGATATCTTTGAAGGTCCAGTAGGAGGCAATGCAATTTGACAAGGAAGTAGGAAAGAACAAAACATAGCAGAAGAGGTTCCTGCCCTCTCTTTGCCCTACATCTGTAGCTAATTCAGGGATAGAGGAAATTGTCCATTTCATATTCTCTTTTTCCCAGTCTCAGTTTGCCACATTTGTCCATCAGTTTGTGCATTTTTCCCTCCCAAAAAGCCCTCATGAAAATTCATCAGCGTTCTGTTGTGTGTTTCTGCTAATACACACGTTTTTGCCAGCAGTTTTCCCCGATGTAACATATTTTGGTATGGTACTTTCACTAAATATGTGCATTTTTCTCCATAATGCCCCCCGCTTTTCAATTGTAGGGCTGCATTGCAAAATTCAGAAAAGTCTGGATGTCGAAGGATGCCTGTCGTTTGGTTCATGCATTGTTTGAAGAAGTACAAATAGCGGAGGCTTGCATTAAAATGCAAACCAAATTTAATTTCTCTCCCATCTCTAGCAGCTATGCACATTTATTGCCAGGAGCAGCAGATCTGCTAGTGTCAGAGAGTGCCAAGATACTGCTAGTGTTGATGCAAAAGCCGCTGTGAAGCGTGAAGACAAGAGACCGTCTAGTTGGGGCTGACCATTTGCCTCCAGTATCTCAGTACATGTGGTAGGTCCTTTGAGAATGCTATTTGTGATTCAGAATTCAAGTTGATAACTGACCGGTGGGGAAAATGTGGTCTGGCAGGGCATTGTTTTGGTTTTCAGACAGTTGCCCAAAAAAACCACAATAGGACAAAGACCCCCATGCCAGTTTGCAGGCCCTGTGGGTTTTAGAGCTGTGCACTTAAGTGAATAGAGACGGTATGTGTGGTTGGCTCCATTCCCAGACCTGCCAGGCCTTACAAACAAAGGTACCAGGATTTTCAAGGGTTAGCAACCTTATTTAAAACTGTCACTAGCTTCTTTTGTGTCTAGTTTTAGGCAGTTTCAGTTTACACACACCAAATGGCAGACCTACATTTTGGGGGCCCTGAAGCCTGAGATGTTATGTGGGCCCCTTTGCAACTAGCAAAGAGGTTATTTTCTTCAGTGGGGTTGTTCCACGACAGATAACCACTAAAAAATAATAATAACTACCCCGTCTTATATTTTGATTAAAATTGCTGCACTGGATTATCTCACGTGTCAAAGTCACTGGTGTGAATAAAAATTCCCTATGCTTTCGAGTGGGGGAGTGTGAAAATTAGGGAAACGTTATATACATGTATGATGCACCACAGAATGATGAAATGTTAAGCAACGTGGACTGAAGTCGCTTCCGGAGTCCCTCTGGGATTAGGGGCCCTGAAGCTTAAGATTCATTAGTTTCACTGTACCCAAATGCATGTATTTATTATCAGGGCCAGACCACAACGTTTTGCCACTTGAGGCAAAAACCCAGGCTGTGCCCCTTGCCCATGCTGTGCCCCCTGCCCACCACCTGTTCCGTGTTGCCTCTGGGTGCCTGCCACTCACCACTGCCTGGGGCTTGCCACCCCCTCCTGCTCCTCCACCACTTGGCTGTGCCCCGCCATAACCATGCCTCCCCACTGCCAGCACACCAGGGTTTCCCCAGGCTGCCTCCAGGTGGTAAAGGAGGAAGTGCAGCAGTGGGCAGGTGGCAGCGAGGTGTGTGGCCATGGCAAGGGTGCATGGCTGCTGGAGAAGATGGCGAGTGTCTGGCAGTGGTGAGTGCTTGACACTGGGTGGTGGGTGCCTGTTAGTGGCATGCAGTGGCAGTGCCGCCAGGAGCTTCTGGGTAACAGACTCACCCAAGCCCACCCACTGAGTTTCATGGCTAAGTGGTACTGGCTGTCAAATAAATTGGTCGCTCAATCCAGTTTCATCTAGTTCATTATGTTGTTTCTGGCAGCCAGTAAGATACCACAGGTATTCAGGTATCACTACTAATAGCCACTGATAGGCCTCCCCTCCATGAGTTTGTCTAATCCTGTTTTAAAGGCTTCTAACAATAATGAATTCCGTACATTAATTACAGTTGTGTGGAGAAGTGCTTCCTCCCCCCTCTTTTTTTCCTCTTTTTTTTGCTGACAGTGCAGAACTCATGGACAATCGGTTTCATTGCTTGACCCAGAATACTAGCATTACAATGGTACCTCGGTTTACAGATGCTTCAGGTTACAGACTCCGCTAACCCAGAAATAGTACCTCGGGTTAAGAACTTTGCTTCAGGATGAGAACAGAAATTGTGCAGCAGCAGCAGGAGGCCCCATTAGCTAAAGTGGTACCTCAGGTTAAGAACGGTTTCAGGTTAAGAATGGACCTCCAGAACGAATTAAGTTCTTAACCTTAGGTACCACTGTATTCTATTGCCTTATTTATTGTTTGTATTTATAGCTTGCCCTTGACGATATCACAAAAATATCACAGTTAAGATGACTACAACATAAGTACAAGGCAAAGCCACAAAACCCCCCATAAAAGCAACTGATATCTGAATAACGAAACGGCAACACAGAACAGCAGGGCATAGCGAAGCACCAGGAGGGAAGACATCGACCTGAATAAAGGCCTTGATAAACCATCAAAAGGCATACCGTGATAGTGCAAGACTCACCTCGGAAGGAAGACCAGCCCATAAACTGAGGCCATCACAGAGAAGGCCCTCTCATGCTTTAACCACCCCTTGCCATTTTCTAAACTTCTCTCCTATATTTGTGCCACACACACACCCCGAAATCCCACCCTGTTTGCATTTTATTTGGTTCAGTGAAGAAGGACTGGTTTATTATCTAAGAACCAGCTACTGAGGGGCAGTCACGCACATACATAGGCAGGTGGTAGGTCAGATGCGGCAGCAGTCCTGTTCCACACAACACCACACTCCTCTTGGTCTCTCTCTCTAGCTGTGTAGGGCACATTTTCATATGCTGACACACAGTAACCAGGCAAGTTATGTGCCTTCTAGCACTGCTCCCCGTGCTGTGGAAACTTGAAACATATGCTGCTTTTTCACACTCTGGAAACAACACATGTTCAGTAGCTAAATCCTTGAGAAAGACATAAGGGGAGCAGATTTCCTAGGCCTCCATGCAGGCTAAGTAGCCCCCAGATGAAGAGAAATAGGAAAATCTATATACTTATTTTTGTTTTGTTTTTCCCCACAGTGTGGAACTTTAGGTAGATCCATAGTGACTTAGCGCTTGGATTATTTTGTGGCGGGGAGCCCTTCATGAAACCAACAACTGAATCCACTTCTCTCAGCATGTGCTAAAACATATTCTGAGGTGAGATGTAAGTGACTGAATCCTTGCAGTCCTATTTCCATGCATCCATTCAAATTCTAGTTTTGGCTGCAGTGTCTGAATCTGAAAATATGCATTCAGTTCAGAGATCTTTTAGTATGTAAAACGTAGGCCTTCTGCTGGCAGGTGAAGACTTTTATTCTGACAGGCCTTTGGGAACTGACTGTCTTTTAAGGAAAGGGCTTTTAATAGTGCTGTGCTATCCTGTCGTTACTGTTTTATTATCTGTATTTGAATAGATTTTGGATATTGTTTTGATTCTATTGCAGTTTTATTATCGCTTTAGTGATTATCTTTTATAAGTTTCTAACTGTTCGTATTTGATCCGTCTTCTTTTAATTTGTGTGAGCCTTGAGTCCCTGTCTGGGGAAAAGCTGGAATATACATCATCATCATCATCTTCATTAGCATATGGCATCTGCATAACTGGTCGAAAGAATAAACTTTTCTCAGAATTTGGGTTACCATACCTCATGCTCCCAAATCTGTCTATAATCAAGGTCTGAAATGCCAAGGTCAAAAGGAAAGAACTCTGGGTAGTGTTGGCCACCCACTATTATTGGTGCAGTTTCTGCAAATCAGGCAACCATTTTTCTTTTTCACTAGTTGGAGTTTTTAGTTTTGTTTTACTGCTCCTGGGAAGTGTCATACAAAGTCAAAGAAGGACCAGGGGCACTAATCTGATTTATCCATGGCTGAAAGAAGTGGAATTATTTGTTCTACCTACTTTATATTGTTTGAGATCACTGCTGAGAGGGAAAGCTCTGGAAGTTATTTTTTCCTCACCTACCCAATTACTGTGAAAACAGAAGACAGTGGGGAGCAGAACCTTGTTTTCCTGGAGTGTTGAGCCCTTGGCAGTTGGGTCCAGGAACACACATCTGTTACCAAGTAGAGTTTAACTTTAGAATGAAATGTCATGTCCTCCTTGTAGGCAGCAGGTGAAACTGAGTTAAACCCAATGGTTTTTAACAAGATCATACTCCAGAGTTAAGTGTGGGTAGGACTGCAATCTTACAGGTCTGTTATTATCTAGTTTATCCAGAAACGAGTCCCAAGTAAGTAGGCTTAGCATTGCAGCCTAGAATTTAGCTGTCAACACCATGAAATATTGAGAACGAAAGGGTATATTTGTCAACATAAAGAACTGCAATGCAGATAAAATCCAAATTTCTAACATGTTGATCCAAAACTTCAAGTTGTTAGCTGCATAACAAGCAGTGCTATCTGCAGCTGCTAACTCTTTCTGCGGTATGCTGCCCACTCTTACTTGAATTTGCAGTAATTGAGTAATACTATTTTTATATATGCTGGTGATGCCTTGTCTGTGTATATCAGTAAATGGAAGATCAGCAAGGAGTCATAAATAGACACACAGAGCTCAAGTGGCAGGCTTCACCCACAGCTCTTTTGAGCTTGTTCCTGGCTGTTTCTACTCCGGACAGTTACTGTGGAACAACCACACTTGGTTCATTCACTTTTACAAAGCACTTGCGTTCTCCTCCCCTGTTTTCTCCCTGTTCAGCTTCCCTTCCCCATCCCCCTCCTGGAGTCCAGGAAATCCAACTTTTTTCATTTTTGTTTTTACACAGTAAATAGATATGCAATTGTAATCAGGCATATGTGACTGACACAAGCCAATACTTTTCCAGGAGTTGGGATTTAGTTATGTCTGTATACTGCAACATAAAAACTACTTTCTTTCTCCTCAGGGTAGGAACACGTAACAGCAGTTTCAAAATACAATAGAAACCTGTACCTTGTGCACAACTAAATGCAATCACAGGTTTGGAAAAGAGTGAAATAAGAAATATATCCTTACCTGGGCCCATTGCTTTTTATGAGGTATAACAAAATAGTGAGCCAAGGTGGGCTTCTGCCCAAATGAGCCTTAACTCAGGACAGTTTAAGCAGGATTTATGCAGCCCTGGGTGGAACGCAATTCCACACAGACACACCCATGTGCTATTTTAGTTCAGGGTGGGATTCGACTCAGCCCCATGATAAGCTCCACAATGAGGCATTCCTGACTGGGTGCACTTGCCTCGCCTGCCACCCTAGTTGTAAGCCAGATTTTGCTTTAGAGTCATTAATATGCAATTTAAAGGAACAGATGGAATTTCCCCAGGACTTCAGCATATTTGTGAACCTGACACATCTCATGGAATCCTGACAAAAAAAAATAATGTTTCATTCTGGGCTAAGTAAAAAAGAAAAGAAAAATTACAAAATAGTTGTTTTGATTTAGATTTTGTGATGAGCCGTTCCTATCTCCTTCCAAAAACAAATAGCAGTCTGCAAATGTAATAATGAAGAAATGAAATAATGCAGAAGCCTGGCCAAAAGATATGTCTTTACAATACATCTGAAGCAACTTCTCTCTCTCTCTCTCTGCAGAGAATATTTATGTCACCCCTCTTAATGCTTTTGCTGTTTTTAATCATTCGATTATTGTTGCGTTGTTTTATATGATTTGATGTTAGCTGCTTTGAGCACCTGAATTGGAGGAGGAAAGAAGGTTAGAACTTTTACAATAAGCCAAAAGAGTGTTCCCTCTACCATTCTGGCCAAACAGGTAAAGCAATGGTTTTCCTCTTATAATAATTGACAAGGTACAAATCCTGCTTCATAATTGGCCAGTCCATTCAAATATATATAGGAAATATATAGGAAGATACTGCTGCATTTTTCATATGGCAATCATGACCGTGGCTGCCACTCATTGACTTGAATTCTGGAAGGTAGGCAAGCCTAATTCTTACTGAATAACATGTAAGGTAGAATACTGATTGCACCTCTCCCCGTACGTCTCAAACTGTAAAAGCTAGCTTTTTAAAAAAGCACAATTGAAAGTTAGAATTCAGGCTAGCTAATACGTAAATGGCATGTCTAGATTCCAGCAAAGGAGTCTCCCATATTGGACGGTATGGTAATACTAGCCAGAATGAATATTCATAGTCAGAGAATTTCCTTATCAAAAGGCACAGTTCTATTTTCTTGTATAAAAGGAAATTCAGACTGACAGCCCAATCTTAGACATGTTTACTTGGAAACTAGCCCCACTGAGGTGCAGAGGTGATAATGCCCATTCCTTTCAGATGATTAAGGGTGCAGGCTGCATTACTGGGAACCCATCTCCCAGGCCCTCCCCTCTCAAGTGCAAATTCCACCCAGCCTCCCTAAGCTAGCCTTAACCATGGTTAGGAATGTCTACGGATATTTCTCATTATGTCTGCACCTCGGTAACACGCTGTGACCAATTTCTAAGACATTTTGCAGGCAAAGTCTCTCGCATCCATGCTGACTTGGACTCCAGGTTGACAGAGCCAATTGACATGCATTCTGCAGCTGCCTGCCCTGTTACGGATTATTTTCAGCTCATGCAGCCCGTGGATGTGAATAGGCTTCTTGGAAGTCAACCACTTGTGCACTTGACCCTTGCTCCAGTCTCAGCCACTTACGGCATCCAGAGATGCGGCGGGGATGCGTACGGAGGATTATTAATGCTTCCCTAGGAGGGGGAGAGACACCATCCAGTCAGAAAACTTCAGTAGCTCATCTTCTGCTAAAAGAGTTGTCTCTAATCCCCACCATATTGGACAACTACTACATATATTAATATTTCACTCCTGGGCCACTAGAGAGCTGGATGGAGTGTGTTGATTCTGCTGAACCTCTCAGCATCTTTGGGCATCAGCCAACATGGAACCCTTGGACCATCCTGCTGGGATGGGGTTTGGGGGCAGCATGTGACAGCAGCTCTGGTCCTAACTAGTAGGCAAATTCCAAAAGGTGGTACACGGGGCAGAGGACTTCTACTCAGTGTCTTGGCCTTTGGCTTATTGTGTCCTGGAGGGCTCAAATCTTGTCTGCCGTGCTGTTTAACATCTACATGAAACCACTGGGGGACTTTATCCAGAATTCTTAAATTCATTTATTTGAAATATTTATAATATTTATAGGTGGCAATAAGTGAAAATAACAACAATAAAAAACACATCAGATTCTTTCTGAAAGGCAGTGGTGGTTTATGAAGACTCTAAGGAGATGATGTTGAGGGAAATAACAAGGAAGGTGGGGTGGGATTACACTAGAGTTACACTAGAAGTGGATAACTTCAGTCCCAGGGGCCAAATGCCACCTGCTAGCCAGCCTCTCTGTCCAGCCATGTCTATACCCTAGGTCCTTCACCATCCCTGCTTCCCACTTCCCTTGCTTGCTTTTTGTACGAGATTAGGAACTAAGTCCACAGAGCTGTATTGCTGATAGGCAGATACTCAGACCATAAGGGACACAGGTGACGCTGTGGTCTAAACCACTGAGCCTCTTGGGTTTGCTGATCAGAAGGTTGGCGGTTCAAATCCATGTGATGAGGTGAGCTCCTGTTGCTCTGTCCCAGCTCCTGCCAACCTAGCAGTTTGAAAGCATACCAGTGCAAGTAGATAAACAGATGCCGCTGTAGCAGGAAGGCGTTGTGTGCTCTCTGGCTTCCATCTTGGTGTCCTGTTGCGCCAGAAGCGGCTTAGTCATGCTGGCCACATGACCCGGAAAGCTGTCTGTGGACAAACGCCAGCTCCCTCAGCCTGAAAAGCGAGATGAGTGCTGCAACCCCATAGTAGCCATTGACTGGACTAAACCTTCCAGGGGTCCTTTACCTTTTACTTTTACTCAGACCATAGAAATGCATTTGGTTGAGAGGGCTCAGTATGATGTCGTTTCCCTTCCTCTCCTGTAGAGGAAGGAACAGATAACCATGGTTCATGTCATGGAGGGGAGGGGAGGGTAGAGCCATGGGGCGGGGGGGGCAGTGCCCCCCAATCAATAAAAATACATAGCAAACTTAGGTTTTACCCTCCTAACAAAAGGCCTGCCCCCCAAAAAATCCTGCCCCCCGCCCAACAAAAATCCTTGCTATGCCCATGGGTACAACAGATCTGTGCATGAGAGAAACACTTTTCAGATGTTCTATGGGTGCCTAAAGGCTGGAAAGGAGCTGGGCAGATCTGATCTCCTTGTGCTCATTATAGCAATACCTCAGGGAGTGCTTCGCCCATTATAGCCCTACCTGGGCCTTACAATCGTCATCAGACGTGCTTCTGCATATGCTTCCCCCAAGGGAAGGCAGCAAAGGAAAAGTGGACCTTTCAGCAGTAGCCTCTTAGCCGTGAAACGCTCTCTCCTGAAGGACGCCCACCTGGCACCAGCAAAGACATTCTTGTTTTCCAAGGATCTTGCTGTGGTTTGGTCAGTTCTTTGTATTCCTCTTTTTGGGTGGAATCCATAAACTGAATGAATCCATAAACTGAATGAATCCATAAACTGAATGAATCCATAAAGTCAGAAAGAGCCCCATTCCCCTATCTGTAGGATTATATGCACAGAGGGGCCCCTCCATGCAGTCAGGAACTCTGCTTTTCTAGAATTCCTGGTTGCATGCAGTAAGTCTTATGTGCATTGTTTTATGCACTGCCCCATCCCTCCAGCCTGCGGTCAGCCTGCTCTCACCTGCCTGCCTTCTTTTTTGCAACCCTTCCAGTGGGTGGCACTGCCCCCCAGCTTCTCCCTCCATAGTCTCAGTGCTGCCCTTGCAGAATTCAGCATGGAGGAAGATGGGCCAAAACTAGAATTAGTTGTCTCCACCTGTCATTCGCTCTGGCTCCACCTACCCTTAGCCTCCCTGCCTGCCTATTACTCTCAGTGGGCATCAGCCACCACTGGCATACAATTGTACACGTGGAACCTTACAATGAATATTTGGGAGTCAGATATGCTCCCTATTATATGTTCATAGAAAAGCCCCCCTCCCCACAGAAGGCTAGAGAGGATCCTGGGAAGGGAAAGTGTCTCTACACTTTAGAAATCTACTTGCACTTGCATTTATCCTAAAGTGGCTGTAAACCTATGCATGTTTGGCAGCAGGTCTGGGTCACTACAGAACAGCTGTAAAAGCTGGCTCGCTACTTTCTCTGCACAAAGTTGGCTGCTCTTTTGCTTGTCAACGCAGGTAGGACGCAGACATCCACTCTGCTCTTGTGTGGTTTACTCTTTTGTTCCACCCGGAGCAGTCGTCTGTGCCCTGCCAGCTCCAGCAAGCTGCTCTATTCACGCCAGTATTGGGTGCCAACAGATGGAAGAGAACCAAACCGACATGACCCCCAACACCTTCCTGGCGCCTGTGTCTTTTTACTTCCTGTAAAGTAAACTGTCATGTTATGTATTCAGTGGTCTGTGTTTGCCTGAGCTTGAGTCTGGACTGAGGATTCTGAGCTCCTGTGTTCTAATTTGATACATGATGTCCAATCACAGAACATTTCAGGATCTGGGCCTCTGCCATTGGCCCTTGAACTCTGAGTCATGATTTGCAGCTTGGAAGTTTAGACAGCCAATCATGTTGGGAGTGCGAGTGGCCCAGGCTTTCAGGAATGTATATAAGCAGTTGCTTTGCACCTGTTTCCCAGTTATGTAGTTCAGTAAAAATGCTTGCTGTTATCATGGTGTCTTGCCTTGTGGGATCCAACCTACACTTCATGTCAAAAATTTTAAAGTGAACCTGGAACCGGTAGAAAATTGTGTGGGGCAGGCAAACAGTCAAGAAGCATTCCAAGCCTGAGTTTTCTCTGTGTAACACTTTAGGCCACATCTATACCACTTAAAGGACATTCATACTATTTGAAAAGTCACCAGGGCTTCCCCCATAGAATCTTGTGAACTGGAGCTTGCCCCATACAGAGTTAAAGTTCCCAGCATCCTTAACAAACTACAGTTCTTAGGTTACTTTGTCAGGGACCTATGACTGTTAAAGTGCTAAAGGAGTGGTTCATATGTTTGTTGGAGATGTGACATTATTATCACTAAATCAGAACTTGTCCAGATGTTATTGCAATCAGTGGAAGCTTGTCTGCTAGGCCTACTGAATCACAGCCCTCTCAGTGAGAGTGTCTAACAAATATGTTTATGTCTAGCTTTGTCCTCAGCCTCTGAATAGTTGGGGAAATGGCACAAGATGTGTGCATCTTGGTCCAGCTCCAGGCCACAGACAGGCAGGCTTTTCACATGTGTACCTCTTGTTAGATAGAATATAGCTTTGCAATTCCCCAACTAAATCCAAGGCTTAATTTAAATGCTCAGTTGGTAGAGCACGAGACTCTTAATCTCGGGGTCGTGGGTTATAGCCCCATGTTGGGCAAAAGATTCCTGCATTGCAGAGGTGTGGACCAGATGACAATGACCCTTGTGGTCCCTTCCAACTCTACAATTCTATGATTCTATATAAGAAACATGCAGTGTTCCCCATGCAGCGTTCTCCTCCAAGTGGCCATGAACTTGGGCCACGAAGCCCTGCTGCGCTCATGCTGCATGAAGAAGTGAGACAAGGCAGTTTAAATGAGACAGCCATCGTGTGGAATGCCGTGGGGAAGGTTGCTCTTTACATGTCCAGTGACACATTTCATTGAATCCTAGCTGCTGGGGCTGTGCATGTGCAGCCCTTTTATACTGTAAGTAAGCCAAAATCTTTCCAATCAGCTCTTTCAGTGGTGAAATGGAACTGAATCCAGTCTCCCAGACACAGTTCCCTCCTCACCCGCCAAGAGCTGGCTGGTGATATTTCAGGATATTTGGTTTCGTTTGGTTGTTTTTTAAAGGGATGGGCATGTGCTGACTGCTTCTTTCTCTCTTGAATTGGAGCCTGGCATTACTAGAGACATAATTTTTTATTCCCATTTACCAACACCAATCACCAGAGGGCCAACAGGTGTCCAGAAGTCCCAGTAGAAAGGAAATGGCCAATCTTCATTTATGGGTACAGTGGTACCTTGGTTCTCAAACCCCTTGGTACTCAAATGCCTTGGTTCCCAAACGCTGAAAAATTGGAAGTGTTCCGGTTTTCGAATGTTTTTTGGAAGCCGAATAGCTGATGAGGCTGTTGGCTACTGTTTCCAGGGCACCTACAACACCAGAAGCTGTGCCTTGGTTTTTGAACATTTCGGAAGTCTGTAACCTGAAGCGTATGTAACCTGAAGTGTATGTAACCCGAGGTACCACTGTACATGAATATTGACCTATTTTACAGCATGAACAATTAAAACGGATTTTGTCCTAATAGTGAGATGGTTAAAAAATACACTTGGAGGGCTGTATCTAACTAAATCCTACCCAGAGTAGGCCCTTTGATGGTAATGTGCCCAAACTAGTCATGGTTATTAATTCTGATGGGTTTACTCTGAGTAGGACTTGCATTAGATACAACACTGTCAAAATAACTCTAATCAAATGGATGTAAAAGTCACCAGGTAGGTCACTCTCCCACCCTGAATGAATTAATTCATCTTCCTCATGCTGCTAAATTTACAGCTTGACAATGTTTATGGATCTCTCGCTGTTCTTTAAATGTGCTCCGAAACTTAAATTGGTCCGAAATGTAAGCAGCCAGACATCTAACTGGGGTTCACTGCATGGAGCATATTAACTCCTGATATTGTTCTAATTGAATTGGTTACAAATTTGTTTCCAGGCTAAATTAAAAGTGCTAGTCCTAACCTTTATAAAGCCATAAACAATCTTGGGCAAGGATATCTGAAGCTGGCCTTTCTCCACTTATCTATTCAAAACATTTATATCTTGCTCTTCCATAAAGTTCAAGACTGTTTATAACCAGGAAAAAAGGGAAATGTTGGATGAATGGAAGGAAAGGAAAATAAAAAATACAATAAAACACAATCAAGATACAATTAAAAAAATCCTAAAACCTCATTACCTAAGAGGAGCAAAGCCCAGAAAGTTAATCCGTAAGAACAGCCATACAAAAAATACACATCAATCAATAGTTCACTAAAACGGAGCAGTTATTTGAGCCTTGCTGTTTATAGGCTGCCTTCTAAGCTTGAATTGTTTGGGATGAAGATACAAGTACCAGCTGAATTTCTTTCCACGCTCCCAGCATTTATTTGATTCACAGAGTTTGCCTCATGTGAATTTCTTGGTGGGAAGTAAGTGAAGAAAGCTTTTTCCACACAGAGAGAGCATTCATATGGTTTCCTCTGTGAATTCTCTGATGATCATTAACTTTGTGCACTAGCTGAAGCTCTTTCTACTTTGGTCAATATCTGCTCCTTGTTCCCCCACCTTCAAGGGTAAGGTGGGTGAGGAACAGGGACTGGATTTTCTGAAAATCTCAACATCAAGTTTGTATATTCAAGTGTGTTTCTTTTAATTCTCATCTTCCTCCCTTGATCTCGATGGAATGTGAAGTGTTGTTTTTTATTTTTATTTTAGTGGTTGCACTAAAAATATGAAAAATACTCACATATTAAATGTACTATTATGCACATTATTATACATATCATATTATACACATGTACATTCCAGGTTTCCTAAGGTGTCACAGGGGCGCCATTGAGGCCTGTGTGTGTGTAAATGCGCATGGGGTATGTGTGCCAAACTGGGTCTTTGACCCGGGTGAAATAAAGCCTAGCTTTGCCCCTATGTTTATGTATGATTTTGCATGTAATTCCTTGGGTGTTTTATTAGGGAAACCAACAATGCATGAGCAGCATGGAAACAAGCAGGCACTTGATGTGAGAGATGGCCCAATGAGGGCAAAGCTCCATTGAGTTGGGACCACAAAATTCTGAATATAAATCCATCTAAAATAGATTCCTTATACTACCCCTAGTGGGATGCCCTACCAAGTGAGGCCCTCCTGGCTCAATGAGCTCAAAACTCGGCTCTTCACAAATGCTTCTGGAGAGAGTTAACATGGTTAACTCTGCTTCTGGACTGATGCACAGCCTTATATTTAGTGTGGTGTTTTCCCTTTTGACTGATGCAGCTACACTGCAGTGTTTGAAACGGTTTTATTGTTTGGTTAACGCTGGAGTCCCTTAGGACCAAAAGCGCAGAGCATTCCATTTTGTAGTATTTTGTGAGGGCGAACCTCTAAAAAGAGGCAGCCTGTGTTGTGTCCTTAACTTGGTACAGCGCCATTTTGAAGGAAGCCAGCTCCAGGCTAAAGGAAAGAGAGATTTTTGTGTGTGCCACCATCGCCTTCCTTGGAAGCAAATAAACACAGGTGAGATTTGAATCCTGCTGCTTTTCATACCTGTGAGGCACCAGCAGGAATCAAACAGAACAACAAAGAGAAGAGGCCAAGAAAAGCACCCCACAGATCTGCTCCACTCTTTCTGGCCCGACACTCTCAAATGTGTCATCCGCAGGAAGAGTTCCCAACCGACTAACAGCTTGTGCAGGCGACACTGAATGGTGCAAGCTGGCCTTGGGGAAGACATTCTTATTCCCACCCCCACCCCCAAATATCATGTAGATCAGTGCTGGATATTGGCTTTGTCAGAGGTGCCTGAATGACGCACCAGTGCCTCACAATAGACGCAGCGTGTGCAAATGAGAGGCGGTGGGGGCAAGGAGGGGGGGCGCCATGAATATTCATGAGAGAGAGTTCCCTGATCAAAAGGCATAATTCTGTTTTCTTTTATAATATATCTGGTTAATACAGACTTAATGAACGAATGAATAATAAATTAGTCCAATTTTGTTTTCTTTCTTTTCGGAAGTGCAGACTCGAAGGGGGACTTTGTGCGAGTTTGATTGATAGGCAAGGCTTGCTGGGAAATCTGCTACCCAATTGTTTATTAAATATGAAACAAATGATGGTGCAATCATTTTAATCTTGTTGTGGCAGCACATGCTGGTGGCGATAATAAGGGGAGGGGGGAGGGGGTTCCTATCTAGCGTGATCTCCAGTTCCCTTTTATTTTCTCCTCACAGAAAAGCAAGCAAAAGGGGGCAGGCTGTCCCTGAGACAGGGCATTACAAAACCAGCCTGGCTAGTTAACCCCCCCCCCAAAAAAAAACACCCCTGCCCAGATGGCAACCCTGCAGTGCTGCTCCCTATCTGGGACTTCTTTCGAATTCCCTAAAGCTCAGAACAACACAGCAACTGTTTCCTTATTAAACAACTGAGGAGCAAGGGTCATGGTCCCAGGTGTGAGAATATTTAAATACAGATCACTGTGCAGCACAAAGAACAGTCTCTGCGCCATGGTAGATTTGGGGTGTGTGGAATTAAATGGGGGCGGGAGGAGACCTTCAGGGGCTTCCACTTACTTACTTATTTGTAATATTTCTTACCTGCCCTTCACGATAAGGTCCCAGGGCGGATTACAGCAACAGCATATACAATTATAGCGGGGGGGGGGGGAGACTGTTCCAGATGGAACAGGGCAATATAGGCATTTAGAGTGGCATTGCCCCCTTTCCTTCGCTCACTTTTTACGGGGCACCCACACAATGTCCTCATCAAATCACCCAGCTTCTTTTGAGAGCTTGAGGTATGAGGTGAATCATAATGATCGTGATCGCCACAATCGGCATCATTGTTATATAATTAATACTAAAGTTACCTTTCTAGTTGGCGCCGCTTTAACCTTCCCATCCATGTCTTAATTACGGCTAAACTGCTTTCCTGGCTATATTACCATATTTGCACAATAATGCTTTAAGGAAAGGATGTGATAGGAATAATTAAATAATTGATTTTAACATCCCATTTTCTTTTTAACAATGTGGCTTTCCTGCTCCCCTGTAATTAAACAGTCTACACTTCCGATTAAAACAAATCACACTTAAGTGAATAAGCATCTCTCTCTCTCCCCCCCCCCCCCATACAGTGGTACTTCTGGTTACAAACTTAATTCCTTCCAGAGGTCTGTTCTTAACCTGAAACCATTCTTAACCTGAGGTACCATTTTAGCTAATGGGGCCTCCTGCTGCTGCCTCTCCACCAGCGTGCGATTTCTGTTCTCATCCTGAGGTAAAGTTCTTAACCTAAGGTACTACTTCCGAGTTAGCGGAGTCTGTAACCCGAAGTGTTTGTAACCCGAGGTGTTTGTAACCAGAGGTACCACTGTATACACAGTATTTTTCCATGTATAAGACTATATTTTTTCAAGTTTAAAATTGGGGGGGGTGTTGTCTTATACATGGATAGTGCATATGGGGGATTTCTTTATTTGGAGTCCCAAAAAATAGGGGTCGTGTTATACAAGGGGGCGTGTTTTACACGAAAAAATATGGGTGTGTGTGTGTGAGAGAGAGAGAATGAGACTGTCTGGGAGGTGGGGAGACCTTGAGAAAGAGCTGTTAGGTGAAATGAACCTTCCCCACCCACAGGGGCTGTGTCACACCTGCTCTTGTCTGCAAAACATAGCAGGATGAATGCATGAAAAGGCTCAATATTTCAAGCGTCATTTGCAATTCCCCTTGTAGCTTACAGCAGGAGAGCAATTATTAGGATTCGCCTGCCTAGAAGTACCCTTTGTGCCTGCCCTTGCCATATTACAGGGGTGGGAAAGCTTTCCAAACCAAGGGCCACATTCCCTTCTCCAGAGGGCCCACATCATGCCAGTGGTGGGTGGAAACAGAGGCAAAGCTGGTTAGTTTCACACACATGCTCCTGTCTACCCTCTGTCAAATAAAGCAAGAGACACTGTGAAAACTCAAGGGCACATTTCAGCCAGGCAAGAACATTCAGGGAGAGTGTCAGGCCACGAGGGTGGGTGGTGGGGGTGGAGATTGGGGAGTGTGAGTGTGGCTGAGAAGGAAGCAGAGCTCAAGAGAGTTTCCCAAGGGTCAAACAGAGGTCTTATGCATACTCCCTCCCCTCCACCCAAGGAAAGCCACTCTTTAGAGCTCAATCGCAACAAAGAGCAATGCGGGTTTAAGTGTGTACTTAAAAATTGAATTTTGACTGCATCCACAGGGGAAGCCTTTATTTGCTGGTTGGCCTTCACACTTTCCCCCAAAAAGTGTAAGAGGAAATTGATGGCACAGATTTGCATAGAATTTGCATATGCTAGTACAGTGGTATCTCGGGTTAAGTACTTAATTCGTTCCGGAGGTCTGTACTTAACCTGAAACTGTTCTTAACCTGAAGCACCACTTTAGCTAATGGGGCCTCCTGCTGCTGCCGCGCTGCCAGAGCACAATTTCTGTTCTCATCCTGAAGCAAAGTTCTTAACCTGAAGCAATATTTATGGGTTAATGGAGTCTGTAACCTGAAGCGTATGTAACCTGAAGTGTATGTAACCCGAGGTACCACTGTATTGCAAAGTAATAGATGCAAATTTAGGAAATAATTGCTAATTACCTGAACCTTTATAATCACAATTCTGCCTTGTTGATCAACATACAGTGGTACCTCGGGTTACATATGCTTCAGGTTACATACGTTTCAGGTTACAGACTCCACTAACCCAGAAATAGTACCTCGGGTTAAGAACTTTGCTTCAGGATGAGAACAGAAATCGTGCTCTGGCGGCGCGGCAGCAGGAGGAGGCCCCCATTAGCTAAAGTGGTGCTTCAGGTTAAGAACAGTCTCAGGTTAAAAACGGACCTCTGGAATGAATTAAGTACGTAACCAGAGGTACCACTGTATTTGTCTATTCATTTTATTTCTCTCTCATTTATATAGCAATAACCTACAAAGAGAACTGCATCAAAATGGAGGTTCGGTGGTATTAGACTTCATGGAAGAAACAAAATGGTAAGTAAAGCAGGGGATGGAATATGCCATGAAGATGAGGGCAATATTCTCTCGCCCCCCCCCCCATGTGGTGGAGGTGCAAAAAGGCAATATCATTTTGACACGTTGTAAGAGGAACTCTCGGGGACATGTTCCAAGTAGAGCTAAATGTGAGACAATTGATATGCTTATTAAACTGCACACAAGGAAACAATATCATAAGAAAATGCCAAACACAGATTTTTGTGTAAAGCGACTATTATAAATGTATTATATGCTAAAACATGGAAACAGAGTTAAGCTGTTTAAAAGAAGCTTGAACTAATTAGAAAAATCTGGAAACAATTAGAAATAAAATGCTAAATGTGATATTGCTTGCTTATAAAATTATCAGAGAGGAAATGAATAGACATCATCAATTTTATATATTAAAAAATAATTGGGTGTTACAGATATAAGTATAGAGTGCTTGCTGCCATAAATGAAATTTTAAAATGAAACTGACTTATTATTGTATATGAAAATACTGAGATTTAAAGAAATTTAACCACATAAGGATGCAAAAAAGATATAAATGAAATGTTTAGCATCTTCTTTAGTTTCATCCCATATGCTGTTTGATTGTCTTCTTCCCTGCTGTGCTTCAACACTGCATTAAATAGAGAAATATTTACATAACTTTACATAGTATTTATATAAATTAACACTATTATATAGTAACATTGTGTTATAACGTCGAAGTATTTTGTATTGCATTTAGGTTTAACTACTACTAATACATTTTAAAAGAAAATAAATGCTTCCATTGTTGACAGAAATGCAATACATCTCACCATAATGGGGAAGCCTGTGATCAGGTGACTTCTGTGCCTGCTGTCCCAATGCTCACTGTTGATGGGCAACTTCATGGACCCTTCTGTGCTCTCTTCTTTGACACTGGGGGTTCAAAGTGGCCATGCACGCTACGGAAGCTGGGCTTCTATGGACTCTGCCAAGCCCTTCCTTCAGCCTTGCGAACCTGGGCAACTGGGCAAAGCCCTACTGAAATCTATGGTGGTGCCACACCGGCAGAGAATCGGCATGATGCTCCATTGTGGGAGTCATAGCCACGGGACACTCCATGCTTTATGTTCTTCTGCCTTTTGCTTGTACATACAGAGTGGGAAACTCAAGTAGCATTCTGGTGGGCAGTGCAGAGTGTTTCCATTCATTTCTCACCTCCCAAAGCTTCCAGCTGCCGAGAGCCAAGATCTGAGTGCACCTTCCCTTAGCTCTGGTGCACAGTTTACTGAACCTGCAAGCTGGTTCCAATTCCATGGCTCATTAAAACCTTTTGGTTCATTTAACACCCCACCTGCAGAGGTGAAGTGGCAATGTCTAGCAGGCAAAGCTGTGGAGGCTCATACTGATGAAGAAAAGGGGCTTTCTAGGCCTGTGGTATTGAGATAGTCCTCACCCCATTGAGCATAAGAAATTCACAACCCATATTCAAGACAATGCAAAGAGGTCTCCTGCGACTAAATTGGGTGGGCAGTGAGAAGCCTAATCCAAAATTCCACTGTGATTTTACCTTAAGATGTTTATGTTGTTGTTGTTGGCAGAATACCAAAGCTGTCCAGCCATTTGGATATATTATACTAACACTGTGTCTCATTACTTTGGATTTGCAAACTGTCCACTAAAGTATGCTGCAGCTAACCTAGGCCTGTGTAACCAGTAAGTTCTTTATCTCCAACTTAACTTTTCCATAGCACACTTAGAGGCAAACATGCATTATTATACACTCATCATTATTATACATGCATCATATTATACACTCATCAGACTACCTACATTTGCTTCAGCTCCCTGCCCAGCACATATTTGAAATGCCTACCCAATGAACCAAAGTCAAAAAATCCTCTTGCGTGCCTACTCTTGAATTTGCTTTGTATCTTTGACCATTATTATAGAATCAACTTGAAAATCCTTCCTGCATGGTATCAGAATTCCTGGCAAACTCGTGTGGCTTTCCTGTTCCCTTAAGCCAGTTTCAGCAAGTCTACTCTTATCTCTCCCCACCCCCCACCCTGCCACAAGCGTACATGCTTTTCTGTCTCTTCTTTTTGACGGATATATATGCATAATAAGCAGCTGCCCTTGCCCAAAATGTCTTCTGCTTCCCTGATTTCTCTAATCACTTAAATTATCCAAATCCAGATGCTCCCAGCTCTCACACAAGGCATAATTGCCTCAGTGTCTACGAAGCTATAAACTAATCCTTTTCCTGGAGCTTACGCCAGCAGAGTGCTTTGAAGACAGGGCTGTCTCAACTTGTAGTAATGTTAGTGTGGTTAGAAGCTAGGAGGAATAATAGCTAGTATAACAGGTCTGCAGATATCCACTGAAGTGCCTCATATGGGCATTAAGACCACAGAAGAAAGAGGTGACTTTGCATAACCATGTTGTTAATTCTATCCTGTGGGTTTGGAACAAGTTAAAACCTCAGTTAAGACCTCAATGTGTGCCCTTAAAAAATCTTATGTAGCAAAGGAAATGGGAATAACAGTGGATGCAGCTTAGAGGAAATTATGGATTAACCAAACTAGTAGAGGAATTTTAAAAACAAAATTCCAGTAATGATTTATCATACAGACAGACAGTTTTTCAATGCTAGGCGATTAGCATTTTGGTCATGGAAATGAAAAAATGGAGGCCAATTTAAACCTCCAGTGTACATGGCGCTTTCCAGAGAAACATAAACAAAAAAAGATATATCACTGCCCCAAGGACCTTGCAGTCTAAATTTCCACAAAAATGGGTATAGACAACGAGGGAGCTGAATCGAGACAGTGGAAAGAGTAATGGGAAGAACATGCATCAATGTCCATATCTATATCTATCTATCTTGTTTCGAGTTGTTGGGGGGGAGTAGTTGAATGCTGAGACCCTTCTAATACCTGAGCCCCCCTTCTAATTCTTGGAATAGTCAGGCTGGCTTCCTGGTGGGGTTATGGTTAAGGTAACAAAGGAAGGGGCTCTGTGTGAGACGGCAAATGGGTGGGACCCTCTCCCACAACTTGTGGATAGTTAGAAGGACAAAGCCAGAGTTTTAAGCAGAGAATTTTGGAGTGATGTGAGCTAGAAGCAAATCAGCAAACTGGGAAGCCAGAGAGACAGACAGAATGGTGTTCGATTTCTGCTTGGCTCCAAGACTGCAGCTATGGGGGAAGCATGGCTCTCTTGGGGCATAGCTGTCCCTTTTCTTGCAAGGAATCCTATTCTGAATAAGGCAATTTCCCTTTAAAAAAAGGAAAACGTTGACAGCTATGTCTTGGGGTGTTGATGCTGTGAGCTCCTCCATCATAGGCTCAGGTTGTATGTGTGTGTAAATAAACCACATATCATAAAGACACCACAGTCTCCACTGTGCCTCACCTGGAACCCCTAGAAACTCACACTTCTGTCTGCTTTGCATGCAAAAGATCCCAGGCTAAGTCCTTGGCACGTCCAAATAGAACTGGAATGTCCCCTGCCTAAAACTCTGGAGAGCTAAGGCCAATCAGTGTAGACAATACTGAGCAAGGTGGAGCAATCTGACTTAGTATAAGGTAGCTTCCTATGGTCTTTCATTATTGCCCAATTGTCACCTCTAATCTTAGCAGTGGAGTTGGGTCTTTAAAGATGATAGCAGCGCCACTGGATGACACCGCAGAAAAGCACCTCCCATGCCACTATGGTAACTTCTATAGGACATTTTACAGTGTAATATGAGGTTTGCCTACTTATAAGAAAGTACCACTGAGGTCAGTGAGACTTACTCCCAAGACAGTGTGTATGGAACTCCAGGCTTCGTGAGCAGTTAAGCTTGTCTCAAAACTTTTGAGATGAATCTTGTAAATTTGAATTGGATTGGTGAAAACACTGTGACGACAGGACAAGGGAACTTCAGCACAATCCATTTATTAAGAACATTATAACTTTCAGAATTGCACTGTTTTGGCTCATGCTGCTCAACTGTGCCAAGAGATAACCCTCACTTTCTAAATTCTGTCTCACTGGAAGGCTTTGCTACCCTATGTGCTGTTGAACAATAGTTGTTTCCTTAATGCCTTATCTTTACCTAAAAATCCATTGTTGAAAGTACCTTAGCACCACACCTACCAACAGGGTGGAAGCTGAAAGGAACAGCATGTACAGTCTGAATTTTGATCAGACAAAGGGAAAGAATTTTGGGCTTTGGAGCCAGCAGAGAAAGGTTGCTAAGAGGTTTCTGGCTCCCTTATCTCCCTTTAGAATCTTGGGATGCTAGAATAACACTGCTTTTGGATTAACAGCACCAGTCTGTGTGCCTACTGGGTTCCCACCTGCTCAGGCTGTATTTTTGTAAATAAACAGGTATGACACCACCACAAATATCCAGTACTCTTTCCCCACAAACAAGGATACTGGATCTGGAAGGCTGCCCTGAAATAAGGTCCTTTTAAAAAAGTATATATTTCATGCTTGCCACTTTCCCAAGCCTGCCAGTAGGTAAAAGTGAGACCCACAAAACGTATATGTACTTCTTAAAAGCTTTTTGAAAGAATAATCTCTCTCTCTCTCTCTTTCCAAGTTATGCTTAAAAACAATGAAAGTAGCTTTTTTCTTTCTTTGAATGAATATAGGACTGTCCATCAGTCACGCAATTACTCACCTCCAGAATGCAGGTTGTCCCAATCAGCCCATAATTTCAACGTCTCCTGATCCGTGAACTGATCCCCATTCAGATATGCATTTTCTGGCTTGTTAAATAATAGGTTAACAAGCTGGAAACAAGCATTTGGATGGCATGCTTCTCCTTTCGCCTCCTCGCCTTTGTGTCCTGGGGTGTTGGTGTGATCATCCTAGTTAGTTTGGTTCCCACTGTTTGAACATGATTTTAGATCCCCATTAGTTAACCAAAAGTTAAACCAGTTCCC
Source organism: Podarcis bocagei (assembly GCF_964188305.1). Lineage (NCBI taxonomy): Eukaryota > Metazoa > Chordata > Lepidosauria > Squamata > Lacertidae > Podarcis > Podarcis bocagei. Next base: position 57,518,135 of record NC_138126.1, on the reverse strand, counting down.
CATTTTGTAAACTCAACTCTGCTTTCACTTAGTAGTATAAACAGAATTTAAGGCTGTGTATCCTGTTCCTTTGAGTCATCACCCATCACCCTTTAAGTGATGCTAAACCATGGTTCCCAGAAAATGTACATCTGAACCAGGCCATAAATTTGTGGAACCTGGCCCAGGGTGTTTCATTTATCATCATCATCATCATCATCATCATCATCATCATCATTATTATATTCATTTATATACCACCTGGCGGAACACAAGGCAGATTACAGATAAAAGCAAGAACCACTAAAAACATAGAAAAATCAATCATTAAATACGAATTCTCTCTCTATATAGAATTAAAACCATATACATATAACAAAAACTGTTTTAAACATGTATCTGAAGAAGTGTGCATCTGAAGAAGTGTATCTGAAGAAGTGTGCATGCACACGAAAGCTCATACCAAGAACTAACTTAGTTGGTCTTTAAGGCGCTACTGGAAGGAATTTTTTTATTTTGACTATGGCAGACCAACACGGCTACCTATCTGTAACTGTTTTAAACATGCTAATAGTTACAATAAAAACAGCATGGCACCAGCCCTTTAATTAAAAGTAGTCAGTTCACAAAAGCCTGCTGGAACAAGAAGCTCTTCACCTGCCGGTGGAAGGACAGCAAGGAGGGAGCCAGCCTAGCTTCTCTAGGGATGGAGGTCCGAAGTCTAGGAGCAGCTACCGAGAAGGCCATTTCCCACATCCCCATCAAGCATGCCCATGAGGGTAGCGAGATGGAAAGAAGGGCTTTCCCTGATTATCTCAAAACCTGGGCAGGTTCATGTGAAGGAATATGGTCTTTCAGATAGCTTGAACCTAAGCCATGTGGTGCTTTATAGGTGAATTGTGCCTAGAAACAGACCAGGAAGCAGTGGAGCTGTTCCAGCAACAGTGTTTTATGTGCCCAACCCTGGTCAACAATCTGGCTGCAGCTCTTTGAGCCAGTAGAAGTTTTGGAGAAGTTTTCAAAGCAGCCCCATGTAGAGCACATTAGGATGCAATTTAGGCATGTGATTAAATTCACTGGTTTCTTTTTTAAAATTCCAGTGTGGTGGCTTCATTGTTTTCCTTAGCATTTCCTAGGCCTTTACTACTGCTGGGTCAGGACAGTGGGTCATTACCTGCCCCTTCATCACCTCATACCTGTAGAATTTCTCTGGTTTATGCTCCTATTCATCTCCTACTTTTAACTACTGAAACATCTTTGGCCTCCCCATGTCACACCTCAGTCCTCTGACCTCTATAGGGAGAGCTTTTTCTGTGACTTATCCAGTCACACAGTCCTCCTCGAACCCCTACCCTGCTTTTCTTTTCCTTTCACACACTACACAGACTCATTGTCTGTCTTTAAGGTTCTTCACACAGCCTTTGCCCTTTTTTTCATGGGCATGGGGGGGGGGAGGCAGGGAGGGACAGCTGCCCCTGCAAGTCAATCAAAATACATCGCAAACTGAGGTTCTGCCCCCCCTCAACAAAAGGCCTGTGTCCCCCCAACAAAAATCTTGGCTATGCCCATGCTTGTTCTCCAATATATTCTCTCCCAGGACTCTCTGCCCTAAAGTCTACTGTTCTCTCAGTTGACTCTGCCCATTGTCTCACACTGCCCCATATGCCTGTAACTCATTTCCACGTGTTCCTCTTCAAAACTCATCTATTCCATAAGGGCTTTGGCTTAATTCTTTAATCCTCATCCCCAGCTGTAAACAAGTTTAAGTACGTGTAACTGCATTTGTTCACATTCATCAGTTGTTCGCATTCATCCCTTGCTACCCTTATCACACCCTCCACTCCTTCTGTTGTTTCCCCCACTTGTTGATTTCAAATTGCAAAATCCTTTGGGGCAGAGCTTTGTCATTTAGTGCCACGTTTGCTGATGGCTAGTACCCAAGGATCATACCCACCCAAAGGGCTTGCCTATAGGGTGTTTTTTTGTTTTAAGGAAGATTACATTGTGCCTCTCAGCTTTAGATCCCTTTGTTTAGCCTCTTTGCATTTGTGAGTGGCTGATTTGTATTTATGCCTAGACACATCCGTAGGGTATGTTATATACATGCCAACACCTTTTGTGTGCCTTCCCTCTCCCTAAGTGTATCGGTTTTTCTACACAATTTGGAGACCAGAGGCCCCAGGGCAGTGGCGCTATCCAGACATTGTGTTGGGCTGGGGGCAGCAGTGTTGGATTGGGTGAAGGTGTCTCTTTGCTCAGCCCTGCTGGCCTCCTGCCAGCTGCTGCCTGTGGAGGGATGCCAGTGACACTCTGCTGGTACAGTACTCTCCCTTCCACTGCTGAATGAGTCAGTGGATTGGCAGAACTGCTACCATTGGGAAGTCCTGAAATGGGGCTTTCCAGGAATGGTGCTGAGCCAGCTTAGAATCCGTTGGATTCTGTGCATGCCTTCCTTCCATCGCATGATTATATTGTAAAACAACCCTGTGATCCTTGGGTGAAGAAATTTAATAAATAAAACAAATTAATAAAACGATGGAATTGACCAGAGCCAGATGCAAGAGCTGCATCAGCTCCAGGCTGGCACAGCGCCCCCTCACCTTTCACCCCAACCAAAATGTGCCAAAGGGCTGCAGATCCTGTGATGGCTCTGCTGTTCTGTAATGCCCTTCTGGGCTGGGGAAGAGGTTAAGATTGCTCCCTAATTTACTCATATATGTTCTGGGGCCATTCAATCGTATCAGCAGCATGGGCTGGGATTGCAGTGTCTCTGATTATGATGGCATCTGTCACTTCTTCCTACTGGCAGTCAAATGCCACACCCTTTGGGCTTCTACCTACCTGCCAAAGGGAACTGTGGGATTTGTAGTTCTTCAGAGTGCATGTCATAAATGGTGGTGCACCTCTACATTGTTTGAACTGTAGGTATTAGAGCAAAGCCTGAACCAGCAACTCACTGTTTAGAACAGTTTGGCTCCAGCAAAACTCATAAGATCTTTATGCTGGTCTAGATAAAGGGAATTAAGTTTGTATAAACTTCCTTAAGCATATTCTGAAATATAGCCTCATTTCTCCACGTTGGGATAGTGAGGTTGCAGGCCTGGGTGTCCCCACTCCACCAACCTAAGTAAAGTTCTCCATTGTGCTTGGGCCATTGTGTTAATAGTACTGCACAAACAGAATTATTATTAGCATTTGGTCACCATCACTAGCCCACCCTGTCTCCTGGCTGGTGCCTAGAGCATGTGAGCATTGATGGGACAGTGTTTTGGTCTCCAGGAGAGAAGTTGCTGACATGTTAAAACTGGAAAAATATAGGCCAGATTTAGCCTCTAGGCAGAATCAGAGGAGAGCCTGCAGCCAACTAATATCATTAGATAAGGAGAGTTATGGTGCCCAGGGGCAAAGCATGTCAATTATACCCCCAAGTGCTTCACAATTAACTTCTGCACGGTTTGTATGTCCCTTCCCTTCAGCTTGCATCGCACTAGTTTCATCCTGCCCCTTCTCCTATGGGCACACAGCTAACAGGGCGTCCCAGATACAAGGATGCATTCCCTAAAAGCAGCAACCTGTATACTGTGTGTCAAATGTAAGCTCTGTGATTGAACTCATCAATTGTTGTGGGCTTTATCAAAATACAATTATTGTAGTTCTTCCCACTTGCAGATCAATGGTAATGATTAGCACAGGGAGCTGCCTCATCCCATTGATTCATCTGTTATCTACTGTGCAGGATGCAGAGTGGTGGCAGCCCCACAGGTGTTCACAGAGCTCAGCCTGGATAGCTCAGCTGATTAGAACATGGTGCTGATAGTGTCAAGGTTGCAGGTTCGAACCCCCTAAGAACCACTGCGTATTCCTGCATTGCAGGGGGTTGGACAAGGGTCCCTTCTAAAACAATGATTTTATGATTTGTATGACCTCACAGCTGCCTTTTGCCTCCTTTCTGGTGAACACAGTGTCACACCAGAAGGATGCTCCTGCCACTCTGCCCACTTATGTGCTGCTGCTGACACTGACTATCAGTGCATCCCTATCTGAGATTAAGCAGAAGTTGTAACAAGATCCACACCTCTCTGCAAAAGGGGGTTGTGCCAACAATCACAACTGCACCCATATAGGAGTTACAATACCTGGAATCAATAGTTACAAAATGTTCACTGGTGTGCAAATTATGTTTTGAACCCACTATTTTGAGTTTTCATGTGACCAGCACAGTTTATTTAATATTGGCAACTGGAAAAGGAGGAATGAGGGCTTTGGAAAGTATTTTTCTCCTCTCTGTTCACCACATTCTAAGTTTGCAATTTTGAGTCCAAACACCAGTGAATGTTCCATGGAACTCAGTTGGATTTCTTCAGAGTAAATATCCTTACGATTGCTCAGCACATGCGTTTTCAAGGATGATGTACAAACTGATGCTTAAACTTGCCACATCTCTCCAATATGATGAACACCACATTGTGAACATTAAACAGTGTAGTACATTCTCACGAATAGCTCCCAGCAATGCTACACTTCAGATTGGGAGCAGCTGGATCCATGTCCCCAGGTATACCCAGCACTAGGCTCAATCACAGGCGAGTGACCAAAACAGCAAACAGAAATGCAAGAGTGAATTAAAATCGCTCTTCCAACCAAACCTACAATTAATGAATTTACACGAGTCCCTAATATGTGATATGTCCCTACTGCATCAGGGTAGCTAACATGGTGCCCTGCAAATGTTGTTTGCCAACAAGTCCCATCAGCCCCAGCCAGCATAGCTGGTAGTCAGGGATACTGGGAACTGTAGTCTAAAACAGTGTTTTTCAACCACTGTTCCGCGGCACACTAGTGTGCCGCGAGATGTTGCCAGGTGTGCCGTGGGAAAAATTGAAAAATTCGAAAGATTTTTTTTAAAAAAAATGTCAATTTTTTGCCCACTAGGCGGGTGCCGGACTGTGTCCACCCTATTTTCCATCCGTTCTGGGTGGGGATCAGATCGGATGGGATCGGATGAGAGCGGAGAGGCGGTGCGCTCTCATCCGATTCCCCATAGAGAGCAGCGGGGCTCTGACATCTCCCTCTCCGCACACAGTGGTGGTGTGCCTCGTGATTTTTTTCATGAAACAAGTGTGCCTTTGCCCAAAAAAGGTTGAAAAACACTGGTCTAAAATGTCTGGGAGGCACATTTGCTATGACAGCAGCAACAGAGCTGCAGCAGAAAGGGCTAGCCTTGGGGGTGGGTTGGGAGTGAGCTGAAGTGACTAGTAGTACAAATTTGTTGAGAGGCAGCTCATGACTGTTTTTGTGGACATTCCTGGGAATGTCTGGGAACAGTCAGGCCTCTTACACTGCTAGGCTTTACAATCCCACACAAGCCACAAATTGGCAGCAATGAAAAAAATGTCTGTGTGTGTGTGTGTGTGTGTGTGTGTGTGTGTAAAAGACTCCTTCCCAGAACACTACTTATCCTTAGACTGGCCCTGGCAACAGTGATCCAGTAAAAAGGTTGGGGTGGGGGATGGACATCAGAGAGGCTGGTGGTGGTGACAGGGTGGGGAGGGGATGCCCCCCTGCCTTTGCAGCTAAGGAAGGGTAGTTTTAACTTAAGCAACTTCTTTTAGAAGGGAGTTTCCACCATGAAGTTTCCACAGGCTCCTGTTTGCCACCAATACTCCCCTCTTGAGTTGGGACAACCAGTGTAGCTACTCCTGTTTCCCACCCACTTTATCTTCCTTAAGCTTACCATGATTTAATGGGGGAGGGGAAAGGGCCCTTTTCCAATGAGTAAAAAAAAGGGGGGAGGCTTTTAGAGCCACTGGACTACTAGCTGGGTGGGAAGATTGAATGGATGGGCAAAGGGTGGGTGGGTAGGAAGCGAAACTCATTTCCAATAACCTAATTCCACCCACCCACCCCCCTTCAATAGACACACACAGCATTTTTCCCTTTTAAAACGCCGTGTGGGGTAACTTTAACGAGCTTGTGTGTATTGACATTTACTACATGTTTTATGAAGGGGGAAGCTTTCAGGGCAGGCAGCGTTAAGGCAAGAAGATTCCTCCCTCCTCATCTCTTCTTTCCCCTCCCGCGGCGGACTTGTCCCTTTGTGGCTTGCAAATGGGCGCTTTCAATTAAGAAAAAGAAACCTAGAGCAAGAGGAGGAGGAGGAAGGGAGAGAGAGAGAGAGAGAGAGAGAAATGGCAGACATTCCAGGGCGAGCCATTGGTTTTGTTCTCCTCGCTGACGGCCTTTGTCCTGAACTCCCTTACCCCCCTCTGTTACCACAGTAATGAGAAAGTATGGCCACCCCGGTCTTATTACCATATCAGTCTCCTCTTGCCCTGCCTGAGTCAGCCGAAGAGGGGGAAAGGGGGGCATAGAGGCTGCGAGGAGGCGGAGAAGGGAGAGGAGAGCCCCCTCCATAATTTAGGGGGCATCCGGCATCACTTTTGCTTTGACACCAAACCTAGCGCTCTCTCTTTCCTCCTATGTCCCACCCCCGCTTACTTCCTAAAAAAGGCCCCTTTATTTATTTATTTATCTATTTATTTCCTCCTCCTCCCTCCTCCTCCTCCTCCCTTCTCCCAGAGCCCTTGGCAAGGATGGAGCGCAGGTAAAGCTCCCCTTTGATGCCATTCGCGGCTGCTCATTGGCTGGCTGGCGGGCCGGCGGTGCCTGCCACTGGCCGCTTTGTTCTCTCGGACGGAACGTTCCCCTGCCGGCCGCGCGGCTCTTGAGCAGCAGCAGCTCCTACTCTGTGAAAGGGAAAGAGAGACAGGCAGGCAGAGAGAGAGAGAGAGAGAAGCACCGCGCCGGAGAGAGTTGCGAGGAGAAGGAATGACAGAAAGAGCTCGTTACTGCAAGCTGCAAAATAACAGCGGGGAGGGAGGGAGGAAGAGCGCGCCAGAGAGCGGCCCCACTCCCTCTCCCTGCCAGAGTGCCCGGCAGAAGCGGCGGCAGCGCAAGGGCAGGTGGAGAGGAGGGGGGGGTCGCACTCCCTTCTTCCCCTCAGCAGCAGAAGACAAGGCGGCGGAGGCGGCGGCGGAGGCGGCGGCAGCAACCGGGGCTGGCCGCGAAGGCGCTCAAGGTAGGACTTTGCGTTCCCGCCCTCGCTCTGGCGCAGAGCCTGGCGCGCGCTGAAGAGGCTTGTCAGGTGGCTGCCAGCGACCTCGCCGGTCGGAGGGGCTCCAGCGGGGAGGCGAGACCCACGAAGCCCGGCTCCCGTTCCCTACACACCGTGACGGGGCAGCTTCTTGGCGGGAAGGAAGACAGGCGGGCGGGCGGGCAAGCAGCGTGCGCCCCTCTCCCGGGCCCGTCGCCGGAGCTACGGAGGGAGGGGGGCACGCCGTCCTCTGAGGCGAGGCTTTTAGTAGGACTTCTGGCGGGCGAGGCGAGGCGGGAGGCGGGCGCTTCGAAAGAAGCTGCTGCTGCTGCTGCCTCCAGCTCGGCTGGAATTAGAACGGAGGCAGATTTTGAGCGGGAGGACGAGGAGGGCGGCGGCGGCGGCAGGTGAACGCAGCGCTGCGTAGGGCGAAGATGCTGGAAAGGGACTGGCAGGTGAGCGGAGGGGAAACTGAGGGCGCTCCGGGGCGTGGAAGGAGGGATGGGGAGCGGGAAGCCGGGAAGGCTGGGGCAGGGAAGTGCCTGGGCAACCAAAGACCAGCAGCCTTCGAGACGCCTCATGTCCAAACTTAACTTTCTTTCCCTTGGATTCGGCTCCCGCTCGCTGCGTTTTGCTTTTCCTTTCTGCAGACTGTGAAGGTTGGAGGGGGGGGGCGGGGTGAGAGCAAATTTCGAAGTGTAGCCGAAAACTTGTTACAGCTGATGCTGCTCTTACGTTGGAAGTGCTTGCAGGTAGATGCTGCTCGAGGGTTGGGGGGTTGGGAGCGCCGGCATGTTGCCTTTCCCCCCCAGACTTGGCTGAGGAGGGACAGGAGCAGCCGAGGTGTGGGATGCTGGTAGCATCACCACCTGAATGTGGGGAGATTCTCCTGTCCATTCATTTCAGTGGAATTTTGCATCTTCCAAGAATCCTGAATCGCATTGGGGTTGGTTTGTTTTTTAAGCCAAAGCAAACGAACAACATCATAACCCTATGCACAAGAGGTTTCAGATCTGGAGCATGCACCCGTTCTCTCCTGAACTCTTCAATAGTTCTGTAGATTGTTTTGTGCCAGTGGACCTTATTCTGATCTCAGTTTGCATTTACACAGGAATCACTACGTCCTTGAGGTTAAGCAAGTGGATTTAAATCCTTGGAACTGAAATCAGAATCTGGCAACCTTTCCTCTGACCCTATCTTCCTTTCTCTCTCTGTCAGGTTTCGCCCAAGAGATCTTTCTGAGCATTTGCTGCTAATATTAACCTTCCTCTTTCTCTTTCTCTGTCTTTGTTACGTGTTCATGTCTCTCTGTTTTGTATGTGTGCGGTTCATAAGTATCTTGAAGAAAGAAAACACCCGTCAGTGAGGAGCATCTGCTCTCATGTGCTCATATAATCTGTTACTTGACCACTTGTGTTGTAGGATCACTTGCAACACCATAGAGAAAGTCACAGTTTAATTCACATTGCCTCTTTCCTTGGAGGCTTGTCCGCTTCTTAGCAGGAAGGGGGGGGGAGAGAGGAAAGTGTAGGTTACAATTTAGAACACAATAAAATTCTAGCATGACATGTGCCTACTTATTATTTTAAGAAGAGGGGGCATTTTCCAAGTTTCATGAGTGCTGTGGGGTCTCAAGAGCAGGTGAAAACCTTCATTATTTAACCTGACATAATCTATCCCTGGATTTGAAAACTAGCTATTGATAACAAACCCGTTGAAACCAGCGCTAACATTGGGGTCTGTGCATGCACAAGCAGAGGCATTCGCTGCGTTACTCCATCTCTGTCTCCATGTAATAAGCACTTGGGATGGGAGTATTGCTTCTGCTGGTGCTACAAAATTAACGTGGAATGCTAAATCACTAGCCACAGTTGACCCTTTTGAGTGAGCCAAGCAGCATCCATAATCTATTGACTAAGTAGAGCTACATTTTCTTAACGGTGTATTTCGGGCTATTGTTATATTACATGCTGAAGCCATATGGGGTGTTGGGAATAAAGTCTGAACATTTATTTGCCAGCTCATGAAAATTAAGAGCAGGCAGCAATGGGTGCTTTTGTCAAATGTAATAACAGAAAGTACCCTGGTCGCTCCTTGTTGTGATTTCAGACTAGTTTGAAATGGAGACCTTGAGGAACAAAGAACCTTGGGCACTTGAGCCTCATGCTAGCCAGCTGTTCTGTCACTGGCGCTGTGCAGCTTGCCAAGATTGTTGAAGGCTAGTGGCACAAATGCAACTTTGTCGAACTTAAAAAGGGTGGCTGCAGGAGTGTTCCCCTGTAGTGTAGGGCCTGCTCACCTTCCTTATGTTTCCTGAGCTTTTATTGATTTCCCATTTAGCGATTCAAAGTGACTTGCCAAGATTGGGTCTGCTCAAGAGGGCATTGGTATCTGTGTGTGTTTAAATGTAAAAAGAAAAATTGAATTTACAAAACAGTGGCAGCTTTAACATAACATACTAACACAAAAAAGAAATAAACTTATAATGCACTACAATGAAATAAGGCAATGGAGGTTTTAATGTTCTTTTCTAGATCCAAGGACCCTGTATCTACCCTGCTTTGTGTTTCAAGGATCTCTGTGTGATCCTATGTGTCACAGAAATCAGATGTCAAGGTTTGAGGGCATTCAAGGTTTTTTGCTCCCTCTGTGATTCTGTCTTTTATCCAGTAGGGATTCCTGTGCACTACATATAGCTGGGGGCAGTGCTATTTTTCTAGAAAAAGAGGTGCCGGAACTCACCATGAATGCCTCCCTTGTTCTCTTATAATGGCAATAGCGCCCACCTGAGAGGTGCCGGAACTGATTTCCAGTTGGAAAACAGCCCTGGCTGGGGGAAATCTCCTTGCACACCTACAGAGCTACTATTTCTATGTTCTAAGAGATTATATAGAAATAGTAATGCATACATAGTTATGGAAACTGAGTGTGCATTATGTGCTTTTGGCACTTCAGCATTTGGACTGGATCACCAGACTTGGATCTTGAATTCAAGAAATAGTAACAATTCTCACTGATATTTATGTGTTTGTGGGAGGCATGAAGAAAGAATGAGCCAAATTTTTATTTCAGATGGCTAACCACAGAAATTGGAGTTATGTTGAGGGGGTGGAATATATAGGTGTTGCAAAAATTGTAGCTATGCCATTGCATTGTGTTGCATTGGAAAAATGAACCATTATCTTAAAAGGTAGAATGATGCTTCTTCCCCCATTGCTTGCAATTAATAGAAGGCAGTACATACATTACTTCAAGTTAACAAATAGTTCTGGGAATATTCAGTGAAGTTCACCATACTAGTTGAGAACCTGTGCTCAGTTATTCTGTTATCACTGCATAATGGAAGATTGTTTCACTGCTTGGCTATGTCTCTGCAGTGCTTTTCCATACTATCTTCTGTACAGGCTAATATGGGGAAAGTGTCCATATTACTAGCTTTGAGCCAAAGGAACAAGTTTATTTCACGTATGGCTCCAGGTTTTTAACTTAATAATATCTGGAGGGAATTGTGTATGAGACTTTGCTTTCAACCAGGACATTTCTAAAATTTGCCTTCGCATTATGCTAACTGAACGTTGCAAATAAATAATCAAAGCTCCTAGCCATCTATGGTTCTAGCCCATTATGGTTCTGACTTTCCTATCTGCCTAAAGCTTCCTTTACAAGCCTCTGCTAACTGCCATTAACCTTGCTGAGCAGTTTTGCATTTTGTCTGTTACATTTATATCTCCCTTTCCTGTAAAGAATTGTGACATATAACTTAAAGGTACAGTTGACTGAGAGAGAATGGCTGACCCCAGGTCATCCAGCAAACCTCCAGGTGGGAATGTGAACTTTGACCTTCCCCCACCCAGGTTTCGATCCACTGTACGGACTCTGCCACATGTACCGGCAGATTAGAATACAGCCAATATTCCTGCCTATACTCACGACTGGATAGTGTTTCCAGTGAGAGATACATATTACAAAAGCATACAATAACTTAAGGGGACTGCAAACCTGATAGGATTCACAACCATTCAGGTGTTTGGGGGGTTGAAGTATGTGAAGATCCTAAGGGTGTTATGACTTCAAGCATTGCCACTGTTGTTGAACAAAATGCTTTTGCTCTCTGGTCACCTCAATGCACCTATGCTATATTTTAATTGCGGCACCTATATATGCCTAGTCAAAACCCAAAAGTTTTCTTTACAGTAGTCATTTTTCATTTCCATCTGCATCTCTTTCAATTCTCTGCTTTTCCTCTTTCTTCCCTGGCATTGGTTTCATCAGACCCCTATTCCCCTCTGTCTTTTTTGAAGGAGCCCTTCCTGTCTCTTAATTCCATTGTTATTCTCTTTACCCTGCTTCTTTGTTTCAGCTGAAAAATTGCTCCCCTTTAAAAACAAAAACAAAAGCCCACCTTTCCCAGCCATTCTGGTAAGTATTTTCTCCAGAGAACCATCCTGCAAAGGTTAGCGCAAGAACCAATAGCAAGTCTTCTTTTGTTTTCCTGTCTAGATTTTCTGCCCAGGAGAAACATGGGGTCTTCCCAGTAGAACCTGCCATTTTCCCCAAAACAGCAGAAACTAATGGAAAGAGGGCGGAGTTTAGATATTATAGGGCACAGAATAGAAACTGCACCAACAGCATCTAGCCAAAGACGCAGAAGTGAAGGATTACCCAGGTATATGTGTATGTTGCTTGTTGCCTGGGTTGTTTGTATCAGGTATATTTCCTTGGATGTGTTTCTCTTGGTACATTTTTCCCCAATTTGCATCACTGTTCCATTAATATTTTTGATTTGCATTAAGTACATCTGAGCATTTTTAAGTGCTTGTGCCAGTGTTTTAGTGTGGCTGCCCAGAGGCTTTTATTGGTGTTGCTGTGTCAATGTCTTATTATATCAGCATTATTTGCTCACCTAGGTAAAGTTGCCTTGCCTTGCGTTTTAAGGGACAGATATTCCTATCTTTAGAACCCTACAGGTTTAGCATTCTTAAAAAGCAAACATCAAGCAAGTAATACTGGAAAGTAGGTTTTTTTTTGGGGGGGTGTCATGGCCTCCTTTTGCTGTGCTCATATCATATCAATGTTGTTTGTTTCTTTGTCCTGCACTTGTAGTTTTCTCTGTGCTAGTGGTCCACTGTAGCTTGTTTCTATTTGTCTATTCGGCATCCTGATGTTTTTGTAACCTTAGTTTGTGCAGATGTGTATATGTACTTCTGTATTCATGTTTGTTCTGCATGTACTGATGCAAGTATTGACACTGATACTGAATCCCAAGAGGGAATCTCATTTCAGCCTGATGCAGAAAATGTAGGGTGGTGGGGAAGAGTCTGATCAGAATTGCTTTATAACCTTTGTTATTATATATGCTGATTATAGTACTAGAGGTTGATACGTGTATTCACTGGCTAGTTTTAGGTGGTTTGCTATTCAGTGTTTGGGGCCGAATTATTTTTCTCAGCTGACAGAGGCTTCAGATAATTCAGTGTGAGAAAAGCCTGGTGGAATCTGAAGATCAAGATAATAACCCTTTGTTTTTAACTTGAGGAATGAATGAGTAATTCTATCATTACTCTTCATCTGATACAGAGGCTGGGTTGGGAATATCAATAAGTTTTTAATGAATCTTCTGTCATCACAATGAGACGTGGGCTCTCAAAATTAAATCAAGTATGCTAGATTGCCAACGTTGGTGTGTATATGTGACAGACAGAATGTCCATTATCTTCATATGTTTCCTTAAATATTACGGCTGATCCATTATTCATTAGTGCTACCCTTCCTTTCTTAAATGCCATGTATTTCAAGGCAACCGTGTGTTTAGACACTAAGGATTTTTCTGAAGCCAGTGTATAAAATCACTGACAGTTTTCCTTCCACCCCACCCCATTTCTGTGAGGTCATCCATGAAATAGTTTGGATTCACAGGGGGAGAGTGGGGGAGATCAATCCTAGATTATAAGGGCACTAGTATTTCAGTCCAGAATTGAGTCTAAAGATGAAAAGCAAAACACAGACTAGTTTCTTCTTTGTGCCAAGTGTAGCTGCTGAGCTGTCACTGCTGTGGGGAGCCTTTTGTGAGATACCATCTCATTGTCTGTGCAAGCTAATACCTGGTGTCTTTCTCCTGCAGTCTAGTTCTCTGCTCATGGATAGCTCAAAGAAGGAAAATAAAGGACAGGGGAGGAGAAGTGGCTAAGGAATGTAGACAGGTCAGACTCCCCCCTAGCCTTTAGATCTAAACTCCTTCATAGTATCACAAAGGCTCTGTGTATGTGAGAGGGAATGTATTTGCATATGTTAAAGCTGGTCAAAAGCAAGAACTTACCATTTTAGAATAACAAAGAAAAATCCCGGCTATAAAATGCTTAAAAACAAAACAAAAACAAACCTGTATTTGAAAAGGTTACCTTTCTTTCTTTCCTATGTGTACTGGAACAGCAACAACAAAAGTTTACTTTCTTAAAATGTGGAAATTTAGTTTTAATACCAACACTTTATAACAACAAGAACTGGAACAAAATTATGATTTTAAAAAATGTAGTGCAAGTCATTAAATATTGTACCAAAGGATGGAAGAATATGCATTAAACTGTTCCCCCTGCCCCTTACTAAGCTTAAAGTTTGGTATGATTATGTTTGTTTGTAATTAGTTTTACTTTAACAGTACTGCCAACACTAGGTTTTTAATTAACAATGCCTTTTCTGCCTTTTATGTCTACTAAAGGTAAGAACTTGCATCTATGCACAACACCACACCACCCAACAACTTACCATTGTGTGTGTGTGTGTTTGTGTAAGTGTGTAAAACTGGATCATGTCCCGACTTTGGGTGGTGCTAATACACCTCCTAGTACCATACTAACCAAATTGCTAAGTGATGTAGCTGCCCGGGCACATCCACCTGATGAGCAATTGATTGTGCACAATATTTGCTACCTTAAACTAGATGCATTGTCTTTATGTACAGTAATTATGGCCAACATCAGAGGTCTTTCTAATTTTCCCATGGAGTCCAGTTCACTGTTGCAGATAGCTTCAGTGGACTGAATTTCATTGCGGCTAATACTTTACAGATTCCTCAGTCATGTTGAACTCTACTTAGAATCATAGAATTGTAGAGTTGGAAGGTACCCTTAGGGTCATCTAGTTCAACCCTCTGCAATGCAGGAATCCTGCCCACTGCCGTCCATGAGTGGGTTTGAACCACCAACCTTCTGGTTAACAGCCTGATTCACTGACCCATTGTGCCACATGTTATATATTATATCTACTTGCATATACTGGTTCCACAACATGGAAACAAAACAACTGCTAAACAAAACAATCAAAACTCCTCAAAGTAGGAAGCACTTCCGGTTGTTTCTCTGGCCTTCAGGGAAGCAGTTCTGAGCATGCTCATAGTCAACGTGTGATACTGATACACTACTGCTACCACATAGGACTGTCTTTGAAGCAGCCTATATCTGCTATAGTGGCTGTGCTGGACAGGTCTCGTAACAACAGATCAGAGCTAACTTCCGGCAGCCCAATCAGTCACATGATTTGAGATGGACCTCTTTGCCATAGCTATACTTTGGGGTTAGGATTGGCTGAGTGGTGAAGAGAGATGATTGGCAAGAGAGCAGGGGATTCACAGAAACCTTTAAATTTAAGGAAATATTAAAAATGTATGTAGGACAGAAATGTGTACGTGGCTTTGAGATTTTGAGGAGGAAAAATTGCTTGACATTTTCATTGGGAGGGCTGTGACTCAGTAGCCCCAGTGGACCAGCCTCCATTGCCTAGCTCTCATATTCAGGATTCACTGTGTGAGGGAACTTCACTCTTCGACATACTGTGTCTGGTTAGACAAATTCAGAACCCCTCCAGTTCTGGGAAACATAGGGTAGTATTCAACTAAATTTTACTCAGAGCAGACCCATTGAAATTAATGACCATGACTAAGTTAATTCATTATTATTATTTATTTTATTATTATTTATCAAATTTGTATACCACCTTTCATCCATAGATCTCAGGGCAGTTCACAACCCGGTTTCATTGGGTCTACTCTGAGTAGCTTTAGCGTGATCACAATTTTAGCAGTGAAAGTAAATGCATTGTGGGGTAGAGGTTGTGTTTGCCAGCTATATCCACAGACCACATACTGATGCAAAATTCAGAGGCAGCATACATGCAGTCGTTCCCATTGGTACATGCTGAACAAGTGCTCTCCCTATTTTTACTCTTGGGAAGTAAAGTTTGCATGTATCCAGTACATGCACATTGGGATGCATAAGCACATGGCATCTTAAATAAAAGGAGCATGAGCACTTTTAGTTAATAATATTCCTGAATCTTTTGATGTGTTTTATTTGAAGTGAATAGAAACTTACAGAGGCTATCTGAAATGTGTGCTCTGGTGTTTGGCACAATATGGCTTAGTTTAGGGCTGAGCCCCTCCTAGCTGCCCGCACTGTTCAGATGCTGACCTTTCAGTGATGTGGGGTTTTTTGGAGTGGGGGGCAACAAACAGGTGCTAAGTATTCATCTTACCACACAGAAGTTGTATTGCCTGCTGCCGGGCACCATTAAAAAAAATACTTTTGTTTTCCACAAGGTGCCATAATGAGGGCACGAAACACAGCCCTCATGCTGATTTAGCTTCAAATGGTAGCACGTAGCCAATTCTCATTGGTTATCATGCGTACTTTGAAGCCAAATCAGCCTTAGCGTAGTTGCAGCTGTGCCATAAACCCTTAATCTGCCTGCCTGCCTGCCTGATAGTTTAAGAAAGTCATATTTCTCTTTTAAAAGTCATTCATGTTAAGTTGTTGATTTGAAATGAAAGGACTCATCTTGGGTTCATTTCACATGAGCGAGTCTTTTCCAATTTGACATTTTGATTCAATAAATGTTTGCTCTCCTGCCAGAAAGACGGTAAAACCATCCACTTCCATGGTGACTTATTTTGGAGGGTGGGGAGAAGCAGATTCATAGGTAAGGTAATTCCTTTGGTTGGCAGTTTTGTGCGTCTAACTACTCTCCTTTTCTAGATGGGGAAACAAAGCTATGAATGAACTGGTGACATGTCCTAGATCACAAATCTCACAAATCATTTAGTCTTAGGTTATATAACTTATATATGATAACTACATAGAATGACAGGAACATTCCACTTCTCATTTTTTGGGGGGGAAATGGTGTACGTATGTGGAGGGACAGAGAGCTTGTATCGTTCATGATCACAGGGCAGGAGTGAATAACAGTTGTCCTAAGCCCTTGTATGGAAGTGAGAGCTGGACCATAAAGAAGGCTGATCGCCAAAGAATTGATGCTTTTGAATTATGGTGCTGGAGGAGACTCTTGAGAGTCCCATGGACTGCAAGGAGATCAAACCTCTCCATTCTGAAGGAAATTAGCCCTGAGCGCTCACTGGAAGGACAGATCGTGAAGCTGAGGTTCCAATACTTTGGCCACCTCATGAGAAGAGAAGACTCCCTGGAAAAGACCCTGATGTTGGGAAAGATGGAGGGCACAAGGAGAAGGGGACGACAGAGAATGAGATGGTTGGATGGTGTTCTTGAAGCTACCAGCATGAGTTTGATCAAACTGCGGGAGGCAGTGGAGGACAGGAGGGCCTGGCGTGCTCTGGTCCATGGGGTCACGGAGAGTCGGACACGACTAAACGACTAAACAACAACAAGCCCTTGTATAAGAACAATGCTACAAAGTAAACCCATATTAGGAAAAGGGTCCATAGAAGCAGGTCAGAGACATGCCATATCAGTACTACTGGAAGCCAAGCAGGAGAAGTGGCCAAAGTTTTGAACAGGATGTTGCTATACTCCAGCCCATGTATGGGTTACTATAGGACAATCTAGAACTAGGCAGGACTAGAATTGTTAGAACTCGGTTTTATGAGATGATTGTTCACCTGTCCAAGAGGGCAGGTTCTGTATCAAAACAGTCAAACCATCGCTTTAGGGAACATGAGAGTCCAAGGTCTGATTCCTTATACGTATGTCCTGCTTTGCTTTGGAGGAGGGAGCTGTGAAATGTCAACATTTCTTTGTAGTTCTTTTATTCTGTCAAGACCAGAATCCTCTATGCAAGGCCAAATCCAGGTTTCTGTGGGTCTCTAGGCAAAAATACCAGCAGTGCCCTCTCCCCAGTTTCCCAAAGAGAGCACACTGTTTTTGTAATTCTAATTTCATCTTCTTTTCTGGTGTTCTGAGCATTGCTGGTCTCCTATTGCTCAGCTGACCAGTAGGAGGAGGGTTCCTTCCTTATTTGGAATTTGTCTCATGGATCATTTAAACACCCTTGGGCCCTTAGCAGCTGCCCATCCTTGCTATGTGATCCTTCCAGGCTTTCCTATATGTGTCCTTGAAGCCATTTAGTTATTAGGTTCAGACTTCAGACTTGTTCGATTAAAAAAAAAAAAGAATCCAAAGTTGTACCAACCACAGCTAAGTGCAAAAGACATACAGTTAGAATTGAAAAACAGGGTACCTTTGAGCTGTTTTTTCAGTACCAGACAGGAACTGAGCTCACAGTCCTTTCATACAAAAGTCCATTCCTGGTTAACACCAAGTTTTATTCATTTTAGCAACCTAATTTAAGGGGGAAAGGTGCTTTTTTGTTGTTGACATTGTTAAAAAATATGGGAAATGGAAACTATTGCCCAGAGGTGGATTTAGGGCAGTGTGACTGGTTCTGCTGCACTGGGTACCACAACTATGACATAGTGAATTGAGCAGAATGGGAGGTGAGAGGTAGGGTGTGTGTGTGTGTGTGTGTGTGTGTGTGTGTGTGTGTGTGTGTGTCAAATTTTAGCCTCACACAGGGCACCACAGAAATTTGAAAGACTAAAATCTGCCCCTGCATTCCCAAACAGTTGGGGGAATCAGAAATCATTGCCAATCTTTTGCAAGTCACCCAGAGATCTACCAGTAGATCCCAATCTACTTCCTGCCCACTCCTGCTCTTCTTATTTAACTTTGCCACACCCAGCAGAGTCATGGTATGACTTCAGGGTTAGACTGTAATATCTGACGCAGACCGGTAGGAAGTGAGGAGGGAGATTAGACTTAGATTGCATGCAGGTGATTTTGGAAGCACCCACCATATTTTGTCCAAGTGAACTAAGTTTGATCTCTGGAATAAAAAACATTTCTGTAAGTATGCAGCAGGAAACAGCTATGCGCAGTGCAGATTGCATAGACCTATGACGTCATGAAAACATATCAACCATTCACTTCATTCCTAGAGCAGCTTTGCAAATATTTTTTAAAAATTTACTGTATTTTAAAATATAAAAATGGTGACGGTGAGTGAATATTTGGATCAATGAACGTAACATAGAGGGCTCTAAGAAATAAAAAAATGGACAGCTTTCCTGAAGCATGAATGACAATTGAACCAGTGCTTCATTCTTTGCCATTTACACGGGGAACACAGCAGACAATTGGACTAATCAGGCAGGAGTGAAACCTGGGATGAGTCTTGTTCTAGTGTTGTATCTGAACACACCACCTCCGAGTCTCTGAATACCTCATTGGAGTTGCCTCTTACTGCAGCCTGATAGGCAGCAATCAGTAGTTGGTAAAAGTTATCCCCATCACACCATGAAATGCTTCATCTGCTAATTCCTACCTATTGAACTGTTATGGCAAACCTGTGCTCCTTACAGGAAGTCATGAGGCTATCCCCTATTTCACAACATTATATCACCGTACAGTTTTACACTGGCCCATCATTGCAAAATGCTGTACATTGAGCAGGTTGGGTGGGTGAGCAAGAATCGCTATGGTGAAGCTCAAGGTGATGAATTGGCTAGTGCTAGAGCCCAAGGCAGAGATGGCCCAATACATTTTAGGACCTGAGGTGGACCGCAAAGTAGAAGAGAAGAAGGGGTGAGTGATCATCTACATCAGGAACAAGGGGGAATAAAGATCTACATCAGGTTCTGCTGCCCCTGTGGATCCTGCCGGTGGTTCATCTTGCCTCATGGTGTACCAGCCCTTACCCAAAGAGATTATATTGGTGCCATGTTAAAATGGCCCCATAAAAAGGGGGAAACAGAACATCAAGGATTATTGGGAAAGGAGAGAAATGTCACAACATTGTTGTATTGAAAACAGTGCATCCATACCTTAATAGCATCCTCTTTAAAAGGATAATAGAACTAAAATAATAACGGGAAGCCCAACTAAAATTGTCAGGAGCTTGGCAAGCCTTCTGCGCAAATGAAGACTAAAAGGATTAGCACTTTTTGGTTCAGTAAAAGAAACAGCTAACATCCTGTTTGTATTAATTTCCTTTAGCCCTGACGGCACAAGCTGTGGCTTGTATACCTCTGCATCTAAAGCAATGGTTCAGAGTATTTGCTAGCAGGAATGAGGAGGGACAGCAATTATTCAAGAGTCAAAAAAATGTAAAAGTATTACTTTATCTCATAAAATCAGGAACAACTTAATAAATAAATAACCATCCTGCCCCCAAGTCAATACTGCTTACTGAGCCTAGCTAATTTCTTGGATAAACGAGTCCATGATATTAGATAAGTCATTAATTTCAGATAACTGCTGCTGTCTGTGTATCGGATGGTGGCCTTGTTCACATGCAATGAGGATGAGATTGTGGGAGGAAACTCAGAGTGAAAATCACAGTCCCTGGTCCTGCCACACTACTGAAAGCTAATCTCCCAGTTTGGCTTAGTGTTATGTGTGAAGGGTTTGTGGTTTGTCTTACATTCAACAAGCAATGAGCTGTAACCAAGGTTTATTCTTGGTTTACCCCTTGTGGTTTATCTGGAGAAGACAAGCCATGAGCCTGGATTCGCACATGATGTTAAGGCAAATCATCGCCTGCTCTGGGTGGCATGGTAGCAACAGGACTAAGGAAGGAGCAAAGTTGCCACATGATTTTCATTCTGGGTGCCTTCACTCCTCCACATTCAGGCTAAAGCCATAATTTGATTTGGTAAGAGCTTGCTTTAGTTTCCTTCATCTACTTCCTCCTTTCCTTTTCCTTCTTTGCCAGTCTCTTTCCCTCCCTCCCCCCTTTTCATCCCTCTTCTGTTTTTCCTCATCCCTCCTCTCTCCTGTCATCTTCAATGGCCTGCATCAACAGACCTTTTTTATATTGACTTTTCACTTTTCATTCTACTCACTGTTTCATGCAACTCCCAGATCATGTTCTAAAGAGCAGACGTTAAATAAATACTTCTTCTGCTTCTAAGGATACACGTCTCCATGCACTGCATTAAACTCTTACTCTAATGCCCTCAGGAGCAGGCATAACACCAGTGTCTGGCAACTTTGCACCCGAAGCATTATGAAAAGGAACTGGCATTATAGATTTGTGCCAGCCTCCATGCGAACTTCTGTGCATGTGAACTAGAGAGAGCCCAACCATGTCACTTTTAATGCCCTCGTGGTGGCAACAGCTGGCTGGAACCAGCTGTTTCTGTGTTAGCAATGAGTCTGAGGTCATGTGCCAGTACTCCAGTCTTATCCTTAGGCCAGGATCTCTTGCACTTGATACTTTGAGTTGCTTTGTGAGCATAGGTGGCTCATAGGATTTCGCTGCAAGAAGGGATATGACTGAAATATAGAAAACTGCAATTATATCTTTAAAAGGTAAAGATGGTTCAGTCATTTACTCTTTCTCATAATGCAACAACTAGGTAGCCTCCAATTAAACTAACAGTCAGTGTGTATACAAAGTCTGATCTGTAAAACTCACTGCCATTCGAATTAGTAACTTACCTCATTTAGTTCTCAGACAGATGGAATTCAGAAGCAGCTAAGAATATTTTCAAGCAAGCAGCAATAAAAGCCAGCAGTAAAACATAGGAGGTCAGAAACTGGATAGAGAATTTTTTGGAAGATGAGAAATATCAGCTGCTGATAGGCTTGTTGCATAACAACAGCTATCTGTCAGGAATCTCATTGTTATCTCGCCTACCACATAAATGCCTGTGGCTGAAGACAAATATAATATTATTAATAAAAAAGAGCTCCAACAGATTCTTCAGCTGAAGTGCAAGCCCAGCTTCCTCACATTTTAGGATCTGAAATGACAGGTGTGCATATTAGTAAATAAATTGCTGGCTCAGTTATTTTCTTACCTCTTCTGTATGGTTTGGGGACTACCGGTATGTCTTTCATTAATGTTTGAAAATGCTATGTGGATATTTATCCATTCATCACTTTTTTAAAAAAGAGCTTTTTTTAAACATGCAAAAGTGCTCTAGAGATGGAGAAGTTCCTTAGTGATATCTCATGGGGCCAGACAAGCAGCGCTGTACACACTCAGTCAGGCTCTGCTTGCAGAACTGTCTTTTCACAGCTCAATCCTGGAGAAGGAAGGTACATTTCCATCGAAAGCTCCAAAGTAGTTGTGTCTTTGTCTTCACCCTTTGCCCCCTGAAACACTTGTAACAGGGACTAGATTATTTCACCAATACCTGGCACTTAAAAGCTTCCTGAAGCATCCAGATATGATGACTGTCAAGAGGCAATGTCCTGGGATAGGCAAGACACAGCTGGCTTTTGTTTTGTTTGTTTGTTTAAGCATTGGCAACCTTTGCTTGGAGTTGCAGCATACAATCCAATAATAGCTGCAAGGCAAATGAAGACCTTGTATGCTCTGTTCCTAGATGGCCTTGGTTCACAATCCTCATCCTGCAAGAAGCATCAGCGTGCTCTGGCTGAACAGGGATTTTGCAGAAGCTGGTTTATTGATAAGCCAAAGGTGCTGCTGCAAAGACTCGTAATGCCAACAAAGTGCTGCAGTAGATTCCCTTCTTCTCACAGTGTTATGCTTGTGCTGGAATTAATGTCCCTGCAGGCTATCCATACCTTCTAACATTTCACAGCTGAAAATAGGGACACCTCTGTACACTTAAAAAAAAAATTTCCACAGCAAAAGCATTGCCTGTGCCTCCTCTGCTCCTCCTTCATATTGTTACACATTGCTAAAGGTATTTAAATACCCTCACCATTTACTAGAATTCAACAATTTACTGCATTGTTGAGTGAAGAAAAAATAAATGTATACTCCTGCGGTTATTTTTTTTTTTGGGGGGGGTAACATTCCTTTTAAAAGCTTTAGCTGTTTCTCTTGTGACATTAGCTTGCAGTGGCAGATTAGTATTTACTGCAACAAGCGTCAAAAGCAATACCATTGCTATTATCTGTTCTTTGAAAACTGGCATGGTCTTAGATTGGCAGACTGCTCACATTCACAGCCTGCAAAGTTCCCTCATTAGGAACAGGGACACACTCACAGCCAAGCATACTGACAAAGACAATTGCTGATTCTGTCAAAGTTTGGTCAGATTTAATCAGAGAACCACTTCAGGGAAAGAAAGTGAATAGTTTTCCAAGTTCCTGCACTAGCTTAGATACTAATTTGGAGGAGTACACTGAGGCAGCTTGGAGGACTATTTGCAGTTATGTATTAAAATTGCATACATTACAGTTGATTGCTTGCACATGCAAGCAATCAACTAGGTGGTTAACAAATACTCCCGATAGATTAGGAAACCCTTCAACAAGGAATGTATGTATTCCCTTGTTGAGCAAATTATTTTTTTCAATTAAAATACAGTTCAAAAGTTGAGTTCCCTTAGAGGGGGTGGGGAATCCCAAAAGCTAGTCATAAGTTGTTCTCTCATTCTTGCTGGGCTCCCCAGCCTCAACTCAGAAGCAGCAGCGGCCTCGCGCATTTGCTGGTTGGCTTGCCTTTGGATTTGCCTGGGGTGGTTGGATGGAGTTGCTAGCCCAGGGATGCAGACTATGGTTTATTGGACGACAGGGATCCAGTGGCTCTCAAGGTGTTGTTGGACACTGATTCCCATCAGCCCCAGCTAGCATGGACCGTGGCCAGGGTTGATGGTTAAAATTACTGATTAATTGGAATAAGGCAGAATCACTTTCAGCCTGGTAGAGCTGAAACCTGCTGGAACAGCTGCACAAGCAGTTTCTCCATGGCAAACTCACTTGCACAGCAATGCTTACAGAAAGGAAACTTTGGCTCTACTTCCAACAAACTGATGGGAAGAAAAATTGAAGCCTCTGGTGCTTTCAAGCAATGTTCAGGATTCCTTTGCAAGTTTGTGTGCACTTTGAAGTCCCAGCTTTGGGACTTCAAAGCACTCAGCTCTTAGCCACCATTGGTATATCAGGTGATTGATGTAGGTGGCACAACCACCTCCATGCCCCGTCTTGGCCCACATGGCTCAATCTGATAAGGAACTTGTCCACAGAACCCAAAAGTTTCTCCATCCGTGTTCTAGAAAGGTATCACTTCCAAATGCCAAGGAGGGACAAGGATCTTGGATCAAATCCATGTATATTAATCAAGCCCTGATGATGAATTGAAGTCTGGGTATAATTTGCTTGGCTACAGATAGGAGCACCCAAAATGGTATACAAAATGAAACGTAGCTTCAAGCTACCAAATCAGTTCTGCACCTCATCAGTAAATTAAAACCAGGGCATGGAGGACAGTGTTTGTGTGTATGTCAGAAAGAGAGAGAATTAATGGATTTCAAGGTGTATTTGTAATATGAAAGGGGGGCACTTCATCCTCAACGTCACAACTTTGGAGTCAATATTATTTAATTTAGGTGGAAAACCTCTCCCAGTATTAAATCCTTAAAACTTCAACAAGGATAAATTGAGGTATCCGTAATTTAAGGAACATATCTACAGTTTTATAATCAGCGGCTTCTTCTCATCCACCGCTAGGTATGAACATTTCCTAAAACACAGAAACAATCATCACTTGTTTATAATTGAAATACATACATACTTAGAATTGATGTTCATTTTTCAAAAGCCATAGTTGTTGTTTTTTTCATTTGGCTGAAAGGTGGCCAGGAATCAACTCTGAATTATGCAGATTACATCAGCAGAAAAGCAGAATATATTTACCATCTGTGAATCAGTCATACTCCATCTTAATAAAACAAATGTTTGATTTTGTGGCTGCATAGATTTAGCAAATTTAATAAATAAATGCAATTGTGTCTTTGTGACTTACAATACTTTGCTAGTGTTGCCCACCCAAATGTGATGAGTGGGGGTAAGATTGATAGATCATCCTGTCAGAATATGCATCTCCATGCATCTTTTATCCATATTGGTATATAGACTATGGAGAAATGTCTCACAAGAGCTATTGGCTGCCTTCCACAAACCACTTGAGAGTACAGCCTTAAAATTTAATGTGGTTCTACTCACCAGTAGGAGGTTTTGGGAACACAACCACAGTCTGTGAAGCTCTGTAGTGCTGTGCATTGTGTTTTATTTGCAATTGTAATTGAGACTGAGCGAGGTAGACAAAGAGCTCTCCTCTGGCCTTTCAATGAACTATGGTGAACCAGAAAAAGTAGGCCTGACTGTGAGTTTGCAACACAGAAAAGGTGTGAATGGATAAAGAGAGGTATGAATGCTTTTCTTTCCTCCTCAAAACTTAACTGCTCTTTGCTCAAAAGAAACAGGCAGAACTCCTATCCCCACCCCCCAAGAGATTTAATGTCCTTTAAACAACCTGCCTAGGGCCTTTATAGGTTCATATTCACAGTGCATTCATTTATTTTTATTTTTTTAAAAGAAGTCATCAAAAGACCTTTGAAGGGGAATTCTATTAGAGTGCAGTTGCTTCTCTTCAATTTCAAAGGGCAGCTTTGATAGAGACACTGCCTAAGATGCACAGTTGGTTCTTATGCTACGCGAGAGCATTTCCATTTTAACTACATCGTTTCCCACTTCCTGTAAAGCAGAAGTATGGAATCTATCAGGGTTTCCATGTTGTCATCTGTAGTGACACCACGCCTGCTTCTTTGCTTGCATCCTCCAGTGGACAATTCACCCACCTCATCTCTATATTTATGTGAACCGCCCTGAGACCTCTGGGTATAGGACGGTATATAAATTCAATAAGTAAACCATGTCTCAAACACCTAGAACCAGAGCCCCAATTTGGCTCTGGGAGGAATAGCTCAACCAGCAGCAATGTTTTGCAGGTCAGCTCAGTGCTAAACCCTTTCCTGATATACTGTATATCAGGAAACCAACAACACTAGCTCCAACACCGCTTTGAGGTGCAGACTTTGTGGTTCAGCCATGCATCAGCACACATGAGATGTACAATCACATTAGTCAATTATGCATTAATCAGAACTAATTTAAACTCCATTTATAGTACCGTATTTTGGCCATGCAGACTCAGCCTAAATCTTCCTTTGACAATGTCTAGTCAGGGGATATTAACACAACAGGGCTGAATAGGCTTAATAATCTTTTTACCCACCCTTCCCTGGAAGTTATTGAAAAAAGAGTTTTGCAAGGAGTGAGCAGGTTTGGAATCATTTCTGATTATTCCATGCTGAAAGGCAGCTAAACGATGCAGAGGCAAAGAATTAACACCATGGTAAAGAGCAAAGACTTCAGCATTAGTAGTAGGGATTCTTTTGAAAGATGAAAGAAATGAGTTTGGAGGCTGGCATTGTGGATTAAGGGGGCTTTGAGAATGGATTTGAAGGTCTCCCCACCCAATCTGTGTCTAGTCACATCAAGAGCGGGCGTAGTGCACTCCTCTTCTTGGCATATGCAATGAAAAGAAAGACCCACAAAACAGTCTGTTACTTTTGGCACCTGCTTACTCTGAAGAGGGGCTGCCAGCTTTGTTGCCAATTCTGTTTTGAAAACCAGCTTGCTCATATTCCAGCTGGGCATTCACAGAGTCAGACAAAAGTGTCCTGTGCTTAATATCTTATTTGAAGAGCACTTCTCCTATGGCATAGAAATCTTAGGTTGCTCTGAAATTGGTTTTGTGTTGCTGAAGCTTCTTAGTCCAAAGTGGAGAAAGAAATATAATAATGAAGAGTAGACTGTATAGTGGTTAATGTCTGCCTTTACATGTCTAAAGATAAGTTTATCCACCAGAGGGAGAGAACTTCCAGCTCTTCCAGCTTCTTTTGAAAGGAACACACAGATGCAAGACCTCCAGGGGAATAGTAGAGGTATCTCACTTTAGACAAATGGCTCCAAGGTCGCAAAGAAATTTTGTGTAAGGACAGTGTCAGGAAGAGAGAAGCAACACTTTGAAGGGACCCTTTTGGGGGCTGATGAACTTGCATTGAATATATGTACCTGGACGTGATGGGCAAGGGGTGGGTGCTACAATTATTATTGGTACAGAGAGATGACTTTGTGGTGTGGGTGCTGAATGCAAATGTTGTGGGGTTATCATATATAGAAAAGATAGCCTGGTAGATACTATAAGGAAGGAATAAATGGCCATGGTTCACATTGGGAAGCATTTTTCTGCCATCCTTGAAGCAAAATTTGGGTAGAATGTTGAAATCCAGGCTGCTCAAGATAGTTTTCATCAGAAATGCTGTATCTGTTCCATGTGCAGGGCCAGCTAGGCAGGCAGAGCTGACAGATTTTAATGTGTGGATGAGATAGTTGCACTAGAAAGAGGAGTAGATTTTTTTAGGCACTGAGGAACTGACAGACTCCGCTGGAATGGAAAAGGAAACAGGCTGCTCATGCTTAATACAGTGGTACCTTGAAAGTCGAACAGAATCCGTTCTGGAAGTCCATTCGACTTCCAAAACGTTTTGGAATCAAAGCATGGCTTTAGATTGGCTGCAGGAAGCTCCTGCAGCCAATCAGAAGCCATGGAAGCTGTGATGGACGTTCAGGTTCCAATGAACGTCCGCAAAGCAGAACAATCACTTCCAGGTTTGCGGCGTTCGGGAGCCAAAGCTTTCGCCTCGCAAGGCGTTCAACTTCCAAGGTACAACTGTATTAAAATGGTTGTAAAGCAACATTTAAACTGACCTCTAAAGAACACAACAAGAGCTCTTCTTGGGTAGTCAATTTATTTGTGTACTGCATTTTCCACAAATACATTGTGCTCAAAGCATTGCACAGGGTAGACAATATAAATAAAAGAACCATAGCATGTAAATGTAACATTTCCAGTTTAACAATTACAATTCATTTAAAGCTTATCAAAACTTTGAATGAGCATAAAACATACCAAATAGATCAGTTAACAAGATCCAATACTAATAATATCAATATTTCAGTACCAATAAATATCAGTGATTTACCACATTAAGCAATTTACTCAGCATTCAACTGAAGACCTTCTGCTCTAGTTCCTTAGTGTCTGGCCTTTAAGTAATTACTATACTAATAAAAATCAGTATCCACTGTTCTGCATCTTTAAATTGTTGCTCAGACAGTTAATTCAATGAACTCTGTTCATTAAACTGTACCTAATAGCTCACGCCTGTTCTGTGTTTATGGAGAACACTGATCAGGTGCCTGGATTTCGCTGTGTAAAATAATTTCAGCTGCCCTGCAGGATAAGCTGTTGAGCAAAGTCTTCAGCTCTATTCAGGTTGTAGAACTGCAAAGTGTCTACACAGCGCACACACTCTGTTTTACACACCCATGGGATACTTACCTTGTAATTGGGAACAGTAGTTTTCCAGGGTCCCAATAATGAGAGAACCATACACATGTAGAGTTGTACAGCTGTAGACTTCATGCAGCATTCAGTTGAATAGGGGGTGGGGCCTCCCACTAAGAATCGTCTCCCCCTCAGTAAATGTTCACACACTACAGTTAATGTCTTGTTGGTAGACTGTTACGTCTGTGAATTTAGATCCACAGCTATTTTCTGAATAATTGGCGTATACTGCTAGATGCTATGTAATAGAATCTTCAAAGTTCTTTGCCTTCCTGCTTCCGTTCCCTCTTCCCTTCCTCATACCATCAAATGCATTTGTTTATGTCTTCTCTTTATATCAGTGCAGAAGACAGTGGTGTCCAGGTTTTGAAGAGTTGCGAGTTCTTGCGAGTTTGCTTCCTTTTTCTTAAAGCCGCTAAGCCGTTAATAGCCGCTAAGCCGCTAATAGCCGCTAAGCCGCTAATAGCCGTGCTTCGCAAGACGAAAAAACCGCAAGACGAAGAGACTTGCGGAACGGATTAATTTCGCCTTGCGAGGCACCACTGTATCACCTTTAGGCTTGTCTTTTCCATGTATTCTCCCGAATCAACATGATTTGCTGTATAATTTTCTGTACTATGTCTAATTCACTTCTTGAAGTGTGAGAAGAGAGGTTTAGGCTGAGTCCACAGGAAACATGGTCAGGGACAAATGAATGTCTGGGGTAGTAGATAAAGGGATATCTGTGAGTAATATTTATTTATGTTATTCCTTTGATATATTTATGCCCCACCTTTCTCTCAAGTTTGGATTCAAGACAGTTTACCACATTAAAAAACATCAGTTATAAAATTGTTGTTGGCATCTGTCTGTCTCAAGGGACATTGGAGCGTGCCTCCAGGAGTGAAGTCAAACTGCTGCATTGATGCTGTTGAAGTGACCTCTCCTGGACCAACCTGGGCTGCCCAGATGACAAGACCCCACAAGGCGCCATTCAGCCACATTAGGGACTCTACTCTGGATTTGTGTAGGGTTTACTCCTTAGCCTTTTCTTCTCCTGAAGATATCCTACAAGGCAGCGGAGGTTTAGGATCAGCTTTTTCCTTCTCCTAGATGGGCTTCCTTCCCAGGTTGATGAGCCCCACTTCCTCTATAGCATGTGCAGATACTACCTTCTTGACCATTGGACCCACTATTGGTCTTCTTCTTGACCACTGGACTCACTATTGGTCATTGCATGCAGGGGAAGTCCCTAACTCACTGAGGGTTTGAGACAGCCCTCACCTGTTTTAGCTGGCCAGTCTAAGCTTTTCCCCAGGATGTGGCTGCTGTGGCATGCTGACAGCTTCTAGGAGCCACAGGTGAAAGCTGAGTGCAGGGCAAGGACCAAAGGTGCAAAAACTACCCCAGAAGCAGAATAACATGTCCCCCACCAGAGGTACTATCCCTCCCCTAACACCCCATTCACCCCACTGTGTATTATTCATCCCAGAATAATAAAAAACAATCTAATTAAAAACAATAACCAAACTGCATCAAAACACATATATTCATTGCTCTAAAACAGCAACAGGGTGAGAAACATCCGTTCCTCGTTTGACTTCCATAGTTAGAAAACTGATGTGATTGAGACCAAAGGATGGTATATGAACTCTGACTCTTTTGGATGAAGAAGCAGCTCGGGGCAAAGGCAATACTGAGCTGGAAAATGGCATGGGGGAAAAGGTTGGGGCAGTGTTTCTCTCTCTCCCCCCACCACCACTACCACACACCCCATACACAGCCTGCCCAAGCTTATAGTTTAATCAAAAAATGCAGAAGAGGAAAACCGGACAAACTGCATCACATACAGCTTGAGCCAAAGTGTCTAGGATTAGCCAACTGAGTGGTTGTCACCTGCCAAAGGCACACTGGGGACACAGGAAGAAAACTTTGCTATAGAAAAAGGTGGGGCAAAAAGGGAGTTGGAGGATGGATGTGTGTGTATGTGTTAACTGCTGGTAGGAGGCCTCAGGAAGGACAAGCTCAGACCCTCCATGTCCTTATTTTTCAGGACATTTTCCTGCATTTACAGAATCCATCCCGGTTTCTGATTTGATCCCAGAATGTCCCGTTTTTCTGTAGGATATCCCTATTTTCACCAGAGAAATGTTGGAAGGTATGCATAAGGAACCCTGTTCGAAATAAGGCACCTAAGAACTAAATTGTGTGTGTTGTATAAACCAAAAACTCATATATAATTGCATAAACTTATACAGATAACTGATTTATCTGTAACTTAAATATAAGTGATATTAAGTTAGAAATGCTGGGTCTGAAATTTCCACTCTGGGGATAAAACCAAAGTACCAGCTCAAGAAGCAGAAAAGAATGGCAGTGTGCTTATGGTCCTCTTTAAGACCACTAGTGACCCCTTCCCATTGAACATGCTGAGTGCTACTGAAAGCCTACCCATGTTGCTTAGGTGCACTAATGGAGGTTTATAATCTGAGCCCATTATATCCCCTGAGGCTGCCAAGGTGCTCATTACCATGGTGGCTTTTCTGTAACAAGGAAATGGAGTGGCAATGTGAATGGATCACTGTGCATTGTCTAATTGCTTCCTGCTTTCTACCTCCATGGTATGGAAAGAAGGCAGGGGCTGTGATCCCCATGTAGCTGGGTCCTTTTTCAGAGTTTTACATAGCTAATGGCAGTAAGCCTGCTTCACACATAGCATAATAATTGGTTTTTACTCCTTAGCATGGTCTGACCTGAATAGTTTTAGAGTTCTTGCACAGAACACAGTGGCTCTGGCTTCCATTTCCTGGCTTATTAAGATATTAGCTGAACAGTTTCCATGGTGGAAGTGCGGGAGAATGTGTAATGGAGCAACCATCACATCCAGTGCCCTGCTAGCTCACTGCAGCCAGGGTGGAAGGTGAGAGCGGCAGCATGCATCTTTCTCTTGCCCACCCCCCATTGACTCAAATATGTCAACTTCTGGACTGGCATAGCTCTGTGCCCAGTTTGGATATGGACAGAAACCCTGAGCCAAATAACCATGCAGTTTCTGCTACGGCTTTACTAGGTAGTTCAGGAAGGGGTTTTTTTGGTCATGTACTCTGGAAAGGAGTTATGTGGTCAGCAGGGTGGAATAACATGGATATTCTCTTTGGTCACTGTTACAGCTGTTGTAAACCTTACAGGTGGTCTGTACGGCACGGGGGAATGGGGGACATTCCTGTGGTTGTGGTTGTTGGAAATTCTGCCTGGTTGCTCTTAGGAAGACAAGAAAAGCAAGGAGAATGTGCTGAGTAAAGGGTAGTGTAGCATCTAGAACTGACAGTACTTATGACCAGCTGCTTATTGACTAAGTGACAGAGAATGTTTTTCCATTATGCATGCTCCAGTGGAAGCTCCACACTCTCCCAGTAATAGTCTCCACTGGGAGAGATAACAAGGCCCTTAGAACTATACACTCATTTCATATAAGGAGTTCTGTTTGACTGGTGTCTCCAGTTTCTGTTTGCTCTGCTTCATACGTATTGCCTTATCTTCTTCATCAGGCCATGAAGAAGTAAGTTTCAAGTGTACTAATGCATGTGGAGTTGCTTTCATTTTCTAAAGCTTCACCTACTTATTACGAAGAAGGTAGAGGTCATAGAGTACAGTGGTCCCTCGGGTTACTGACG
Organism: Podarcis bocagei; assembly: GCF_964188305.1. NCBI lineage: Eukaryota > Metazoa > Chordata > Lepidosauria > Squamata > Lacertidae > Podarcis > Podarcis bocagei. The sequence goes on along the minus strand of NC_138126.1, from coordinate 57,486,932 downwards.
CTTCAGGTTACAGACTCCGCTAACCCAGAAATAGTACCTTGGGTTAAGAACTTTGCTTCAGGATGAGAACAGAAATTGTGCAGCAGCGGCACAGCGGCAGCGGGAGGCCCCAGTAGCTAAAGTGGTGCTTCAGATTAAGAATGGTTTCAGGTTAAGTACGGACCTCCGGAATGAATTAAGTTCTTAACCTGAGGTACCACTGTAGTGAAGTGGGAGAATGGATATCACTTGAGAAGGCAGATTGAGGGAGCCATATTTTACTTGCTAGAGCATACAAAAGTGTGGCCTCCGCAGTGTTTAGAAGAGCTGGTGCCTTTCTTACCAGAGTCAGTCTTTTATCTTTGCACAAGCGAGAGCACAGGTGGGGCTGTGGCAGCTGTTCCTTGCACCCACCACTGAGGTTGCCTACTTTCATGGACAACTGAGCATAGAGCAGCCTTAAATAAGAAGCAGAGAGTCAGGCCCTTGGATCATCTAGCTCAGTATTGTCTACACTGACTGGCAGCAGCTCTCTGGGGATTCAGAATGGGGTTTCTCCCAGCCCTAACCTGGAGACATCAGAGATTGAACCTGGGACCTTTTGCATGTAAATCAGATTTCCTACCATTGAGCTACAGCTGTTCATCGACAGCAGCTGCCCTGTCCAACCTGCCCTCCGAGTCCGAGGGTGAGGGGAAGAGGTGGCATGCATAGCATAGGGCAACCACAACAGCAGCACTGACCCATGAGAGCCCAAATGTCTGGGGCTCCTGTAATTGGTGAGTAGTCACTTCCAGTGGCGCTGGTCTCCCTGTAGTTGCCACACAGTGCTGGTCTCTGATGCTGGCACTGCTCACATGTAACGGTGAAGAACAGTCCCACCCTAGCAGAGCAATGGCCTGTATCTAATTGGCTTTTCTCTTTTCTAATTCCCATGACAGTGAGAACCAGACAGCAATGCTAGAAGCTGGCAGTTTTCCCGTATGAAGAAGTACATTTGTTATTTCTTATCTTGGCTATAAACAAAAGATAAGCGTCTCCCTTGCCAGATTCTCACTTAAGACTGCCATTTCTATTGCTATCACACCTGTAGTTTTAACAGCCATCTAATCTCTTGAGGATGTGGCCATCTGAAGTCTAGCTACTAAATCTCCCTCCCCAGCATCCCATGCTTTATATATTGCTTGGCAAGAATATTCCTTATGAGCATTTGAAGTTTTTTTAAAAAGTTGAATATTCTTTTTAACTCACGTGGTTATAAGGAAGGAAATACGAGCAAGTGTTTTAGGTATGATGATAATGGTGCAATAAACATTATTATGGTTTATTAATGAGTTTGTTGTTTGGGCCTGCCTTTCTCTGAACACTGGAATTGACTGGAATTGACAGAATGAAGGCATCCTCCCTTCTATTTAACTATTTTTATTGTCCATGCTGCAGAGGCATGCTGGATATTTCTTGCTTTAGCTACTCTACCAGTTTTTCCCTCTCTATGAAAAAAACAACCATTGTTTGTCTCCTGCGCACAGAAGCAAGTTAGCAGAGCTGATATCAGGAGCGAGCATCTTTGCATGATGAAGATGGCTGAGTTGGCCAGAGATGGTAGCAAAAAATCAGCTGTGATTGCCTATCCTCTCTTACTACCCAAGGAGAAGGAGCAGTTGGTGGCAGAGTATTCTACTAATTATTATTTTTGCTCATCCACCAACTCTCTGGGCTAGTGAGCTGACAGGGGTGCGTGGGTGAAGAAAGCCTGCCACCGCAAGTGTGAGGGGAGAGAGACTCTGTGGTTGCCATCAGGAGATGGTTGCTGCCACCTGTTAGGAGTTGTTTAATGGCTATTTTGACTTGACCTATTAGTAAGCTCTATGCATTTTTTATATATGTCAAACTGATGGTTGTTGATTATTATGTTTCTGAGTGTTCTGTTGCAGAGATCTTATGTCTCATTATGTATAGTTATTGTATTACTGTATTTAGATTTTGGTTTTTGTCTGTGAATTGCTTTGAGCACAGATTTACTTGTGGAAAATGTGGCATATAAATAAACTGATAATGACACAAGTGGCAATGCTGAAGGACATCTTGAGGGCACAGAGGGCATCTTGTCAACCTCCCCCCACCCCCCAAAAAACCAACACCCTGGAGCCTACTGAGTCCTCGGAATTAGGTATCCTTGAATGGTATTCAACTCAGTTTTACTCAGAGCAGTAGATCCATTGTAATGAATAAAAATGGCCAGGTTAAGTCTATTAATTTCAGTAGATCTTCTCTGAGTAAAACTGGTATATAAATAAATTATTATTATTATTATTATTATTATTATTATTATTATTATTATTATTATTATTAACTGCAATAATAGAGGGGTGAAGCTGCCGTAAGATGTGTGGCTAGGTGAGGATAATTTTTATTGTGTGCCTTGTTGCTAGGCGTACACTCAAAAATGGCAATAGAATACAGTGGTACTTGTTAATCAAAATACTTGTTAGGCCTGGCTTACACAAGGAACAGAATGTGGTGACCAGAGTTCTGAGGTGGCAATGTGGACCATTGGTGCAGAAACCAACAAAAGCCTCCCTGTAAGTAGTAACATAGCCCAAGATGGAACCTTCCACCCTTCTGTGTTAGGTTTCTACTTACATTCAGAAATGGCATCCCACATGCTAGCATTTCAGTATGCATATTGTGCATAGCAGCTTTTAGTCAACAGCACCACCCCGTCCACTGCATTTGGATGTGGCATTGGTCAAGGGTTGTTCTTTTAATATTAACCTTCTCTTAAACTCAGAGAGAGAGGGAGAGAGTGAGTTCTATTTTAGATTCCTGTATAGTATCCCACAGCCCTGCTGTTCACTTTCCAGATCTGAGGTCTCGTTGTGCATACTTCTTTGATGTGCATCTTATATGTTTAGCATATGGGAGATGTGCATCATAAAAACATGCACTTCTTAGATGAACACCTCCCAGCTATAGTCTCCATCGGTGCTGATTATTTCTTGCAGTCTCCACAGGTGTGAGGTGCCGCAGGAGATTTAGAAGGTTCTTCTGTCTTCACAGATTCCAGAGAATGTGAATGGTACTAGTAGTTGTAGTAGTAATGGGAAACACACACACACACACACACACACACACACACACACACACACAATATTTAAACCCTCAAATGCTCTTTAAAACATTAAACCAAAGCTATTGTAGGACACTTACAATTTCCAGGAGATAACCCTTTACCAAGTTTTATGAGCATACTGTACATCTTTTAATTACAAGTCTAGAAATACTTCGTTATTCCTCATGTGTGGATACAACCTTATTGAGGTATCCCTACTCCTAAATTATGTACAGAATTATGGCAAGAAGGCTAAAATATTGCCCTTTCCCCTGACATGCTGGAGCCCTTCTCCTTAATGCAGTTGTTTTGCGGCACTGCCCCCCTCAGGATTCATCTGCTTCATTTTGCTGCGTGTGTGAAACATACCCAGGTGGAAGCATCTGAGCTGCATAAGGGGAAGTGGGGAAGCTTCCTGCAATCACAGATCTGCTGAGATCAGGCTTCCTGCAGATCAAGGATATATTGAAAAGCCCCTGGATGCTGGCTTGAGATTCTGAGTTTCTTCAACGCAGTGCATCCACATTTAGAATGAGCTACAACTGAGCAAGGCTTATTGAGAGGATAACATCCAGGATATTCTCAGCAACTGCCCCACTGAGGCTGTATTTTCCCTCCCCTATGCCCTTCTAGATGGTTTGAGTCAGACTTTGATGTTGACAGCCATTCGTTTGCCTGGCGTTCTCCTGAGAAGTCTTCGGTTGGGTATTTCAGGTTTTATGGCTGGAGCCATTCCAGCTCTCCTAGCCTTGTTTTTTAAAGCATGGACAGTTCAGCAAAATTATCTTCCCCTCGGGGCAGCCATCTCGTACCTGCCATACAAAGCTACGCAGCATGACAGAAACAGAGCCAAGCTGGGAGAGGAGCTGGGATTGTGACAGGATCATAAAATGAAAGGAAGCAGAAAGTGAAGGAAGCCACCACTAGGTCATTCTGGTTCTTTACAGCTGTTCCAGATGAGTTGCTTATTGTACAGCTTTGTTAACACTCCGTTCTGTCTCTCTGTGTTTCAAGTTCCAGGCAATGGCGCATCTGTGCATTTTCTCAAGAAATTATATCACTGTTGGGAAGCTCTTTTTATTACCACCCCATATATTATAGTTTCCCCTTTCTAGCTTCTATAGTAATTTGTGTATATCTGTATGGCATGTGTGCCCCTCAAGTATCTTCCCTATATTTGGTTAGCATTTTAATCATTATGTTCTCTGAAATTATTTCCCACTTTCTCATCGTGATCTGCTCTTTTCTAAACATTCCTCCCTACATTTGTAATAGGGCCGTTTAAACAGGTTTCCCCCACCCAAAATAAAATTCTTAAGGAGATACATTTGAGTTTAAAGATTGGCCTCGAGATGCAGTGCTTCAGAAAAAGGATTACACCCCTTCAGCTGAAATAACATTAAAAACATGAAAAGTGGGGCAAAGTTATGAAACTCTGCCCTACTTCCATTTCAAAAGCCTCAAGAACTGTTTGCAACCAAAAAAAAAGAATAAAAAAATCTAGGTCAGCACCAGGCCACCCCCTCTGGCACAGCACTGTGTGTGGTAACAGAATCAGGGCTGTTGCAATAGTCTTAGAATTTGACAGACCAAATGAATATAATGTAAAAGTTACCTGTTTGGGGGCTGTGTCCCAGTGGCACTGAAAGAGATGTTGGCTGACCCCTTGCACTGGTGATGGCATTTTGACACCAGGGGTTTTTTTTAGCCATTATCTCAGCACATTGACTCGTGTGCTACTTGGAGAATGTATCACATTTTCAAAAGAATTTGCTAAACGCAAAGGAGGATGGTTCTAATGGAGCTCAGTAAAATTTTGGGTGTATCATATTTAAAAATTATATACATTTCCAGCTGTATAAGAAGTGACATTTTCCAAGTTGTTGGGCATCTCCCAGAGTTGTTCGTGATTGGACTTAACAGTCAGGGGTCCCTTTACCTTTACCTTTAAACTCTTATACATCTCACCTCAAAACACTTAACACTAACTAGACTTTCCAGCAATGGTTGCTGTGTGCATTGACTCAAACTGCAATCGCTTTTGTTTTGTTTTTTGCAGCTACCATTCACCAAAAACCGACTTCTATCTAGCTTTGCACCTAACTGCAGTTATCTGTTTATTCCCAAGTATATGCATTTCAAATTATTTCCCTCAGATACAGCAGTAGAAACCAACAGAATTTTGCCCTAAATAGGTACTTCTCTCTTTCACTCTTCAACTCACACATCAGAGGGATGCGTAAGGTAATTAAAGCATAGGCTGTCCCTAAGTGAACGTTTTGTAACCCTTAATATAAAAGAGGTTAAATGTATCTGAAATCACTTTGCCTAATAAATTCTGGATTTTTACGCATATAAATGTCTAATCCTTTTCAGAATGTTGGTAAGCTCTTGCTCCCAGTAATATATTGTGGCAATGTTCTTAGCCTGCATTTTCCCAAGTGGAAGCTCAGCAAGGTATTACACACACAAAGAGAGAGAGAGACACATTTTTAAACTAGGCCCCTTTTGTATGAATTTTGTTGTCGGTGTACCCAACTCTTCTTGAGCTACATTCATCTGGGAACTTTATTGCTGTGCTATTTAATTCCTCTTCTAAATCATTAATGAAGCTGTTAAGGAAGATCAGTCTTAATGCTGATCCCTGTGGTTTCCCCCATAGACACGTACTCTCAGCTCTATAGAAGGCTGCCATTTATCATTACTTGGGTGTTTACAGCTTCCTAACTTTGTCTCAGTCCACTTGACAGAGTTCCTATTCAAACCTGCTCAAATGAACTCTTCTAATTAAGGTTTTGTGAAACATCTTAACATGATGTCTGATTAGTGACAGAAAGGAAAGAAGTGGAGGTGAATATGACAAGAGAAGACAACACGTTTTTATCTTGGGCACTAACCTGCTGGTGACCTCTTGCATGCCACGGTGACAGGGCTCAGCAACAAGTCCCGCCATTGCACTGTGAATGCCCCCCTCCTGCTTTAGCTAACTTTGTTGCCACAGGAGCGTTGAATAAGTTGGGAACTCAAACGTGAATTGATCGGTGTAAGTTTCTCACGGAGATGCTTTCGCAGAGGTCAACAGTTCAGTGGTTTTCAGTTTCCTTTTGACCAAGACCAATGATTTCAAGAGATATGTCATTGGGGGAGTTTGGGGGTGGGGGTAAGGGCAGCTGCTGTTCCAAATATTGGAGCTTCAGGTCAATTGTCTGCGTAGGCTCAATCATGTAGGGCTTGGATTGGTTACTAAATTGTAGCAGATAATCTCCTGGGTTGGAGCATTCAGGCTTTTCCAGAAATGAAATTTCCCACATGATGTTTGAGGGTGGCACTTTTTTATTTTTAACAAGTTTCTCACCAGGAAAACATTAACCCTTTCATTAAGCACCTTTCTGCGTTCTGTAGTGATCTGTTCCTTTGAATACTTCATCTTCATTCCTGATTTCACTTTTGAAACACCTGTACATGTAATTTTTTTGGATTTTCTCCACCATCACCCCTTTGGTGCCACCATTTCAGTCTAAGTTTTTGTTGCCAAGCTTACTGCAAGCAGCAGGATGTGCTGCACACATTCCTGAAAAATAAGTGTTAAGCAGGTTGTGGCAGCAATGTATACACCCACTATTCAAACCCAGGTTAACTCAGAATGAAGTGCCAGGATTTGGCTGATCTTGAAATGAATACCATCTGTGCATAGAGATGCATCATATCTTAGTTTGCAACAGGTGGTGCAGAACACAACATAGATTTCTTTGTGCAATTTATTTACACATTTGAATGATGCACAGTATGGAAGGACTATGGGCTGGTTTTCATGTTAACACTAGGCCGTGGTTTTCCCCAAGCTATGCCCATCTGCCATCATATGTGTATTTAAAATGTGCTCCTGATTGCTCCTTGGCAAGCAAGGCTTGTATTTAGCATCTTTTAAATTTGATACCAAATGCAAGTCCTGCTGGGATTGGTTCCACTTGGTTCCCAATCGGAGTTCCTGAGTGGAGCAGATCCTTCCCAAAAATGGGGCTTGAAGTCATAGAATCATAGTACTGTGCGGTTGGAAGTGACCCTAAAGGTCATCTGGCCCAATGACCCGCAATTAAGAAATCTCAACTGAAGCATCCATGACAGATGACCATCCAACTTCTACTTTAAAACCTCCAAGGAAGGAGTCTACCACCTCTCATGGTGGTATGTTCCACTGTTTAGCAGCTCTACTGTCAGAAAGTGCTTCCTGATATTTAGTCCAAAACTCCTTTATTGTAACTTGAATCCATTGGTTCAAGTCCTGCCCTCCAGAGCAGGAGAAAACAAGCTTGTGCCATCTTCCATGTGACAGCCCTTTAGATATTTGAAGATGGCTATCATATCTCAATATTAGTTTCTTAAGATTTCACAGAACAAAATAAAATGCATTGTTTAAAATATGCCAAGTCTGATTATTTACAATGCATTTGGACTTTAAACTGCATTTTTATACAATAGAAATGAAACATGGCCCTGTTCCAACTAAAATTACTTCTGGTTAAATTCCATTGAAATTAAGAAAGCCCAAGTTAGTGATTTGTGTTGCATTGGATTCAATAGGGCATTTAACACCATCTTATGCATGCTCATTCATAAGTAATTCCTATAGTGCTCAGTGGAGCTTTTTACCCAGTAAATTATATAGGATTGCAAACTAACACGAAATCAGAATGTAGTATTTAAATGAAATGTTTGTTGTGGTGAAAATACTGCCTGTTAAAGTAAACGTCCGCTTGTTCTATGAAAATGAATGGGAAAGGAATAGGAGCAAAAACCTTCCCAAGCAACCTTTGTTTAAACTTTCCAAAGCAGCTCTTTATGTGATGTAAATTGAGATCAATGGACTTGATCTTCAGCTGGAGGGGACTGATGGAGTTCTACTGAATGGGCAACTCAGTTTAATAGCAGCTGAGTACCAGCTCTTACATTTAACAATGTGATCCATTTGTCTGTGGCATGTGCTTCCCATGGGAGTTGATCACAGCTTCATTGCTGGGGATCTTTTAAATGACTCTGGACAAAGAAGTGGAGAGCAGACTGCAAAGCACAATGCTTGTTTGGCAGGATGGGCTAATAGGTTTCCTTACATCAACAATTCTCCTATTTTCATCAAGCTTCCTAAGTATCAATTCAACAGTGTACTGTTCAGCATGGCTTATTTGTGTGAATGGCACCTGGCCTATCATTCTGTTTCTTGCTTGTTTGCTTTTTAAGTGCAACAAAAGGAAGGTGTTTTTGTTTTATTTACAGGGCACATGTGATGTGACATAAAACCTAGGTTTCTCTTTGCCAAAACCAAAAGACAACAGCCATTTTATTTAAAAGCGTTTAGCTTTCAAGAGGGTTTGTGGCATACCAGAAGCTACTCCCACCACAGCTCAGCATCCTTCCAATTTGGCATATTGATCACCCTGGAGGTTATGATGATGATTCATCCCCCCTCCTTTAGCCTTTCAACCCATTGTCATTTAAATTCTTTTGCAGTAGGAGGTCATGGATTGTCAGAAAGAAAAATATTGATTCATCTGTTATGCCACCTCCCCACTTGATCTCCCTTCCACCCGTCATGCTTTTTTAGCATTATCTGTTTGGTCTGTTTTAGCTATCCATATTCACAAATGACCCCTCCTTTGACTATTTAGTGCAAGAGTTCTAGTATTGGGAGGCAGCCTGTGAATTACTGACAAACCATGCTTAAATGCTGACTTATTTCCCTGAAAAAAGCTATCCTTTGAGTTCTGTGGTCATTTAGCAAAAGTCACATTTCCCTAGAACAGCACACTGGTACTCTCTCTTTTTCTTTCCCTCTCTCATGTCTGTTCTCTGGCCCTCTGATTCCTCACACAAGGTCCTCCACCTAGTCTCCATCCCACTTTGGAGAATTTTACATTGTTTGCATACCAGCTGGAAGAGGGAGGAAAATATGCTTTGAAAAATGTGCTTTGTACTAGTCTCTAAGCTCTCTGCAGCAGCAAGCCATAATGGTTTGGCGCAGTTCACCCATTAAACAGCTCTGAATCTAGTTATAGCCCTGTATAAATAATAATGATGCCTTGCTTCACTGCAAAGATCTAGAAGCCCTGATTTCTATGGATTGCAGTGGTGCAAAGTGTCTGCAGCAAGGGATTTGGGTTGGCAGTGGTGCTCATTCGTTCTACAGTGTCGTCAGATTGGAAAGGAAACATGAAGGCTCAGAGGAAACAACCATTGCCTCTCACCACTTTGCCTCTCTGTTCTGGTCCCTATAGCATTTAATTTAATTTAATTTTGATCAGTACGTGTAGTTTAAAAAGCTCACTTCTGGTATTTGTAGATAAAACATTTCTCCACACACAGGTCATGTGTGAAGCTTCGTTCCAGGTGCACTTACATCTTGAAATCAAGAGGGTTAGCTACATGGCCTTTCTCAGTAGTGGCATCCGCATTGTGGAGATCCTTAACCATTGCAGAAACTCATGAAGTCAGTTTTCTATCAGCGTTCCAGAAACAGGACAAAGACATCCAAATTTAGATGTCACATCAAACCATGGTCTGCTATTACAGGAATGTCCTAGAGCGGGCTTCAGGCTCATGCACTTCCTCTCCCTGCCTCCCTCCTTTCTGAATTAGAGGAGAAGAGTTCAAAGGTTTCATTTGTGGTTTGGAACAAATCAGTTTTCTCTTTTACCCCCAATAAAGGAAACTGTGGTTTGTATAAACTATAACATTAAAAAATAGCTTCCTTCCCTTGAATCAGAAGGATGAGCACGAGGCTGCCCCATCTCCCATGCTACATTCTCATCACAATGAACAATGGTTTTTTGTGGTATCTGGATGTGGTTTATGTTTTTTTATTTTGAATTGGCTTCATACTGTTGGGCTAGTGCGACTGATACGGCTTGTGTATTTTATGAGTTTAAAAAATATGTTTCTAATTGTATTCCATAAAGTTTAAGCTTTTATGCAGGACACTTTTATGTGAAGAGCCACTTCACATTCAAAGGGGGAATATAACTGTAACAGTAACTAAATATAAATAGACAAAAGTTTAAGTAAACCGTATCATCTCACTTTCTCCATGAAATAAATCATGTCACCTGTCTCTCACTTTCTGGAGTAGTCACAACCTTGAATTTCAGCATCTTCAGCTTTGTCACATATTCACGTACTTAGGCTATCACTTGTTCTTTTTTCTCTGACCTACAGAGCACACCCAATTACTTGAAAGTCTTCTCTGTTTTCCCCCCCATAGAGAACCCGACTTTCCCTGTTGGGTTGAAATCATACTGTTCCACCTTGATAATTAATTCATTAGTTATTGCTGCAACATAAACAAGCTTGCAAAAGTACCCTGAAGCTTGGCATTTCATTGATGCTCTGGAATGATGCATGGCCAATAATAGTGAGGCCAAGGCTGACAAGGGAGAGCATGTTCCTGACTTGAGGAGATAGGGGGTCCTGGAAAGCACAGATAAAATAGGCATGCAAGCTCCCTCTCAAGCAGCATCATTTCCTTTTCTTCCCCTATTCTCCCAGCTGCCATTTCCACCACTGATCCTGAAAGAGAACTGCTGGTTCTATGCCAGCCCTATCATGAGTGCCAGCCTAATTGATGGTGCTTGGCGCCTGGTTTTCCTTCACATCAACTATGCCACTGCAGCTGGCATGAAAAGAAAGCCTTTGGCAAAACAAGCAGTGAGTCTTGTAACTGGTTTGTGGTGGCTAGCACAACTTTAACCAACTAGTATCCCTGTTTATCCCAACCCCTCTCGCCCATGTACAGAGCCTGAACTGTGTCTTCTAAAGAGGTTTTCATAATGTAAGGCTGACTATGGGGGATTGTGATTGAGATTTATGAAAATTATGAACAGGGTGGAAATAATGAATAGATACTGTCCTTTCCTTCTCCCACAGCACTGGACCTTGGACTGTGTTGATCAGACTAAATTTTCAACAAGCCCAGTATATTTTCAGTATACAGTTTCCCCGCATAGCCAGCAAGAAACCCTCCCATCATTTGCACCCAAACAATGGATATTCAAAGGCATCTGAGAATGAAGGTTCTAGGTGGTTATCATGGATAATCCCCATTTGCCTACCTATTATAATTGGATTTATCCAATCCCCCAAAGTCATCTAAGACAGTAACCATCACATTTTGTGGAAGCAAATTTCCTATGCTAATTACACGTTGTGTGGAGAAGTACTTTCTTTTAAGTGCAATCTTCTACATGTTTACTCCAAATAGAGTCCCACCGTGTTCAGTCGGACTTATTCACTAGTGAGTGTATTTAGGGCTGCAGTATTAGCCTGTTCCCTACTTTCTCTCATCATGCATAAAATTACAAATCTCTAGCATCCTTTAGCTATTGTTTTAAAGCTAACCCACCATGCTTCAGCCTTTCTTCATAAGGAAATTGCTCCAACCCCCTGATCATTCTGGTTGCTCTTTTCTGTGCCATTTCCAGTTCAAGGATATTCTTTTTGAGACTGGACTACACAGTAGTTTGAATGTGGTCGTGCAATAGAGATTTCTATAGAGGCACTATGATATTGGCTACTTTATTTTCAACCCCATTCCTAATAATTCATAACATTGTGCTTCCATTTTTCACTACTATCGCACACTGAATTTGTCACACACCCAGAAATGTGCCCCTCCATTACCACAGCAGCTTCTCTTTCCTGGGGAGTAACAATAAATTCACCTCCCATCAGAATACTGTATATGAAAAATTAGGATTTGTTTTGTCCCAATAGATATCACTATACCCACTCGCTTCAAATCTCATTTGCCATTTTGTTGCCCATTCACCTACTTTAGAGAGATCCTTCTGGAGTTCTTCACATTCCACTTTATATTTGATCATCCTGAATAGCTTGGTGCCATTCGCAAACTTGACTACCTCATTGCTCATCCCTGAATGGAGATCATTCATTTAAAAATTCAATAAAAGTGGTAATCTGTTCCGTACATTGAGAAAACTGTAAGAGCCCTCCCTATTCTCTGCTTGCTGTTCTTCATCAGTCACCTGTGTTCCTTCCTCTTCATCCAAGGAAGTTTATTTAAGACAGATTGGCTGTCTTAAGGGAGGGTCTCCATTAATTAGGGTTCTTGATGCCCCCAGATATCCTCTTCTGATGCACAAATGTTTTGAGTCATATCATGCATTATAACATTGCCAAACGCTTGAAGAGATTTGACTCTCTATCTTGTAAGCCTTAACTTTCACTTGCTTTTAACTAATTCCATCATTTTTAGATGTTTCCAGCTGGAAATAATTGTGGCTGCAATGAACTTTCCTTATAAACCGTATTTTTTGCTCTATAAGACTCACTTTTTCCCTCCTAAAAAGTAAGGGGAAATGTGTGTGCGTCTTATGGAGTGAATGCAGGCTGCGCAGCTATCCCAGAAGCCAAAACAGCAAAAGGGATTGCTGCTTTCACTGCGCAGCAATCCCTCTTGCTGTTCTGGCTTCTGAGATTCAGAATATTTTTTTTCTTGTTTTCCTCCTCCAAAAACCAGGTGCGTCTTGTGGTCTGGTGCATCTTATAGAGCAAAAAATATGGTATAGATTTGATAGCACAGTATTCATGTTCTCAAGCAGTTCAGCAATTCATCTTGCATCAGAACCTGGGCATCCTTTAGGATTAAATCAAAGGCTCCCTCTAGTGACCTCCTGTCATAGCTCAGGGGTTGGACCCCTTATGACCAGAATAAATATCTGAGGACACTGAGAAGGGGAGAGATTGGATGCAGAATAAACCCTGAAAGATGCCACTTAGCCACAGATCTCCAGGTAAGGAGAACTCCAGGGACCAGCATTCCATAGCCTTAAGACATTGCTCTGATGACTCTACTTCTGAACCTTTGGAGCAAGAAGGAGCCACTTACACTCCAGTCTCCACCAAAGTTTCAGTAATAATGGTCTGTTTAGATACTAATTCCCTATGAGGGTGGAGCTAAGCGATTTAAATCACTAATTGGCACGTATCTTTGGAGGAGCAATGAATTTGCTAGTCTGCTGCATTGAATGTCTGTGTTCAGATTGACTTTTCCCCTTAGCTCCACTTGGAGCTGTCCATGGTCCCACTTCCTTGCCTGAACTCTTGACACATGTTCTCTTTTCCCTCTGCTAATAGCTCCATAATTCATTGTTTCCCCACATCTAGAAATATTTAGACTTTATTGTGATCAGTGATATCGCTTCTAAGTAAGTGGGTATAGGATTGTAGCTTTAGACTGCAATGCTAACTCCATTGACCTGAGAGGGCGCCTTACTGAATTAAACAGGATTTACTTCTGAGTAGACATGACTGAGCTCATGCTCTTAGTCTGGATCCAGCAAGGCAATTCTTATATCCTTAAATCCACCCTCTGGGTATCACTCCTTTTAGGCTTAGCATTTTAGCAGTTTTTATGTGGATTTAAAATAGGCATCTTAGGCTGCAATCCTATATACCTGGGAGTAAACCCCATTGGGCTTAATGGGCCTTGCTTCTCAGTAGATGTATAAGGAAACAAGTTGGGTGAAAGTAAACTGTGTGGCCCTTGCAGTAGTACAGTAGCATATGCCCAGGCTCCATGGTGTGTTCAGTCTTTCTCTGAGGTAGCTTCATTTTTATGGAAGGACCACCCCTCTGAGGTGTGTCTCTCGTGTCACCCTTGTTTTCCTTTTTGCAGCAGGTGAAAACTCACCACTTTGTCCAAGCCTTTGGGGAAGCATAAGGGGTACTAAGAGTACTTTGCTTTCCCTGCTTCTTTGTGGTTTTATCGTTCTGTGGTTTGATTTTGTTGTGAGATGGATGTTGTTGTGTTCCCGCCCCCCCCCACCCCCAAGTTTTAGATTGTTAATTTCACATTGTATTTTTCCCTCTGGGACCCTTAGGTGAAGGACAGATGGTACAACATCTAAATGAATAGATATGGATTCCTCTTCTGCTTCCAGGTTCTAGGGAGCTGCGCCACATTTGACAGGAGAATACACAAGTATGCTTCCCTGGCAGCTTGTCGCAGATTTGAGAAAGGAACCCTGCCGTAAGCAGCACTTGCCTTGTTTTTACTCCAGGACTTAGAATAAGCCATAAATATAAACAGAGACAGATCTGGCAAGTTGATCCTGGGTGTGAAAGAGCTAGTCAAAGCAGACACCAAGAGCTGGCCAGTGTTGCCAGTATCCGCTCAGCTTGCAGCCCTTGAAACAGTCTGTCGGCTTGCTATCTGGAAAGAGTTTGAATATGCTGCCTAATTCTGCCCTTCTTAAAAGGATGGAATCACAACTCCAAAAACAAGCCTTTAATTTCTACCCTCCTTCTACATAAAACTTACCATTTAAAGAAACTCCTCAAGGGAAAAAAAAGGAGGCATTCACATGAGCAGGGAGGCGGAAATGGTTTTGGTATAGTTGGGACATGTGATTGTTCCCTTTACGTGTAGTAATTTATATGCCTGAACTACATCTACATATCTTTGTGGGTGCTGGCCACACAGTTTTATGTCCAAAATTACCTGCATTTGTGTGTGTACATATGCATACTACACCTCCTACCAATAAATGCTGAGTCTGTCCTCATGCTTTTGTAAACATTAGGCTAAGCTACAGTATTATGTTCTCATGAATGCTTCCATAGAAGATGCATCAGAAGTGTTTCTGTATGAGTTCCGCAGGGCACGTATTCAGTGTACCCTGGGGTGTTTAGTTTAGTTTAGTTTAGTTATTTAATTTATATCCCACCCTTTCTCTCACTGGATCTTAGGGTGGCATACAATTTATAAGGATCAGTGTTTCTGTTGAGGTTATTTTGTACAGCATTCCTCAATACCCCACTGTTCATCATATGTCTTTTATGTGCAGAAGTCCATTTCCTGCCTTTCTTCACAAACGTGATAGAGTTCAGTTTTGTAATGAGAGATGTTTCCAAATTGGACTCTGCTCTGCTTCCTGGTGGCAGATAGAAGCTATCCGAGTAGAAAAGGCTTGGGAAGAACTTTGTTTACTAGTAAAGGCACTCCACATTCAAATTTGTCTCTCAGTGAGGAGTTATTAATTTTCAAAGACATTTATAGTGATGGTTGTACATCATTTTATGTAAATGGGGTGGGAGTGGGGGGAATCTAGTATCACTAAGTGAATAAGCAGAAACTGAAGTAAAAAACCCCAAGTACGTGTAAATATTTCAGAGGATGTAAAAAGTGCTGTTTTTATACTACTTCTGACTGACTTCATTGTGGACGCTAAAATAATTTCCTCTTAAATTACATCTAAGAGTGCTTTCCTCGTGTTTGCACTAAGAGTGTTGAACTCAAATAAATGTTAACATGAACCTGGCTGGAGCATCTTCCTTTTGTCACTTCTGTTTGGCACAGTTCATGTGATGTATTGCCTGAAAAAAATAAATGGTTCAGGTATGGGAATATCTTTTGCAGCAGTAATAGATGCAAAGAACTCACTTCATTTATATGCAGTTTTTCTCTGTTCTTTCAATGCTCTCTTTATACCTTTGACATTTAGCAGTTCAACTGCCTCCCTATTCAGCTTCCTGCTTTTGATATATTATAAAAATGTTGCTTCTTTTGTTATTTATATTTCCAACAATGTGTTCTTCAGATTCTTTCCTGGACTATCTTTTTGTAGATTTTTACCTGATTTGCCTAAATCTGCACTCTTTTCTACTTTATTTTTAATTGGCAATGCCTCTTTTACAGCCTCCTTAACTACCATACTTTAAAAAATCATGCTAAAAAGTGGGGGTCGTCTTATACATGGGTAGTGCATAGGGTGGACGCTTGATTGGTTGCTGGTGAGGCTGTCAGCGGCTATTGTGCGTGTTATTGTTTGCTGCATCAATGGGTGGTGTTGATTGGCTGACGCTCCGGCAGTTGGGTGGGCGATTGGTAGCTTCTGCCAGCGATGGGACAGACAGGAGGTGGATTTTGCGAAGTGTGCTGGTGAGCGATTTTCGGCAGTCCCCCCCCCAAAAGCTTAGCAATCCTCCACAAAAAAGCTCAACAACTCTCCTCCCATTTTCTTAAATTTGAGTCCCCCAAAATAAGGGGCGTCTTATACATGGGGGCGTCTTATAGACGGAAAAGTACAGTATGTTGTTTAAACATGTTGGTATATTTATTGTGTTGCCTGCATTTGCCAGGTAGGTGTAGGTCAACTCAAGGTATTCTTGGCACCATAGAAGAAGGGAAGATGAAAATTTGCAACTCCCTTGCACAACCATATTATATGCAGAACAGTAGAACATTGACTTATGCAAATACTGTTCTCCTTTATCCTAGATCACCACCACTGCACAACTGCACAACAGAGCATTGTTTACATGCCTTAAAGAACTGAGCAGTCCACATTGTATTTTTGTTACACATCCGTCGCTGCACCAGCCTCCTCCTCAATCCCCTCTTACCACTAAAAGAGGCAGTACTCCTTAGTCGAATACCTCTCATAATACAGGTTGAACGTACAAGTTAAATGTTAGCCAGGTCAAGTTCCATCCCATTCCCAGGGAGGGGGGAAAAGGACACCTCCAAATAGTGTGCCATATGGTTAGAGTGCTGGACTAGGATCTGGGAGAGCAGAGTTTGAATCCCCACTCAGCCATGAAGTTCACTGGGTGACCTTGGCCAGTCACCATCTCTTACCCTAACCTACCTCACAGGGCTGTTGTGAGGATGAAATTGTGGGGGGGGGCCACCTTGAGATCCTTGGAAGATAAAGGTGGTATATAGATGGAATAAATGAATGATTTGTAGGGGTGGATGGTGACTCTGCAGTCCTCCAGGTGTTGCTAGACTCCAACTCCTATTAGCCCTAGCCAGCATGACCAGTGGTCAGGAATGATGGGATTTGAAGTCCAGCAACTTCTAGAATACCACAAGTTCCCTCGCCCATTCTCTAAAAGTACAATACTAGTTCTGCCTACCTGGAGTAAGCTCTATTGAACACAGTGGAAATTACTTCTGAGTAAACATGCATAGAATTTGGCAGAATGTTAGGGTAGGGTGGAACAGCTCACTTGTTTTCAAAAGAGAAAGCGGAGGTTAAGGAAAACCAGCAGACTCAGAGAGGCAGACTTAAAATGTCAACTCCTACCGCCACCTCAAATACTCAACGCTGAAAGCTAGCAGAGGGGGCAAGTGAAGGGGTTTTCTTTCCTGGTCTCCCTTAACTCTCCAAATGCAATTTCCACTCCATTTTTCTGCCTTTTGCCACAAATCTCCAAAGAAAGCACAAGGAATGTGTGTTCCTGAAGGCACCCTTTGAAGCTTGTTGCCCCTGGCAACCACTTGAGTAGCCTCTATTATTGAGTGAATGTCAATCCTCTTAGCTCTGATGTGGTCAGGGCAATTTGCTGATGACAAGGAGCAGTTTTGGAAGGCATCAGACTCTCACAAGGTGTGGAATCTACAGTATGGAGCAGGGGTAGGCAAACTAAGGCCCGGGGGCCCAATCCAGCCCAACCGCCTTCTAAATCCAGCCCGCGGATCAGCGTGTTTTTACATGAGTAGAATGTGTCCTTTTATTTAAAATGCATCTCTGGGTTATTTGTGGGACATAGGAATTCGTCATCCCCCCCCCCAAAAAAATATAGTCTGGCCCCATACAAGGTCTGAGGCACAGTGGGCCGGCCCCCTGCTGAAAAAGTTTGCTGACCCCTGGTATGGAGCATGCAGGATTGTATTTCCTTTGCCGAAAGAAACAGAATTGTGTGCCCTGCGAAAGAAACAAATTTGCTTCTATTTACTTGCCCCCTGATTCTGGTAGTTGTGCAGAAGAGCAATGCAGGGAACTGAGGCACAGCAACACAGTAAACCCTGCTTAGCCCACCCAACCCTTTTCTAGTTAATGAGATTTTTTGCAGTGCGGTCCTATGCATGTGTGTTCAGAAGTAAGTTCAGTGGCTCTTACTCCCAGGTAAGTGTGCATTGGTGTTTGATTTTTATTATTTTGAATGGTAAAAACTGAAATTATCAATATGCAAGATGTCAGTCCAGTCCCATAATCTCAGTCTTGTTGTCCTCATCCTTACCACAAGTTCTCCACTTTTCATACACATCTTGTGAGTTCCAGCCACACTTCACAGTCCCTGATTAAACATTTGGATTCAAAATTCCAAAACCGGGAGAGGGGTGAAACATACCCAATTATTTATCTGTGGTAACTGTAAAGAGAGAGAGAGAGAGAGAGAGAGAGAGAGAGAGAGAGAGAGAGAGAGAGAGAGAGAGAAGTACATTAAAAAAATAATAACAGAAATTCACACTTTAATATTTCAGTTGCATAATTAGTGTATGTGTGCTTTCAGGAGGGGCCGGAACAGATAATATTCAGTTTCACTATCCCTGGTGCTGAAGGCAAAGCATGCTTTACCAAACAGACAACAGAGAAGGGCTGGTTTAATTGGGGACTGCAGTAGCTCCCAATCCCTTTTCATGCTTGGAAGGTTTGTTAAACCCAAGACAGTGAGAGAGATGATTAACTTTTCCTAATGAATTTTCTTAATTAGTACTTCTTTTTATTCCAAAAGCCAGAAAGAGATAGGAGCCAATTTTCATCTCCCTGGGTTGGGAGCCATGGTTGGGGTAGGGAAACAAAGAGATTGAAACAGCTTGGTAGGAAGGACACCATTGTCTACTGCAGAAGCAAGTATAGGAGGGTTATGAGAGTGATTAATTCTGATACACCGCCAATGGCAGCTCATATTACAATGGCACCTGATGGCCCTATTGTAAAAGACACTTTGAAAACCCGTATGGACAGTCCTTGTTTCAGAGAATTAGCAGTCTTAAAAGACAAAACAGAATAACCCAAGTGGTGAACTGGGGCCCAGACAAATTTAGGTTCTAATTTTTTTCTGGCAAAGAGAGCTGCTTTTCATTACAATTTAATCTCTGATCTTCAAATTGTACAAGTAGCAAAAGCCACATATGGCTGTGAAGCTCCCTAGTGCCTTCTCATGATTCTAAACACAAGCAATTTGGTTCAGAATTCATTCATACCACAATATATTTCTTTCTGGTGGTAATTTTGGTTCAGGTTGCTTTAAAAGGGTCCCTGAGTAGTTGCCACTTAATTGCTAGGCATTCCAGAACTAAATGCCCTGTACCAGCAAAATTCTTCAACCCTGGGTACCCAGATGTTGTTGGACTACAATCCCATCATCCCCAGCCAGTTTAGACAGTGGTGAGGGATGATGGGAGTTGTAGTCCAGCAACATCTGGGGACCCAAGGTTGAAGAAATTTGGTACCATGCTACCTGATGCTAAAATAAAGTTTGGTTTCATCTGATCCTGGGCTCATGGTTTTTGCCCCAAAACAAACCACAAGTGGTCAGCCAAGAACAAACTTTGGTTACAGCTCATGGGCTGTCTGGAATGGGACAAGGTTCAGATGTAATGTAAAGGCAAACCATGACATAGTTTCAGTTAGCACAGCAGCAGCAGGACCAGGGTAGGAGCGAAGCTGCTGTAATTTTTGCTTTGTGTCCCCATGTCCTAATTTGTTCACACCTAACCATGGTTTGACTTATCATTATGCATGATCTGGGCCAAATTTTTTTGTATTTTATTGTTGATATCATATTTTAAAAGTATTTCGGGATGTTGCCCAGAGAACTGGATGGTGTTAGGGACACCATAAACAAATAAATACAGGAGTTCCAGGCTTAGGAAAGCCCAGTAGATGGCTGTCTAGCTTGTATTTGAAGACTTCCAGCAAGGGAGAGCCTCCTCCCTCTGTAATTTTTTCCATTGTCAAATTATCCATTCTGTTAAGACGTTTCTCCTAATATTCCACTGAAATCTACTTTCCTGTGAAGTCTAGTAGACCTAGTCTTGCCCTCTGCCATGTGATAGCCCTTCACATATTTGAAGAGTGCTATAATTCTTGCCCTCATTCTTCTCTTCTCCAGGCTAAACAAACATAGTTCCCTTGATTGTTTCTCAGAGGACTTGTTTCTATACCACAGACCATCTTCACTGCCCTCCTCTGAACCTATTCTGATGTGTTCATCTTAAAGTGCAGTACACAGAAGAAGACACTTCCATTAGGTCTTGGGATGGGAAAAAAGAGAATAATCTGTTTCCCACTCATTCCCAATGTCTTCTCTACTTGCTCCCCATGCTATATTTATAGTCTAATTTTTAGGCTACAGTGAACTCTATAGCTAAGATGTCTAAGGGGAAAACCTCAATAATGAAAGTTCAAGTGTTTGTTTTTATCATCATTACAGATAACAATGGTGATTTGTTATTTGCAAACCATCTAAAATTAAGTGACATAATGTAACCATGCAATGTTACTGACTACTGTCATATTCAGCTACAGCTATAAGATTCCTTACTCAAGAGTAGTGTCTGGAATATCCAAAAGGTTTTCCCTTTTGTGCAAGAGTTGCTCGTTGAAAACATAACAATGCGCACTTCCATTCCAAATTCATAGCCATAAATTATAAAGAAATTTGAGATGAATCTGAATCTGCTACTAGAACTGAGAATTCTCAGATTGCAGATCATTGCTTTCATTATAAATTGTGCTTGCTTTTTTTGCTGCTTGCTACAGTTGTTTGACAACTTTTACAAAATATGGTATGGCACAGTATTTGGGTTTAGCCTCTGCTTCTTTTGTTGTTTAACGTAATGACTGAGGATCCATGTGCATTCAAAATTCAGGGATCTAAAGTCACTGGTTCAAACTATACATTACAAGGGAAATAAGGGGTTCTCAATCCTGTTCCCATTCCAATAATGCTGTTGTGGAGGCTAAGAACCATCAGTGGATAGGCATCGGTGCTTAACCTTCCTCCACCCACTAATAAAAAGGTAAAGGTAAAGGACCCCTGACAGTTAAGTCCAGTCGCAGACAACTCTGGGGTTGCGGCACTCATCTCGCTCTGCTGACCGAGGGAGCCAGCATTTGTCCACAGAGTTTTTCTGGGTCATGTGGCCAGCATGACTAAGCTGCTTCTGGCATGCAATGGAACACCGAAACCAGAGCAGCACACGAAAATGCTGTTTACCTTCCCACCGGAGCGGTATCTATTTATCTACTTGCGCTTTTTGGTGTGCTTTCAAACTGCTAGGTTGGCAGGAGCTGGGACCGAGCAACAGGAGCTCACCCTGTCGCAGGGATTCAAACCGCCAACCTTCTAATTGGCAAGCCTAAAAGGCTCAGTGGTTTAGACCACTGCGCTACCCGCGTCCCTCTACCCACTAATAGTTCTCTGCAAATCCCACAGGGCAGCTTTAACCACCCCCAGATACTTGCAAAGGAGAATTGCTGGATGCAGGAGGGGTTAAGAATCAGTCTTCTTGCCTGCTGATCCCTTCCCCTTAAATGTGCCCTGCCACCTCTCCCCCTGCCCTGCTTTTTTGGCAAATGTGGGCTTGGGACATGGCATTTGCCCAAATATTAGCAGTTTGTCCCCTGGAGTTGACACTTTCACACTAGTTACCTACCTCTCTCATAGACGCATGTGTAGTATGTATGTACTCAGGTAGCTTTGCTGGCTTCCATTAATCTACCATGATGAATGTAGTGGTTGCTAGGAGAAGCCAGCCCTGCAGTGCAGTGATACCTTAGCAATAAAAATGTAGGAACCTCTCAGCCAGAAGGTGCCGGTCTGGTGCAAGAGAAGCAGACCGAACAGCTGTGAGAGATGCAGATCATTATGATTGAGGAGACAGGGCCCCCATTATTATGAAAAGTGTTTGAGACCGTGAACAGGTTTTGAAGGGCTAGCTTGAAAGGCATTGTCCTAGTGAGCTACATGGAACTTGGTGATTAGTGCCTGCATTTGCAATCAATAAACTGGAGATGGGGAAAAGGAGGTGGAGGGAATTGTCTGCCATTGCAGGGATGTTGCTGTCATTTGTCAGATGCTTTCACAAAGAGACTTCAGCTCTGCACAGGTGTCCTGGATTCAAAACATTATTCAGCCAGCCCTGATTTCATTAGGAAAGGTGTGTGGTTGCCAGCACATCTCAGTTCTCTGGCAGTCTGAAGAGCATTAGAGAAACAAACTGTCTTTAATTAAATAAGGTAGGAACTTTCTGCTTATATCAGTGATGCTCCTGGGCTTTACCACTCATGGCTGTCTCTCGTGGGATATGCGGAAGACAGCTTCAGGGAAGAGGAGGGTGCAGTGGGGATTTTGCATAGCCTAGAGAAGGTCTTGAGTTTGGAAGGATGGTTCCTTTTGAGGCAATCCCCAGGGTTATTTAATTAACTGTCAAGTTCTAATTAATTAATTGCACTGAGGTCGGCCAAATCCCTTCAAAAAGTTTTTTAAAAATATCCCAGGGCATTGCACAAAAAAGCTAGAAATTGTTTTTTGTAAAACTGCGCAGACATTTCACTAGTTAAAGTATTATCAGAAAACTGTTTCTGTACAATATAGAAACTATGTGCAGATATAAAAATAAAGCAAGTTTCAATATGCATTCTGGATATGCTATGGATGTTAAAGATGAGGCTGCATTTCCTGATCAGGGGGAGAGCCCCTGGTTTATTTGCTCCATACTGCAGAATGACTACAGGCTATCAGTGTAGTCCTTTACATGCCTATTAACAAGTAAGTCCCATTCATTACAAAGGAAAGTAGGTAGAGTCCCATTCATTACAAAGGAAAGTAGGTAGACTCCAAGGAAAGTAGGTAGAGGATTGCAGCCTCAGCTGAGTCCCCATAAGGTAAGCACAGCAGTAGCCTCAGATTAACGGCCTATGCAAAGTGAAACATCTGGGTCGGGTTGTAAAAGGAATCACAACATTTTGTCCAAATTTGGGATAAAAATCCATACTGGAATTCCTCAAGGGGGAGGATATAACCAGTCTTTTGTTCTATGAAAGGTAAAACTCTGGCAACAGCTTTTGAAAACATTGCATTGTGCATCTGGTGTGTTATGGTGGTATATCCCTCCATTTGAGGACATGGTCATAGATGTGTGGATTCTTCAAATGTACTGCAAGTGCCATTGCTGATATTAGGCTCAGCATCCTGAGAGTCTCCACTCTCATTAAAAAGAAAGAAAAATCTTGAAAAAAGCATATTTCTAGTCCTTAAGACTTCAAAGGTGATCTTGAAAATGTTTTGTGAAATCTCAAAACTTACTGCAGGATCTCTGCAGTATTTCCAGCGGTCATGAGAGAGGGCTTACACACCCAGCGAAAACTATTTGCATTCTTCACATCTAACAGAAGAAATTATGTGAAATATGCAAATATATGCAATTTGCATAATTTAAGCCAGTGGCAGAAGTCAGCTTTTGCTAATGCTACGGTTAGTGAAAGTGGCACCTGGATTCTTAACTCAAAACTGCCCAAACACACCCAGCACTGTATTGAATAGCAAATGCCCAGAATTACGGATTTCTTCTCATCTGACTGGTACATAATAAATTAGCTCAGCACCACAGTATTAATCTGTAGCTATTCATATTTCTTCCAATGCTGAATATGGCAGCAAAAGATTTAACCCATTTGCTTAACTTTTATTTCTAAAAAGGAGGATTTTGCTGCATAGCTCAAAGTTCTGTTCTGCCTGTAGGGACTCTCTCCAGCCAGTCCAGGAACCAAGCATGAAAAGGGGGGTGCCCTCCTTTCACAATTAGAATTATTCATTTCAAAACTTTGTTGTACAGAAATTAATTTTGTTTTCGGAAAAAGAAAGATGCTGCTTCAGTAGGAAAACAAGCAGTCCAGAATCATGGCCAGTGAATTAATTAGTATGGGCAATGAGAGGGCATCAGAGTTTGTTGTTCTGTTGCCTGACTTCAGAAGAGTAGCAATTAAAGAAACGGAATAAACACAGTCAAATTAAGAAAGGAGAACTGTTTCTGATAAATAGCACTACATCAGCAAGATTTTTTTTCCAGTGCATCTGAGCAGCACATAAATCCAAGCAGACATTAGTTGTTGCATGTTTAGATGGAAGTAGCAGATGAAAGGAGAAATTGGATGCTGAACTTGTGATATTAGAGAGCTGACCCCACAAACTGCAATATTAGATAAGAGGACATGTAGATCATTAAGGAAATAAGAAGAAATAGATGTGCAAGAAAAAGTGATACTAGAATATGCCTCTCCAAACTTGGAGGAGGATTCATTGCCCCAAATGTTGGTATTTTTGCTTCCTTCCCATTGCTCTTACATCCTACCTTCATTCTTTCATCAAAATACTGTTATTCTTCTTCACATGGTGCCAAAAACCCTATTCTGCTTTGCTCCAGTGTTTAGTTGGTATGGAAGTTTGTATTTTCTTGCATGTCCTTCCTTCTTCACTGTATCTTGTGCACTGTTTGTAACTGCTAAATTGCATCCCACTCTAATCATCTGAGTTGATAAAATATTAATTTTGTCTTGGTTTAGTGATTTAGTTTTGTGATGTATTATGTATTTAGTTTTTCTGTTGCTCCCATTAGCTGCAATACAAACAAGTTACTAATTGGAAATTGTGAATCAACAGCAATATATACAAGATTCGGAGATAAAAGGCATTTATAAGGTATTTAAAAACCTGTGATTTGCTTTCTGCTGGTTGTCAGGAATCAAAGCTTTTCAATCTGAAAAGGAGAGGTACTATTTAGAGTTGGGATGAAGGGGGAAAGGGACAAAATGCTGACTGTTCTTAGATTCTGTAATGTCCTAGTTCACCAGCCAAGCTTCTTTATGTGACTTAAGAGTTGAATAATTGCTGTAAATGTGGCTGACATCAATGCTTGCATGGTAAAGGAAGGAGGGATTTTTTAAAATAGAAAGCCACAACAGAAATAAAGTAACACAGTGAATCACAATTAAATCACAAATCCTCCACCTACCCCCATTCAAGTCGGATTTCTGTATAGCTGCTCTCTGACAATTGCAGTATTTT
Organism: Podarcis bocagei; assembly: GCF_964188305.1. NCBI lineage: Eukaryota > Metazoa > Chordata > Lepidosauria > Squamata > Lacertidae > Podarcis > Podarcis bocagei. Next base: position 57,461,971 of record NC_138126.1, on the reverse strand, counting down.
CAGAAAACAAGGGGATCAGTCCAGCCAAACATAGTTGCACTTCAGTTCACTGATTTCCAATGGCATATTTTCATTATTTACTTCGCTGGATTGAACCTCAAAATTAGACTAGTTTGGAATTTGTAACCAGAAGCCCTTTATCCTTCATGTCTTAGCTATTTATAGTGCCTATTCACATTAGGTCAACATTTTGTTTGTTTTAAATGTAACTCATTTAAAGTACTGTGAGAAACTCACTATGAGTTTAACCACACTCACCTTTCACCCACTGTTTCCAGGCACGGTCTGCCTTTTAAAGCTCTGTATGCAAGCCCCCCCCCCCATTTTCTTCTTTCTTTCTTTTTATTCTGTTGCTTTCTCTGCAAAAACCTGCTCTTTAAAGCTGAATCAGTGCAAGCAGCAATCCACGGAAAAACCTGAATTGACATTTGCTCCGATTCAGCTTTAAAGAGTGAGTTTTCGATCGGAAAGCTTAGGGCAAAAGGCAAACAAAGCAAAACAAAAACAATGCTTGGACACAGAGTTTTAAATCACGGACCTCTTGCCACACTTTAAGAGCAGGGCAAAAGGTCAGTGTGGATAAGCCCTGACTAAAGAGTGACTTAACCGCATGATCGTATACATGCCTTTCTGCTCAGATGTAAGCCCATTGGGTTCAGTGGGTCTTCGTCCCAGGTAAGTGTATATAGCGATGGAGAATAATACACTGTTGCAGAACTTTCTAAGTCATGGCTACCATCTGCACACAGTGCTCTCTGGCTACTGCGTTCCTTGCTGCTTAAAGGGAGCAAGCAGTCTTGTCAAATCTTCTTGTTGCAGCAGGGCCCATGGTAGGGAGGAGAAACACTTCCAGATAGAGTAACATAGGCCAACCTTTCCTGGCCTGGTGCCCTCCGGATGTTCTGGAGTACAAGTCCCATCAGCCCCAGCTAGCATTGCCCTGGTTGGGGCTGATAGCATTTGTGGTCCCAAACACCTAGAGAGCGCTAGGCTTGGGAAGGCTGGCCTGGGCTACCTGGTGCCATTGCCTATGTTCCTATTAGCCCGGAAGGGAGAGGAAGAGGAGGGGAATTGCCTAAGGCCTCACCATGACCTCTGACTGTCAACTGCCTTATTCATATCTAGGGGGAATTGAGAGAATACATTTGTGGGTGGGGCTGCTCAAGGCAGCACAATCACTGTGGGCAAGAATGGGGCAGAAAGACATTCATTGGAGCTGGGGTTATGCTGAGCAGCAGGCAGATTCATCACCTGTCCTGCAACAACACTGGACAGCTGATGTAGGAAGTGGCTTGGACCCTACAGGAGCAGAAGGCACTTCTGCTCACATATTATTTAATTAATTGACAAAATTGTTTTTTTAAAAAACCTGTACGTAATATAAAACTTTGACACTGTTGATTTTTAAAAAAACACTGATTAAAAACAGGTATTTAAAACACTTAAGAGATTGTTAGAAAGCAACACTAGCGAAAAGAAACAAAACACATGTAACTCCTATGTGTCAGGATAGATTCACCTAAAAAATAATAATAAAAGTGTTAAGCAGGTGGCAAAAATGAAAGGTGCCTGACCAATGTCAGTAGGTACAGAGCTCTAAAGGATGGGTGCTGCTGCACTAACCAATTTCCTGCAAGTTTGGAACAAGTATTAGCTGTTCTTATTTTATCCGCTTTGAGACTTAATAAATTATACCCGCCACAGCGCCCGTTCCACAGCTCAAAGTGGTCAAGTGGACAAGATTGGCTAAGGCAGTTCCACAAGCCAACTGGTCCTATGCTGTTAAGGGCTTTATATACCGAAAGTAGCACATTGAACTTGGCCTGATAGCAGTTAGGCAACCAGTACAGATCTCTGAGTGAATGCTGACATATGCTCAGTCCCATCAGCAACCGTACTGCAGCATTCTGCACTACTAACTGCAGGGTGTGTACTCCTTCCCACCTGTAGCCCCCTCCTGAAATTCCACAGTGCTGGGGGACCTTGTTGTAGATATGCTGCACATGACTATTCAGTCACTAGCTCCTTAATGTTCTATCTCACAACTTATCACTTTTGAGAGGAATGAAGAACCCAGACAGATCTAGAAAGAAGCAAAGGCTCCCTGTCCCTTGGTAGAAGGGGATTTGGGAACCGATATTAGCACCAAAGGGGGCACCTGATGTCCACTGTAGAAGAAATGCTAGATTTAGGGCCGCGTGGGTGGTTCCTCTACACAGGGCGTTGAGCCAAGGGAGTGTAAAATTGAGAAGATCCGTAATTGAGAAGATCCATTTGGGGGCATCAAATTTTGGCCTCACACAGGGCGCCATATTATGAAATATTATCAAAGTCTGCCCCTGGTGGAAGCATTGGTGAATAACTCTGTTCCACTTTCCAAAAGGCTTCTGAGAATTTGGGATTAATCATAGCCAACTGTGAGGCAATGTTATGACCCATCGCACATTCCTCTTGCTTGCTGTCTGAAGTTTTGCTGTCTGTTATTGCTAGAGAAGAAGCAGGAAATCTTAAAACACAGGGTTTCCACTTGTTGGCTGGATGCCCAGCTCTCCAGAACAACAGAACAAAAATATTGTACATTTGCATAGAGACTGGCTAAGATTGCCTACTTGAAAAGGGGGGGGGGGGCATCCAACTAGTCAATTTTCAAAAACCTAATTAGAATTCAATAGACATTCCCCACCAGATTATATTCATTTGAAGTTGGTTGATATTTGGGGCCTGCCCTGCTTCACAAAAGGTTTTTTTGCAAAGCTCTAGTCCTTGAAAATCCCAAACCAGTGATTCACATCCCTCCTTCAGTTCCCAGCTAATCCTCCAGCTTTTCCAGGTTTTAACATGAATAAAGCCTCTAAAAGGCCAGCAAATAGGAAAAGATATTTGACAGTAATCCCTTCATTCCCAAGGGCCGGTCTTCTCATATTACAGGTTATTAAAAACAAAATCCAAGCAGCAAGCCTCCCCCCCCAAAAAAAAAATCTCAAAGACAAGAAAGATTGAAGTCACTCAGCTTCCACTGAGAGCCAGAACTCCCCAGACAGCCTGACTAGGAGAATTAAAACACAAAAACATTGCAGGAAGTTAGGAGGTTTTAGTTTTGCTGGCGGTATTACCTGCTGAGTACCCAAGAAATAATAGTCTAAAAGTTTCTGGCCTGTGAGATGAATGAAAGGTTTGGGTAATCATGTTTCCTTTACATTTGACATTTCAAATGTTTGTCTTTAAAATTAATTTATATACACACTTTGTAGAAAATTGATTAAATGTACTGGATTATTGGTTAGGGTGGTTTTAATTAGTAAAAGTTTGTCACCAGCGTGGAAGTGTTGTCAAGAGACTCTCAAGTAATGATATGGAGAATCTTGTTAATTGATTATGAAGAGAAAGAGCAGCGCTTCCCTCTCTCTTTTGGAAGTCCTTTGGTTGTTGTTTTGTTTGTATTTGTTTTAACTGCTTTTCAATCTCTGCTTTTATATAAATTTAATATACCCCCCTTTTTAATGTAGTAATGAAAGGAATGTCAAAAATTGGGGAAGACCACAGAGTCCCGATGCTTGTTCTATGTACTAGTTGCATCTTCCATTTTTTCATTCCTTCAGTGGAAATGAATTTCAGAGTAGTAGCCTTGTTAGGCTGCTGTAGCAGAACAAAAACAAAAAACTCAATATGTTAATCTGTAGCCACCAGCAATTCTCTTCCCAACCCCTCACTCTATCCAGTGTGTTAACCGTTGAGAAGATGTTCTAAAGTGAGGAGTATACTTCTGCCACACCACGTCCACACATGATGCTGATCTGCAGTGACCTGGAAGTTTCTTTCCTCCATTTACAGGTCAAAGAATGTGTCAGCCACACAACACTGCACTGACCGAAAACAGTTGTGCCCCTCCTGATGGTGACAATACCATGCTGGGCTTTTGGAGGGAGTGCTTCCAGCATCATGCTCAGGCTGAGATTGTCTGCAAGCAGTCACACTTGGCAACTTGCAAAAATTAGATTGAGAGTCTTTAGAAATCAATAGAAATACTTGCAGTAACTTTAACAGCTAGACTTGGAACAACTCACTATATTTCTGGAGACTGTAAACAGTTCTAAAGGAGTCTGATTTATGCTGCAGAAAGTAACTCCATTCAGCTGTGTCTGTAGGACTGTTGCTGTTGTTTTTGCTGTTAACAGTGCCCAGTTTAGCACACTGAACAGACACATTCGTTGCCTAGCTCCTGGCATTTCATGTGGAGTATCAGATCAAGCAAGATACCCAATTCAGCATTCAAATACTCTTTGTGATTTTAATACACAATTTGCAAAAAAAAAATGTGAACCTCTCTAGAGCAGCAGCAGAAGGAGACACAGAGGGGCCTTGCCCCACACCGAATGGAGAAATTTCTCCTCTAGTAGGATTGCGGCTTCCAAGCAAGTCCTTCGAATGCCTTCATCCAAGACATGCATTACAGCACAGTTCTCGCTTTCACACATGTACACACAAACACACATTTTTTAAGGCTCCAGACTGATGTCATATCTTAATGGTATATAAATGCAATCAAATTTCTATTGGGAATAACTTTTAAGTTTGCCCCTCTCTATCCAGAACAGTTGTAATTGTTGGGATTCGCAGGATACTGGATAAGTCTGCAGGCTTCAACAGGATGATGCAATACTCTGCTGGGTCAGAGTGACTCAGCAGGAGTGTGATTAGTGTAATTGGCTGTTTTAAAAAGGAAAGCCTGTTTAACAGGGGGTGTGGTGGTTGTGCTGTAGTGTGGTGGTGCTGTGGTGGAGAGTATTCGTTTGTAAGTACTCTGTATGGACTGTTTCTTTTGTAAATGCCTGTATATAACTCACATTAAAAAGGACTGCACTGAAAAACCTGGAACTCTTAGTGCTTTGCTGAAAATGCCGCGTGGAATACGTGACAGGGTTATGGGCCCAGCACGCTTCCACTGCGCAAGAGTACAGGTGGCAGTTATCTAGCCGTGGGTGCTGGAGGTGAGCTGCAGGGATGGAGCAGTCCAGAACTGGCATGTTGCTGGAGAAGCTGACTGCCACGAACTACAGCATCTGGTCGGTCCGCATGCAACACTTCCTCAAGCGTGAAGGCCTGTGGAAAGTGGTGGAAGAGCCACCGCAGCCCCCTGAGGAGGATGAAAAGGATGAGAAAGCTTTGGCTACGATCATCCTTGGAGTGGACGACAGCCAGCTAGTCTACGTAGCTGATAAGGTGACGGCAAGTGAGGCGTGGAATGCGCTCAAGGCTGTCCATGTGCGAGAGACAGCTGGCTCACTGATAACACTGACCAGGAGACTGTACCGGTGTCGGAAGAAACCGGGGGACTCCCTGGTAAACCACCTAAAATTCCTAACAGGCCGTTTCCAGGAGCTAGCCTTAAGAGGGAGGCCTGTGGGGGAAGAGGACAAAGTCTTTATAGTCCTGAGTTCCCTTGATGACAGCTATGATATGCTGGTCAACTCCCTCGAGTCTGTAGAGACTGATAAGCTGACTCTGGAATACGTGACCGGACGGTTGTATGCAGAGGAGGACAGGCGTGCAGAGCGAAAGATGACCTCAGCCCAGCTGTTGGAGCATCCCAGAGGGAACAACAGCCGGGAAGAGCAGAGGTGTCGGGAGCCGGAGAAACAGCCAGGAGGAGCTGCTGCAGACCAGCCGGTGGTCAACAAAGTAAAAAGGTGTTTTTGCTGCAAGTCCAGTGGACATCTGCTGCGGGACTGCCCGAGAAAACAACAAAAACAGCGGAAGCACAAGTGGCAGCAGAGGGAGTCTACTGCTTGGGTGTCTGCAGATGGTCAAGAAAATGAGGAGCTGTGGGTTCTGGACAGTGGAGCTTCTCAAACCTTTTGTAAAAGAAAAGGATTGCTAACTGATGCTAGGGCTTCAAACAAAAAACATGTAAGTCTTGCTACGGGCCAGAAAGCTAATGTGGTTTGTGAGGGGGATGTTGTGTTCCCACAGCTGGGACACACATTCAGGAATGTGTTGTGTGTGCCTAGTTTGCAAAACAATCTCCTGAGCATTCCTGATTTGGCAAAAGCAGGCTTTGAAGTAAATTTTGTGGGAGATCAGTGCCAGATAAAGCAAAATGGGGCAGTGTTGGCAAATGCTAGCCTTAGAACTAATATGTATGTACTGCAGTGTGAATCTAAGGTTGCAAATGTGCAAAATGTCCCGACCCATGATATGTGTATTCATCTCCTGCACAGGCGTCTGGCTCATGCTAGCTATAAGGTGCTAAACAAAACATTGGAGTTGTGTGGGGGGATGAAAAACATAAAAAGTTGTGATAATTACTTAGACTGCAATATCTGCAAGGAGGTTAAAAGCAGGGCTTGCCCAGTAGCAAGAGCAAGCCAGAGAGAAACCAAAAAACCACTGGAGTTGATTCATGCTGATGTAACTGGTCCTTTTCCACCTAGTGTCTCCCACAACAAGTATTGTTTAATCCTAGTGGATGATTTTTCTAGATTTGGCTGGGTCTATCCATTAAAGCAAAAGTCTGACGTTGCCCAAACTTTGAAGTTCTGGGTAAGAAGGGTAGAAAGGCAACTTGGTGAAAAGGTGTCCTCTATTCAGTCAGACAGGGGAGGGGAGTTTATGGCAAGCTCCCTAAGAAACTGGTTGCGTTCCCAAGGGATTAAACATAGGCTTACCAATGTGGCCACACCTCAGGAGAACGGAGTAGCAGAGCGTAGGGGAGGTGTCTTGCAGACACAAATGAAAGCATTGTTAGCAGATGCAAATCTTCCAATTAAGTACTGGGCTGAAAGTATTAAGACCGCAAATTATATTGGGAATCGCTTGTGGTCAAGGGTACTAGATGACATACCCTATAAAATTCTCTATAACAAAAGTCCCAGTTTGCAACATTTAAGAATCTTTGGGACAAAGGCATGGGTTGACATACCTGTGAAAAACCGAAGAAAAGGTGGGAAAAGGGCACAGCAGTTGCTATTTCTTGGGTATGAAAGTGGTACGAAAGCCTACAGGTTTGAAGATGATAAAAACCTTTTGAGTTATAGTCGATCAGCCAGCTTTAATGAGCAAAGAAATTGGCCCAAGATACATGCAAACCTGCTGCCAGAAAAAGTTTTACTGCCGAGCATACCTGATAAGGCAGTTGAAACAAAGCTAAGAATTGGCAGCTCTCCCAGAGAAACTGAAAGGGAGGAAGTAAAGGTTGAGCATTTTTCTCCAACTGCTAGCATGGAGCAGGGGAGAGAAGAAAGTGCAACAGGGACAGGAGGAGGTAAATCTCCAGAGTCAATCCACCCCAAAAGCAGTCCTGAAGGTAGCCCAGGGGGTGAGATTAATGAACCAAGGAGGTCTGCAAGAAGTAATAAAGGTCAACCTCCAGACCGTTATGGGTTCCCAGCCACCATAAACCAGGTTTGTGTAACTGAGCCAGAAAACTTTGAAGAAGTGCAAGAGTTACCTACTCTAGAGAAAGAGGCGTGGTTAAAGGCAATGCAGGCAGAGTATAACTCTCTGCTAAACAACAATGTGTTTGTACCTACAGAATTGCCTGAAGGTAAAAAGCCCATAAGCTGTAAGTGGGTTTTTAAAGTGAAAAAGCTGGCTGATGGTAGTTGTCAGAGGAAAGCCAGGTTGGTTGCACGGGGCTTTACACAGAGGAAAATGATACATTATGATGAAGTGTTTGCCCCAACAGCAAAGGCTGAAACAGTAAAATCAGTTTTAGCAATGGCAAGTCTAAGAGGGTTAAAAGTTAACCATTTTGATGTTGCCTCAGCATATTTAAATGCTCCTATTGACGCCGAGGTATATTTACAGCAAATACCAGGTTATGAGCTAGAAAAAGACAGCATGGTGTTAAAACTGCAAAGGGCACTATATGGTTTACACCAAAGTGCACGTCTATGGCATGAATGCATAGACACAGCTTTGAAAAAGATGGGATTCAAACAAAGCCTGGCTGATTCCTGTTTATATTCAGCAATGGTGCAAGGAAGTGTTTGTTATTTACTTTTGTATGTTGATGATATCTGTCTAATAACAACTGCACAAAAGCAAGTGTCTTGGTTTATAAACAGCCTAGGTAACAAATACAAACTGAAGTATTTGGGAGAGATTCAAAATTACTTAGGAGTAGAGGTTCAGAGAAATGAAGAGGGCGTTTACTCTCTGAGTCAGAAGGAAAAAATCGAAAAGTTACTGAAGACCTATGGAATGGAGAGGGCAAATGAGGTTGACACTCCCATAACTACCCAGTACAAAAATGAACCAGAAGGGCAAAAATGTGAGAATGCAACAGCGTTTCATTCTCTGTTGGGTTCTCTGTTATATTTAAGTTGTTGGACAAGACCCGACATAACATTGGCAGTGCACATGTTAAGCCAAAGAAGTGCAGACCCGGCTCAGAGAGATTGGGTAGCACTTAAAAGAATCCTAAGGTATCTGAAAGGCACAAAAGATTACAAACTGGTGCTGGATACAGGACATGATCAGCAAGTGTATGCATACGCTGATGCCAGCTGGGGAGACAGAGAAAATGGAAAGTCTACCACTGGCTATGCCATATATATTGGAAATGCCCTGGTTCAGTGGAAATCCCAGAAACAAACATTTGTTGCCACAAGTACTTGTGAAGCAGAGTACTCAGCCATAAGTGAATGTGTATCACAAATAGAGTGGTTTGCTTGCCTAACAAAAGAGCTTGGAATACCTTCTGAAATGCCAATCACTGTGCTAAGTGACAACATGGCTGCACAACAGCTTGCCAACCAACAGAACTTTAAGAGCAAGAGTAAACATATTGCGATAAGATACGGAAATGTGAAAAATGCTTTGGAAAGAAATGTGTTAAAGGTACAGCACTGTAACACAAAATGTAATGTGGCAGATTTGTATACAAAATGTTTGGATGCTCCTAAATTTCGAGACTTAAGAGAATTATTGGGTCTCAAGCCTTTGACTTAAGGAGGAGTGTTGGGATTCGCAGGATACTGGATAAGTCTGCAGGCTTCAACAGGATGATGCAATACTCTGCTGGGTCAGAGTGACTCAGCAGGAGTGTGATTAGTGTAATTGGCTGTTTTAAAAAGGAAAGCCTGTTTAACAGGGGGTGTGGTGGTTGTGCTGTAGTGTGGTGGTGCTGTGGTGGAGAGTATTCGTTTGTAAGTACTCTGTATGGACTGTTTCTTTTGTAAATGCCTGTATATAACTCACATTAAAAAGGACTGCACTGAAAAACCTGGAACTCTTAGTGCTTTGCTGAAAATGCCGCGTGGAATACGCGACAGTAATTGCATATCACAATCTATCTAGCAGTCACTAATACTGTCTTCAGTGCCTAAAGTGTCCTCACTCCTCCACTGCACTGCAAATCAGAAACTCTACTAAGAGTAGCAATTAAAATTACTGTTGAGTAGAGGCTAAGCTGCTGTGATTGGGTGAAGAAGAAAGAATGCTCCAAGTGGATTTTAGTGCCCTTCAAGAGTTCTATTTCTGAATTTAATTCTGCAAACGGGTAATAACTTGCATTGGTACTTTTGGAAAAGAATAATCAGTGCTGTGCAGGGAAAACATCATGGGCAAATATGCTTTAGTTCTTTAAAGGTATGATTCACAGTCTATTGACTTCCAGCGCACAGGCTCTAAGGAAAAATAGACTGAACAGAAAGACTTCAAGAGTGCTACCATAGCTGATATCAAACTGGGGTTGCTAACATTATGTCCAACTTTTAATTAATCCATTATGTGGCATCTAAATGTGTGCTGTACGTCTGACCTGTGGCACAGATAGTCAGTTGCACTGGTCTGTGAACCCATTCCTTGAAACCAGGAGACATGGCTTAAATCCTATTATACCCTCTAAAGAGACTGCAAGGATATTCCTACAATATAAATCCAATTACTCCCCAATGACTCACCCTCAGGGGATGAAGAATAAATCCTATTACACTCACACACAAAAATTGTTCACTGATTCCCAAGAGACAGACAGCAGCTATCCTACCATAAAGTGATAGCGTCTGTACAGTGTGTATATCCCATTACTTTATGGAGACAGTACAGACTTAATTGCAGGACGGAAGACATAAATTCTAGCCCAAAAGGAGCGAAGCTGTACAAGGTGCAGTAAGTGACTACTTACAAAAGTGGATTTGAGGCTGATTTCTTGGGGCTTGTGGGCCATTCCTTAGCAACCTACAAACACAGCTGAAGGGAGTCACTTGCTACAGCATCAGACAGGCACCTTCAGGACACCATTATCATTTCCTGAATTATACTGAGTTGTTTGGCTGTGAGTCTTTCCACCGACTTCTCTGAGTCCTGGATCTAATCCTTAAAAGTGCCAAAACCATCTCATGCCCTGGTGATTCTTAGGTCTTAGCCTAGAAGAGCGTAAACCAGCATAAAACAACCCACAGCTGGCTGGGTATCTGAAAATCCAGCCAAGAATAAAATGCATTCCGTGCTTAATGTATAATTGCATGTGAAATAGTCCAACTCTGTGAATGTACATTTGCACTTTCAAATCCTAGGTACAACTGGAAATATCCAGTGTTGCATCAGCAGATGTGACAGTACAGTACTTCCCCTTCCTCTCCCTGCCCCCCCCCCCAGATCTGCTCCATGGAGTTTCCCAATCCTGTATAAGAGATGTGGTGGCCTGTGGGGAACTGTAATGGGGCAGATAGGCTAAGGGAAGTCCCATTGCTCCAATGGGATGACACTGTTTGAATGTCAGCTGATGTATTATGAAAATATATAAATGTAGATGATAGGAAACATACAAAAAGAAGCATAAGTGGTCATTGACCGACACAGTGTATTTGGATTTTCTTGCTGTGCTCAATCTTTGATTTTCTTTAAAATGCTAGAATTCTCATGTGTTCATAAATTTGTATGTTAATCTACCAGCTTCAAAGCATACATTTTAATATACGCCACTGTCAATAAAGCTAGACTGAAAAATTAAGTTGGCATTCCTACTTAAAATATAATCAATCCTATAAACCAGAATAATACTTGACCTTCCAAAAAAGCTCTACCATTTGATCTACAGAAGCAATTGTTGATCTTCTTTAATTCCTGCAACTAGAGAGAGACTTTTTATGCATTCATCAGGAAATGAAACATACAGGCTGAGAAACTGAACAGCTTCTGCTCCTCATTGGACTTGACTACCCTACCTTTGAAAGCTTTATTCAGATAAAGTAATAGCTCATTTGTTGCCATCATCATCATCATCATCATCATCATCATCCCCATCCCCATCATTTGTTATGCAGAGCAAGGCTGCAAGTTAGTAATTTGACTTTTTCAGCCCCTTACAAAGGTATTCACTTGCAAGTAGGTTGACTAAACTGGCTCATCAATGAGGAACCTGCCCTTTAGTCTTACAGATTGTAATAGCACTGAAGTCTACCATGTTTTGGACTTATTCTTCAGTTCCATTTGGATTGTGTCTTGTGGCAGCTGCAAAAATCACTGTGTATGGTAGGAAAAACTGTAAAGGGAAAAGAGAACCTGCTGGCTTCTTAAAGCAGGGAGTGGACATCACTGGACATCATCACCTGTATATCACGTTTCATGGTCCTTTACATTCAAATGTTTTAATAATTTGCTTCTTCTTACAAACTCTGCATTTTAGCTTATTTGTGCTATCCTGTTCTTCGCCGTAGTCCAAATAAGTTTATGAGTAAGAGCACTGCAGGCAGCAAGAGCTTTGTCCAAAGGGTGTTTTGTTTGTTTTTAAGCAGCAGTTCCCACTCTTGAAGAAAAAAAATGTCTTTTCTCCCCAGGAAAAAAAAATCTAGTTTAGGTAGGCTATTATTGGGCATTCATAAAAGATGTCCTAAATATGTCCATCTTGTCTCCTGTGCTTCATATACTGCTGTCAATAGCCGTGCCCACTCTGTGACCTTTTCATGAGTTATTCTGTCAGTTTTGCTTTGAACAATCTATGTAGAAACAGAGTCAAGCTGTACATGTTGTGTTGTATAGATTTGTTTTCCAGGGCACTGACAAGAGAATTTTGGATGTGGCTTCTAAAGATCTCAAGAGTAGTGCTCTTGCTCATCTCCTGAGCCTTTTAGGCATATCACAGTCAAGCTATGATCACTGGCTCTTGGTGTCCCAGCAATGAAAATTAAGTGATATGTGAAAAAACCATAATAGTTTTATGGAGTTTATTGCGACACCTTTCTGTCCCCTTTCCCCCTTTTCAAGTGCAGACTTCAATGTTAAAAACTTGAATGGTAAGTCTGTTGGGAGCTTTTCCCAGATTTGTTTAGTTCTAATTAGGGCATTCAGCCAATGCCCCCCACCACTGAAGCAGTCGTTTTCGAAGGGTGTTTGTTTTTCATTAAGATAATTTCAGAATGTGTTAGACAAGGGCATTGGGGAAATCAAGGGTGCCTGTCCCCCTTCCATCTCCCCATAATGCTGAAAATCATGCTGCACAGTCAACCCCAGAATTCTGGATGCAGAGACCCAGGTCAAGAGCCCTGTATGTTTTATGCTCATCAATTCAGTAGAACAGTGTTTTCCAAAACACTGGATGAAGATGATTTGGTGGTAGTCTTAATAATACTATTTTAGTTGTTCTCTGTAACTAAAAAAAAACACCCCTATGATAAAGAAAAATATAAATTCTGCTGTGTGCCTGTTGAAACCTTTTCACATACCCCCAGGGATAGAAAACATTGCAGTATAGAATGCACATATAAACTTCTAAAAGGTAAAGGACTCCTGACAGTTAAGTCCAGTCGCAAATGATTCTGGGGTTGCGGCCCTCATCTCACTTTACTGGCCAAGGGAGCCGACATTTGTCCACAGACAGTTTTTCCGGGTCATGTGGCCAGCATGAATAAGCTGCTTCTGGCAAAACCAGAGCAGTGCACGGAAACGCCGTTTACCTTCCCGCCAGAGCGGTACCTATTTATCTACTTGCTTTTGAACTGCTAGGTTGGCAGGAGCAGGGACCGAGCAACGGGAGCTCACCCTGTCATGGGGATTTGAACCGCCGACCTTCCAATTGGCAAGCCCTAGGCTCAGTGGTTTAGACCACAGCACCACCCATGCTTCCTTCTTTCCTTTGCTGGATCAGAGCCAATTGGCTCCAGTTAAAACTTCTATGAAGGCTGCGACCATTTCACACATCGGTTCTGTTCCCAGCCCCCGCATGCGTTGTCAGAGTGCGCATGAGCACACCACACCCCATTATGCCCGGTCCCCATTATGCCCCAAAGGACATGCGCGTCAGCAATCACACATCAGCTGGACACAACTAAAATGGCTGCTACCTGTATATGACATTGGTAGGGTTGCCATATGTCAAACAGTGAAATCCGGACAGAAAAGTTATTGAGCCAAAGTTGTTGCTATACGTCCAGATTTTCTGGGACATTTCTCCAATTTCCACCTGGACACTGGTGCCAACTGCAGTATTCTGGATAGGTCCAGGAAAATCCGTACGTATGGCAACCCTAGACATTGGGGGGAGGTGTAGGGTTAACACAGTTATTCCTTATGTGCTGTAATCCCACAACTGCTGCTCCATCACCACAACCAAACTGCTAAAACCAAAACCAATGCACACAGCAAGAAAGCAAATGCTTGATTAAGATTGTGTCTTAAAATCTAAAGTCAGAACATAGCATATTTCTTTGAACTCAAATTTAAGTTCTTTGCATTGCCGAGAAGTAACTTTGGGTACCCAAGCGGGTGTTCTTATATCATCGGCAGCATGAGTAAGGATTTTCTGCAGCTTCAGTGTTTAATATTTATAGTGAGAAAGCACTTAGGCAAATCTATTTTAGCTATGTGTAGCTTCATAGGAAACAGATAGCTTACTTGTATTTTCAAAATGACCACATTTTCAGTGGTGAGACCAGACTCTGGACATGTATTCTTTGATGGTCCCTTGCTTCATGGAAACACAAAACCTAAGATTGTGAAATAGAATATACATGTCTCTTCCTAGGAATGGTTTCAGATTGGATATAAGGCATTTTCAGATATGATGGGAGATGGTAGCCACAAAAATTCCTTGTCCCCTGCAATCACACCAACCCTGCTTTCTTCTCCCATCTGGATGAATGGTCATTTTGTGCAGCACCCATAAACTATAGCAGTTTTCCCTTCCAAAAATCCCAAGTTGAATTATTATTATTTTTTGCAGTTACATTCAAATCCATTAGAAAATAAAATCCATGAAATTTCAAGCCATTTTTACACATTTTTAGTAGTGTGCTTTCACAGCGCTGGCTCCAAATTAGTGTCCTCATTTTTTCTCTCTGGCTGTTTCAGTAGGAGACAACTATTGCTGCAGGCAATTTTTCCTCAAATCAGTCCTGTAACTGGTTGTTCAGTCTTTGCAGCTGCATTGCTAAGATGTTTTTACTATCTTCCTAGGTGCTTTAATGTGATGTACTAAGAAATATATACACTGTGCTGTAACTCTGGTCTCAGCTGAGGTTTTAACATGGGGTTAGTGATCCTGGCTCACCCATGTATTATTCCTCCATGCTTATCTCTTCCAGCTGTAGTGGTACAAATACTGTATCCTCCTTATGCTTTGCAGGCTTGGTGGGCTGACTTTTCACAGTGTGGGGAAAAATTGGAGATTCTTCTCACTCTTCATTTCCCTTTTCACCCAAGACTCCCCTTCTCAGGGCTTCTTCCATCAGACTCTTCAGAACTTCATGGTTCACCTCCACCCTGACTGCCACTCTCAGTAACATTATTTTAGAGCTTTGCAGGCAAAAAAGTAAGGATCCAATCTCTTTTCCAGCCTGCATTCAAGATGAGGCAAAACCTTCGGAGGAATTCAGAAAGAGATATTTACTATTTTTATTGAAGAAGCCTCATTGACTTCAATGGGATTATTATATTATATTATATTATATTATATTATATTATATTATATTATATTATATTATATTATATTACTTGTATTTGTAACCACCCTTCAAGGTTTGCTGAAGGACCGTCTATAAAACTTACAGGGTTTTTAAAAATAATAATAATTTTTTTAAAAGAAAAGACCAGGGACAGCAGCAGCAGGAGAGAGGAGGGGAGGCTGAGGGAACACTTGACAAGGGAAGGTGTTAAAAAAGGGGGGAAGGGGTGAGATGCTACCAGCTCTGCACACAAGGGGTGGTATAACTGGGCTGCTGAGGCCCACAGGAAAGAATGTAGTTGGTCAAGGGAGTGGACTCAAAAAGGTTGAAAATCTCTGGTATAGAGAAAGTCATGAGGTATTTTTGTCCTGTATTGTGCCCATGCTGCCACCACAAATATTGATCCTTGACCTCTCCATTCCATGTCAGCTGTAGGAAGTACTTTTCCTTATGGGGGAACCATTTTGCAAGATTTGCTCAATGAAAGATTTCACTCCTTGCTTTCTGGTGTTCTGGCACCTGGCACAGAAAACATCACTTCTCTCTCACATGCCTTGTGATATGTTTCCTATAATTTTGCTCTCAGAAACTGAACAGCACCAGGAAACAGCTTGAAAGTGTGGAGCAAATGTCACACAGGTCTCTTAAACCTGCAGAGGTGCAATTATTGCTAATACCTACTCTTGTACCTAACTGTGGTTAATAACACTAATCATACATTTATATAATACTTTTCACCCAGCAAAATCATAACATGCATTTTCAAAAGGTTCACTGACTCCTTGTTCAAACTGCTGCCTATACCACTCAAAGGCATCCACCTCTTAGGGATTAATGCAACAGCATCACACACTAATAATGTTTTGCTTTTTAAAGAGCTAATCTCCCTTCCCTGTTCAAACCTATTTTTTTCTTTTAATCAACCCCCTGCTCCCTTATTACAGCAGCCTGACTTGTTCTCCCGCCCCGCCCCACCCCCCAGTAACACCTCAGACTGAAAGTAATTAATGCGGCAATTAGTTCTAATGGTTCACAAGATTATCAAGCCAGGCTATTCGAAAAATATGGCACAATTGATGCTCCAAACAAAACTGGAGAGCGCAATGCTAAAAACGTGGATCTGTTGAAAATCGAGCAACAAAGGAATGTAAGATTCGTGTGCTCTTCTCATTCAGACAAGACCTTAAGAATAATGGTGGAATCACATCCATTACATGAATGTCCAGTCCATTAGCAACATCCTGATGTGAATAAATGAGGACTCTGAGCCAAATCACACGTGTTGTTAAATGTGATGTATATGTGTGATTTTTTTTTGGTAAAAGTGTTCCTTTGAAAGATTGAAAGGAAGCTTCTGTTTTCACCAGTAAGATCTTTCCTCCAGAGCTAATAGCAGCATGTGAAACAGGAAGCGTTTCCATCAGAACCATGGCACAAGGAGAAACAATTAAACACACAGATAGAATGCACATGTTATAAGCAAGCAATACTCCAAAGTGCTTAATTTTTGAACTTGCCATTCAAATTGTTCCTTCGTGACAAAGGTTCCAGTTTCCAAAAAGTGCGGGGGGGGGGGTACGGATCTCTCCACCATGTTGTTCTTTGAAATGTGGAGGGGAAGGAAAGGCGGGGGGAGATAATGGATTTCCCCCTCCTATACCTACGGACTCCAGTGTGTGGAAGGGAGAGGTCTTGTTCATTTAGAATCCCAAACAAGTGTTTATATGATGTGAACCAGACACCGCAGCTTGCTGGGCTGCTGTAATAAAAGGCAAAACAATGGGGGCAGGCCATGCATGCAGAGGAGGAAGAGGAAGAAGCAGCAGCAGCCGGCAGGTTTGAGTGCCTTTCTATCAGCCGCTTCTCTTCCTTGAGCAATGAGAGAGGCCTGATGGACAGAGGAGGAAGAAGCAATGGTAAAAGAAGCATTGGGTAGATTCGCTGCCCCTCCCAGGGGCTCCAGATCCGCTGCCAAATCTTTTACCTGTGAATTTACTGTACTTTCTGTGCCATCCTTTGTCAAGCTGGTGCCCTTCAGATGTTTTGGAAAAGAGCCACTGGCCCCATCCAGCACATGCTGGCCAGGGCTGACTCTCACAGCTGCATATTCTTTATTGTTCAAAAGGCACTACATAAGAGAACTTTGGCTGCACATTTCTCTGGGAGTCAATTATGTTGAATTTAGTAGGACTGACTTCTGTGCAAAAACGTATAGGTTTGGACTGCATATTTCTTCCCTTAGCCAAACATCTCGCAAATTAACAGTGTTGCAATATAATATTGGCTAGCTGGTATTTGTTATTTGGTACATTTCAAGCATGATAGCTTCAATATTATTCCAATGTTTGTTTAAGCTGTTTGCCTGCTTGACATGTGAACAATGCACAAAAGCCTTCTCTAACCTCCTGTTTGTGTAGCTTCCACTGTTTCTCAACGAGGCTAGTCTCAGTGAGGCTTGAACGTTTTGCATTTTAAAGTTTTTACCGGATTTTATGCCTGAGGTGCAATATTGATGGCCTGACCCACAAACTGCACCTGGGAAGATATGTTGCTTTTATATCATTTGATGGCCAGTTTTGGTTTTGCTTTTTCTGAGGTGAAACCCTGTTCATACAAACTATTACAAACTTGTGTGACCATGTTTTAGCTTGACCTAATTGTTGATGCGGCAGCACTCTGTCACAAATGAGTGTTCAGTGTCACAAGGCCACATCTGTGCTTATTGGTATGCAGCGCACTTAATCGGCAGGTGCATTATTATGTAGAGCTGTCTGTGCCTTTTCCTGGTGCATCACAACACACATGGAACTAAAGTCAAGCGCAGACGAAAGCTGAATGCTGAGCAGGCAACAGTGACAGAGCTCACTCTCTTTCTTCTAACTCTGTGTATGAGGGCAGCTTTCTGCTGGCAGCCACTTCTATTCATGTTTTATATTCTTTAAATAAGGGAGGGAGGACCCTAAACTTCTGGAACCACACTTTACAAACTCCAAGGTTTGGAATGAACCGTTAGCTCAAGTCGCGGACGACTCTGGGGTTGTGGCGCTCATCTCGCTCTATAGGCCGAGGGAGCCAGCGTTTGTCTGCAGACAGCTTCCCGGTCATGTGGCCAGCATGACTAAGCCGCTTCTGGCGAATCAGAGCAGTGCATGGAAATGCCGTTTACCTTCCTGCTGGAGCGGTACCTATTTATCTACTTGCACTTTGACGTGCTTTCGAACTGCTAGGTTGGCAGGAGCAGGGACCGAGCTCAGCTCATTTTCTCTGTTATCAAGCCTAAACAGTTTGTTTTTGGTGGGGACAGAATATTTATTTTTAAAAGCAATTTGAGGCATGGATAGAAATTGAACAGCTGGTGGGTAACAGGAGCGTGTAGAGTCAAGGAATGATCCTCTTTTGTCAGCAAATACCTGCCTTAGATAATCCAGAGGTGGGCAACTGTTTTCTGACATTCCCTTTGGGGTAATCTGTGTGTGTATGGCCCTATACGAGTGGTGGGCCAGCCAAAGTCAACGGTAGGTGGGGTCAGGGTCAACATTTGGGCAGGGCAGCCCCTTTTTTCTCTATCTCCAGCTCTTACTGTCACTCCCCACTTAGCAGGCTGCAGGGGAGAGCCAGATTGCCCTTGTCAAAGGTATGAACTGATCACTTCCTTTTGAAATTAGACCACAGGCCACAGGTTGCCTCCTGTGAGGCAGTTCATAGCTGCTGCTGCTGCTGCTGCTGCTGTTGCTGCTGCTATTCTCCTCAGAGGCTGAATTCTTTATTGAAAGCCAGAATTCACCAGTGAAACAATTAAAGATGTTCTCCAAAACAAAACATTAGGCAGCACCACGGTTGCCTGGAATCCCTTCTCTTCCCTACAATGCGTAAAATGAAAGGCATGATAAATCTTTTGTCCCACACTAAATCACTGGCAACCATGGGATGAGAAGTCACAAGATGACAGCATCAAGCCACATTACTATATATTGCAGAGGGAAAAGAAGAAACCAGACTGTGTGGTTAATGTTTTTGGCACCACCACTATGTTTTTTGGTGATGTCTTATTCCACCCTCAGGCTCCTGTAGATCTCGCATCTTAGACCGATGATCTACATATGACTTCTGCCTTTGCCTGAATTCCTGTGCCTTTGAAGTATCTTTGAAATGGGTGCTGCTTGGTCTGAAAGCTTCTCTTCAAAGAGAGGTTTGGCAAGGTCCTCCCTCCTCCTCCCTTTTGAAACAGTTATTTTTCTCTGCCTTATTGCTCTGCAGAGAGAAGCAGGGTTCCAGAGAACTGCCCCCCCCCAGATACACACTTCTCAAAGTACCCCCCCCCCATTCAAGAGTGGATTGAATCGGGGCCAAGGCAAACACGTCCAGAGGCATCAGAGCAACAGGTTGCCTGGACAGCAGCAAATCCACTGAATTTCACTGTCTTCAGATTCCCTGGGTGGCAAGCCAGCGTGTTAGAGACCTATCACATCTAAACAAACTCTTGAATGCAGTTATAGCCAGAAAAAGCCACTGCGCCAACATGACACTTTTCTCCTTGCAAGCTCTGTTCCTTGTGTGTATCAAGGTCATAACAGCCATCTGCCAGCAGCCGACTTTGTAACCTCTCTGTCGTCTATGCAGGGGCAGTGTAGCAAATTGTTTTGGGGTTTATGAAGCATCAACAAATACCTGACGGTTCTGTACCTTCCCTCCTGCCCTGCCAGATGCTTGGAAAGAACTGGAAGATTGTGCAGTGTAGCGGATCTAAGAGAGTCCCCAAGTCGACTCTCTATTAGGCAAGCCTCTCCCGCGGACTCAGTCCTTAACACACAAACACAGAGACATGTGTGCATGTGCACGCACACAGGAAAATCTGCAATATGGAGGATAATATTTGACCTGCCTTACAAGATTGTTGTAAGGACTATGGCTATATAATGCATGTGAAGTGGTCTGAACACTTGAAAATGCGACACAAATGTTTATTGCTGCTATTGCTGTTATTTACCCCATTTAAGGTGACTATCTCTTTCATATTGCAGAGCGAATAATTCTAGCTAAGGTGTGTAACGCTTGTTGTGTAGTCCAAATGTGCTGGCGATTGGCATGGATGGAATCTGAGGAGGGGGGAATTCTCTTAAGACCCAGATGCTACAAGACAAAACATTTTGCTGAGAACAGAAGAGAAGCCGGACACAGCACCACTGGGAACTCTCAAGAGATGCCCCTGCCCCAGGGTTCAAGGGCCATATTTTTTATATATCCTACTGAGGGAGGAGGCTGCCTTTTATTTTATTTTTTTGCCTGAGGACGTTTCATTCAGTATATGTATTCTTGTGGAGGTCACACATCACTGGGAAATGAATACTTAAACAGCCTGAAACATGCTTTGTATACAGAGTGGAATGGTAGCATATTTTGTTGCTGTTTATCACAGAAAACAGATGTCATTAAAAAACACTTATGCCTTGCATTTGCAGCTGCAACCTTACTTCTTTTAAGATTTTTAACAGCAGGTTCTTAAAATTGTGCTATTGTTGTGTGTCCCCCACCATGCTGAAAAAAGGGCCTGTTTATTTCAGCTTCTTCCCTTTGGAAGCACAAAATCCATCAAATTTGTTTTGACAGTATCTATCAAAATGACCCTCTTTAGAAGAGACTAGGGCTCAGTCTACACAGGCAGAAGAATGATGAGCTAGAGTTCTGAGGTGGTACATCAGACTGCTTCGGGCTGCAGGAAGGGGGTGCCATTTTTGAATGCTCCCTCATGCTTTTTTAATGCCTGCATGTAAAGAAACAAGATGCTCTCTTCTTGCTCTGCTGATTTTCAGCTTACTGAGACTTGTGTGTATGTGCGTGTTTTTACAGAGGTGAGTATTCAAAAATGGTATCCCTATCAGCAGTCTCATTATTCTACTTCAGAATTCTCTGTATTTGATTCTGGTTTAACATTAAGCACCTTTTAGTTTAACATCAAATACAGAGCCACTATTGATGTATAGGTTTGAGTGTTGGACTAGGACTTGGGAGACCTGGGTTCAAAACCCCACTCAGCCATGAAGCTCACTGGGTGACCTTGGGCCAATCACTGTCTCTCAGCCTAACCAACCTGACTGGAAGTTGTGAGGATAGCACCGTCTTTCCACACACAACCCCACACACTACTTTTCAAGGTTAGCTTAGCAACCACGGTGCCTCTCATTATTAGGCTCAGTATTAAAAAACATCCGTGCTAAGCTTTGAGCTTGTTACGTATGCCAGTAACATCAGAGGAAGTGTAGATCATAGGACAGCCGTGCACATCATAACTGCTGTGATGTATTACAGATAATGTTCCCCAGGTGTGTATATGTGGGTCTTTAGCATGTATGTATTCAGACATTACTTCCACACTTGACATGTTTCCTGAAGAAAACACTGGTGTAACAATGGCATTTCTTCTCACATCTGTGGTAATGTGTAGCACTGTCTGTGGAGAAAGAGCAGTAGTAAAAACCAGTACAAGGAGCAAGAAATGCCTGTAAATGTTTGCATTCTTTATCAGGAAGATGAAACTGGGTTGGAGATGGCACAAAACTAGCCTGTGCCAACCAAGCTGAGTTATTCACCCAAAGCCACCAATCTTTGTTAACTCAACAAAGTGGAATCCTACAATGGCTGCTGTAGAGCTCATTGTTCTTCCAATGGGGCCAGCAAGTGTTTCCTGTAGGCCCCTCTGTGTAAATGGAGAGAAAATGACCTGCTCTCCCTGCAATTAATGGGAGGCCCAAGCTCAAAAAAGGGAAGAATGAAGGCATATTTGTGTATATATATATATTTGTTAAAGACTGTGTGTACATGTGCATATGGGTGCATGTGCAAACATGTACGCTCACATGGGAGTCTCCCCCCTGCTCTGCTCCTGAAAATAGGCAGCCCCATAAGTAGACATCAAACGGACTCTAACAGAGTAATAGATCCCAGATTTCATTCCTCCCACACACACCTTCTTAACAGAATATCTGTGTTTGTTCACTCTGTTGTCTGGCTTCCTGTCAAGATATCCTGCAGCCAGCCTAGAGCAGCTCCTAATGGGCTGCCAGGGGATTTAGTCTGATACGAGTGTGTACCAGGTGCTGACAGCTTGCTGGAGCAGCTCGCTCTGCTAGCGTGATTGGAAATTGGTCTCTCATTTTCACCCTGTCATAGTGAGTAGATAGCAGAGGGATGAGCAGGGATGCTCTCTTTCTGTAGATTTCCACTACTGTGCAAGGTGGGGCATGGGAAGCTTCTTCTGCCTGTCAGTGATTTGCTCAAGCACATTTCTTCCCCTACCTCAGCTCTTGTCATACGGGGGCAGCTCTCAGGTTAGCCTTATCGAGCCACACAAAGCAGTCCCCCTTTGGGCAGCAAGATTCAGAGGCAGGTGCCATTTTCCTGCATCCCCCCTCTATCTCTGCATGCCGTTTTTAAAAAGAAAGAGAAAAGGTCCTGTCTTGAGGTTTTGTGTTTGTGTTCTCAGCATTTTCGGATGGGAAAAGGTCTCAGGCCAGCAGTGGGTGGGCCACATTTAAATATGGCTGACAGGTATTGCCAGCTTTCACAACAGGAAAAAAAATCTTTCCCCAATAGCTCCTTACCTGCACCATTTTAATTTTTAAACGTATGCATATCCAACATTTTCCCGAAAGAAACCTTACTGATAAGAGGAGCCTTGTAAAGAGCTTCTTATGTGTTTGCCTATAGCAAATAAGAACCATTACCAGGTGAAAAGGAGGGAACCAAAACACATAGGTTCTTTCTTTTCTAAAGGTGATCATGGGCTACAGATGATTTGCAAGTGATGGTCCATGAAGCTAGTAAAAAATTGTCTTAACTAGTAATGTTTGTGGGCTTAATTTGCAAGACTGCTGACAAGGCTATAGCCCAGGGCTCCCTCCCCCCCCCCCCCCGGCAGAACATGCTGGAACTCAGTTTCGGCCCCTCTCAGGTGGGTACCATTGCCATTCTCAGAGGTGTTCTTGATGAGTTCTGACACTTTTTCTAGAAAAATAGCACTGGTATTGCCTTTTTGGGTCTAAAGAAAAAAATGGCATATTGGTCTGGGCTTGGGTGTCCGAGATGGCTGGCAAATCCCACATTTCTGGTATTCAATTATTTTTGAGATGGTAAGGTTTTGCAAGAATGAATACAAATTTGTTTGCTTTAATGTCCTTCTGGAATATCTCTGAAGGGCAGACAGGACATTCCTTGGTTGTTTTTGTCTCTCGTTTTATATAAAGCTGAGAAAATTGCCATTCTAGGCTACAATCAGCGTGAGACTTGTATAGTCAAGTGATAGGGGGGCTCAAATAAAAACATGTAAAAATGGAGCTGAACCGCAGTCTTTTGTGTCTGTTTTCCCCTTTTATTTTCAGGGAATTGTTTCTCATGGATCAATACCATGTAAAATTCACTCAGGAGCCATATACAACAATACTTATGGGAAATGCACATATATGTGGGAGCAGAATAGTGGATAGAGATTTTGCAAGTAACTCTAGCTTTGCTGGCTGTGGGAATACTGGTAAGTGTTTAATTTTTAAAAACCTTTTTAAGCCAAGTAATATCTAGATTCAGTTGTAATGTAAGGAGTTGTTTTGCTAATTTAGTTAATCTAATCCCATGCTGAATGAGATGAAGAGGTGGGGCCTGAGCCGGCTCCCCTTTTGCATGTATTTCACACAACATATTATCAGTCCTCAGGTCTAATCAGTTTCACTTTTCTTTTTTAATTATTGGACAAGGGAGAGCAGCTGCAGTTTATACGTAGGAAGATACAGCAAATACCACATCCTGCAACAAAAATGACACAAACCATTACAGTGGTACCTCAGGTTAAGAACTTAATTCATTCTGGAGGTCCGTTCTTAACCTGAAACTGTTCATAACCTGAGGTACCACTTTAGCTAATGGGGCCTCCTGCTGCTGCCGCGCTGCCAGAGCACGATTTCTGCTCTCATCCTGAAGCAAAGTTCTTAACCTGAAGCACTATTTCTGGGTTAGCGGAGTCTGTAACCTGAAGCGTATGTAACCCGAGGTACCACTGTATATTAATACATACTCAAGAAACCAATGCAAGATCTGTGCTAATGTCACCGCAGCAGCAAGCTATTAGATGTTAGGAACTTTAAAAGTCACTTCATTTGTTTTAGAGACACTATCTACTGTATTCAGCCACAGTGAACTTTCCAAAGTCAAGGTGAGGGAGAACCTGTTTGGGGGTGCAACAGGCTTCTGTTCACACAACAGGACTTCACCTTATTACCCTCCCTCAGTGGCGTAGCGTGGGGGGTGCAGGGGGGGCCGGCCGCACTGGGCGCAACATCTGGGGGCGCGCGCTCACACTCACAGCTCTCTGCCCCTACCTGGCTCACTCACTCTCTCTCACTGCAGTGCTGGCTGTGCGAATCCGATCCGAGCCGCCAGGTCGCCGCCCACTGTGGAGGGGGGGTGCCAGGCGTGCGGTTAGGGGGGGCAATCCACGGGTTAGGGGGCGCAAATTACTTGCCTTGCCCCAGGTGCTGACAACCCACGCTACGCCGCTGCCCTCCCTGCTACAGTCCTCAGACTCTCAGGGTCTGGAAACCAAGCCTTATGAGGGAGTTAGGTATGCTTAGCCTGGAGAAGAGAAAACAGAGAGGTGATATGATAGCTATCTTCAAATATCTGAAGTGCTGTCACATAGAAGATGAAGCATGCTTGTTTTCTGCCACTCCAGGGGGTAAGACCTAAACCAATGGATTAAAATTACAAGAAAGGGGATTCTGACTAAGCATTGAGAAGAACTTCCTCACTGTAATAAGTGTTTCATAGTGGAATGGGCTATCTTTCGGAAGGTGGACTTTTCTTCATCTGAGGCTTTCGAACAGAGGTTGGATGGCTGTCTGTCAGGAATTCTAGCTGTGATTCCTGCATTGCAGGGGGTTGGAGTAGATGACTCTGGGAATCCCTTCCAATCCTACAATTCTAGTATTCTATCTGCTCTGGGAGCAGGCCCCACTGAATTCAGTCACACTTACTTTTGAATAGACATGGTTAGGATTGTGCTATAACACTCTCTTAGGAAAGTGATTTTTTAATATATGAAATTATTAATCTGAAATATTTTTGGTATGTTTAATATGAAGTATTTAAACTATCTAGACAAAAATAATAACCTTTTTGTTTCCTTTTCAGGGATGCCAATGGATGGTGCGTCAAGACAGCCCCAAATTATTTTGGCCACATCAAGTTAAAATGTCTGCGCTTGAGGCTTCTGGAGTGCTGGGTAACAAGACTCCAAAATGTGACTCCATGATGCGATTCCAGGGTGCACATTAAGCAGAGGTCTGTTTGGATTCTTTGGAGAAAGCCCTTCCTTAAGGTTCCTATAGAATCCAGAAATGGATGTCACAGGACAGCAAAGCTGTTCGGCTGTTCCTTTAATTTTTGCTACCTTTTAGGGATCTTCTCTTTATTTCTACCATCTTGCCAAATATCCTTTCTCACATCAAATTCTCCTTTCACAACTCAAGAGGTTGTGTTACCCCGCAGCACTTTTGGCCCAGGGATTCTCCATGGTGACTGAAGGAACAACTTTCAATACAGCCTACACCTGCCTTTTTGGTCAGCTCCATTGAGAAATGCATGGTGAAGTCTATGTAGCTACAACCTTCGTGTTGGGAAGAGAAAAGGGCAGCAAGGAAGGGTTCAGACAATGTTTATTTCTTCTCAGAGGCTCATCTTCTTACTGGATGCATCATTTGCCCCACTGTCTTCTATGGCTTTTTATTCCTATGTGATTATATTGCTAATTTCATATAGGGATTGAAGCCGTGCAGTACGCTGGGGGTTTGCAACAGAGGCTGCTCACCTTGTTCAAGTCAAAGCCTGTTGGAACAGCTGTGTCATTCATAAAGAGGAGAGAGCTCTCATACGCAGCCATTCACTAGTGACCATTCCTCCTCCTCCTCGGATGTTGCTGCAGTTGCTTCCCTTTGCATGCTGCCTGGGCAAGAGTGGTGCTAGGCCCAAGTACAAGTAGTGCCTTATTCTCCTACTCCTTCAGATAACAATTTAGAAGTGATGGGCATGATTATATGCAGTGATGACCTGCATACCGCTGTGTGTGTGGAGGGGTGTTGGATTATGTATGCACGCAAACATGTAGCATTCCACTATTTAAGTGCATAAGAATGGATGCAGTATTTGCCTTTAGTAAGAACCCTAAAGACTATGGAGGCAGGGAGGACAGGGCGACCTAAGATATTTTGGTGCCTGAGGCGAAACGCCCTGCTGCTGCCCCTGCAATGGTGGGGGAGGTTCTGCAAGAGCTGCTTCTGGGGGCGGGAAGAGATTTGGCAAGGGTATGAAGAAGCCCTTGGCAAATCTCCCTTCCCACCCAATGGCAAAGCTGGGTGGTGGAGTTCTGCGCTACTCTGCCCCCATGGAAGCCTCTGTTACCTGGATTGCCTCTGGCAGTGGCGTTTCAGGGCACTCGCAGGGGCGCCACCTCTTGTGTTTCCGCCACCTGAGGCAGCTACTTCACCCCGCCTCATGAATGGGCTGGTTCTGAGGGAAGAATACTTTCACCTGCCCACGCTCTGATAAAGGGCTGTCTTCCAAAACTGAATGGCACTGCAAAAATGTGATGAACCATGATGTGGGGTGTATGAATGGAATCCTAATATGCAATAACATGCTCTCCAGTCACTTTGGAGGGCACCTATTTTGTCACAAGATGTACTATGTGTAAAGATGCTTTAGGGTTCTGCAACTTCTACTGCAGCAATTCTTAAAATAAAAAGGGGAAATCCAAAATTATTATTGTGAGAACTCAGTTCAGTTTGATTGAGAAGCAGCCCCTCAAAGGAAGAATTGTCACATCCCTTTTATGCTTATTTCTCTCTCTCTCTCTCGGGGTAATTTTCTTCTTGGCCTGTCATTTGGGGCCAAGAAGAAACTGGCTGTCTTACCCCGAGATAATTGTCCAGGGCTGGTGGGAATAGTAAACCTTCTGCCTTGTCTGTTAGCTTTTCGGAAGAGAGCCTTCTCTAGTCAGATTCTCTCATACCTGGCCATCTGCACAGGTGCACCTTAAGAAGCCTGGCTTTTTAACTACAGAAAGCGTGCCTGGAGCAGTATATTCAAGCCCCTGCTTCTAAGCAGTTTTCTGAAGTATTCCTCCATCACCACCGGAAGACAAGCACACTCTGGTATTGCACATGAAGAAGGGATGAGAGGCAACATATTTAGGTGTATATGTGAGGCTGTGGAGAAATGGTTAAAACTTTCACATTCTCGCTGGTGCCTTTGCTACATGCCTTTGTTGTATGGCAGGTTAAGTTGCTCTCTAGTTGAAGTTTTAAGGTCATATAGCCCACTCTTCTTTCTAAAACTTCACATAGCATGTCTTACTGCAGGGACGATTCTGTGTGTGTGTGTGTGTGTGTGTGTGTGTGAGAGAGAGAGAGAGAGAGAGAGAGAGAGAGAGAGAGAGAGGCTGCTGACAAATTATTGTGCCCGCGCTGCAGTCTGATATC
The DNA here is from genome assembly GCF_964188305.1 of Podarcis bocagei. Taxonomy (NCBI): domain Eukaryota; kingdom Metazoa; phylum Chordata; class Lepidosauria; order Squamata; family Lacertidae; genus Podarcis; species Podarcis bocagei. The sequence continues at coordinate 57,434,565 of NC_138126.1, read as the reverse complement.
CTCAGCCTCCATGCAGGTTTAGGTAGCATTACAGAACTAGGGAAGAGGTGCACAGACTTTGATTCCTTGTCAGGATTATATAATCTTCCTCCAAGTTTCTCAAGGGGCATTTGGGGCTTTTTTAAAAGTATGTGTTAAATCTGTCACGTTGGTGCAAATGGGTAGAATTACTCAATTTGCTGAAGAGATTATAGGAGAACCTTTTCTGCTCACTTCATAAAAGAAGGTCCCATTAAGCACCGTGTGAAATATTAGCCATTAATCAGCCTCTGCGCAGAATAAACTATCCATACTTATCATTATCTGATCCTTAATGAAGCGGTAATAGGAATGCCGTGGAGCAGGGATATTAATGTCTCCTAAGAGGCCCAAGCGATGGTAAGGCTAGAAGCCAAGGTTTTTAATTCAGTTCCAAAAGCTTCCATAGTTAATAAGGTTGCTACTTATCCCAACCATTAGCACTTGTTTGGCCACAAGTGTTGCTATTACAAAAATGAGCTCAGCCCTCAGGAAGTGCTTTGCCAGCTGTTACATTGCTCATCCTCTTTTCTGTCTGACTACATACTTCCTGGGGCTCGATGTGTGCCTGGTTGGCATCCCCATTCAAGCCACTCCTTGCTTTGCTTTCTTTTTAGGCCTAGACACGATGCCAGCCATCCAGCCACGCTGAGAACCGTTTCAGAATGTAAGCTACAACTCTCTATGCTGTAATACAGTCATACCTCGGGTTGCGAACATGATCCGTGCAGGAAGCAGGTTCGCAACCCACAGCGTTCGCAGCCTGAAGAGCTGCGTCTGCGCACACGCATGACACACTTGAGCGCATGCGCGTGACATCATTTTGTGCTTCTGCACATGCACCAAAACCTGGAAGTAAACCGTTATGGTACTTCCGGGTTCGGCCCGGTCCGCAACCTGGAAACACCCAACCCACAGCGTTCGTAACCCGAGGTATGACTGTAATACTTTTATTATTTATATGCCGCCCATCTGACTAGTTGCCCCAGCCATTCTGGGTGGCTTCCAACAAAATATTAAAACACAACCCCCCTCCCGAAACAATTAAAATCTCCCTGTATAGGTCTGCCTTCAGATGTTACATGCGACCCGCACTTCTCATCCACCACTCCCTCACGTTCTGGCCATAAAAGCTAAAGATACGCTTCTAATATTCTTCCATGCCACAAAGTCAGCTTTAGCAAGGGCCAACGAGGTGTCTCCCGCTCCTGGGACTTACTTAGCAGTGTGAAAGATTTTGGCTGGAGTCTGACAATGGTTTTTCAAACGGGTGAAGGTGATAGAAGAGAGAGACAGAGCCATTATTGTGCTCTGGTCAAAGCAGTTTTGCAGATTTTTGAAGCTTGACAAAACTTATCAAAAACTCTTTGCATCATAGTGAGAGGAGTGTCACACAGGTATGGAGGACTCCATCATACCAGAATGGAGAAAATGCTGGTCAGATGGCTTCTTCAGGAAGCCAGAAGCAAAGTTCAGCCTGTTACCTATTTGTCATTTCCCTTCCATAATTGTAGGTTCCCAAACTGCTCTCCCAGTCCACTTGAAAATTGTATTGGTAGAGAACTTAATGGTGTTTTCCCCCCATTATAGAAATGGTACTGTGCTGTGCTAGATGCTGTGTGGTTTTTACTTGTATTTTTGGACACACCTTGGACTACCTGCATGAAGCTCCTGGATCACCAGCTGTTCATGGGCCAGTTGAGGAATCCTTTCCTTGGGATATACTCACCTCCCCCCTTGCTGGGCTGGTTTGGAACAAATCATAGAATTCTAGAGTTGGAAGGGACCGCGAGGGCAGTGTTAGAAACTGAGATATGAAAGCTAGGAGTTAAATGGCACCTTAAACGTAGGTTATGGGCGCAACAATGGACTGTCTAGGTGTACTTTTTTTATAACAAGAATACAAAGATGAAAATGAATGAACTGCAGCTAAAATACTATGTTCATTTTTCACACTGTCTAGTCCTTCTCCTGCCCACCCCCTAATATTCATAAGAGAGCCTCTTCTCCAGTCTTCAGAGAGTAGCTGGAAGTGGGGAGGCAGAAAAAAAGGTCCTCCTTTCCTTCTACTCTGCAGTTTTATTCTGAAATCTTAGGTGAAGTACTGTGCCCAGAGCTCAGAAACTGCTCTTGCTAATGAAATTCCCTGTCGCAAAATGCGCCATGGGAGTTTCGAACACTGCCCAAGGGTCATTTAGTCCAACACCCTACAAAGCAGGAATTCTGCTCATAGCTGTCCCTGGGTAGGCTCAAACCACCAACCTTCTGGTTAACAGCCAGGTGCATTGTCCCACTGAGCCACAGGAGGGCTCTTCTGATAATACTCTTATGATAGCTAAAGCAGGCAACATGACCTGCTTCATTCACATGGCCACAAGCACAAATGAATGGTGGGCATTCTTCTAATCTCTGTGTTACATGTATACACACACATTCTCTCTCTTTTACTGGGGCATCTACATGTCTGTTAGTGAATCACTTCCCAAGAGGCATCCTGAAGCAATGCTTGGCCATTCTTGATGTTAATTTCCTCTTTGCAGGAGCTATATAAAAGTGCTGTTAGTCCCTGTTACACTGGAGGCAAATGAAAGCCTCAACAACACCTCTCTCCTGGATTAATACTCCTGGAAGCTCTGTGGTGCTGACTGCTTGGGTACATGATTTTAAATGTTTGATAGTGTGCTAAAATATTTTCGTTGTTGTTGCTTACATAGACCTGACCATCCCACACAAAACATGTTTTGACATGTGATGGCATTAGGTACAGCGTGTATTCAGAAGCTTGCTCTTTCCCTCTTTCACCCCCTGCCCCAAAGGAAAAAACCCCGCTGGTGGTTGTTATGGGACGACTGTAGCTACCAAGTTCTAAGAGATGTTTGCTTTATTTTTTGTATTTTGCATGGCCTTCCAGTGAGTGTTAAGTGTCATGCACACATCACACACACACACACACACACAGAGAGAGAGAGAGAGAGAGAGAGAGCGCGCGTGTACATAGGAAAAGTGAAAGTGTTCTTGCAGCCTCGTTGTCCTTGACCAACTTCCCCCATTCCTGCCGTTGCCTCATTAAAGAAAAGGAAGCTGGAAGATAAAAAGTATCCAGGGAGAAAAAGGAACCAACAGAACACTGATGTGAAGTGTGCTTCAAAAAGCAGCCTCCTTTCATCTAACCGTTGTTTAATGCGCCTTTTCCCTTTAACAAGAGGAATTTATTTTAATCATCACTGAAACGTTCCATTAAAAAGAAGAAAAAGACAACAACAACAGCAGTAGCAGCAGCAGAGGGATGTTGCTAGTGAAATCTATGCAGACTTAACAGCTCAGGGATTACCCTAGAGAAGTGAATGCTGCAAAAGCTTTGTGAACCTGTCTGAGAACGAGAGCAAGCAGCATCTTCAAGGATTAATGAAGAACTCTGCCAATATAAAAGAAATTGTTTCTTTTCTGGGGCTGCTGCTGTGGGAGATGCAGAAAGCATGGCGAGGCCAGATAATCAGTCGGCTCAGACCCTCCTTTTGCAGGGAGGCAGATTTTGGTAAGCTTAAATGCTTCGGAGTGATTTCAACAAAAAACCCTTAATTTTTTTTCCTTCCCCAAAAACACAAGCTGTGCAATCACAATTATTTCTTAGCAAAAAGCTCACATTTTATTTGCCATTAGACACCTGCATGATGCTAAATCGTTTAGATGAGCTACACTTTCTCTGCAACTAAATATACTAGTACCAAGAAGGAAAAACACATTTGTCCTTGGTACTTCAACATGTTCCAAATAAACCAGGTTAACACATATCCATTAGGAATACTCCTTGCAGGTTGTGAGCTCTCCCAGGCTCACAACCTGCAAGGATCACACACCCTGTCCCACATGCCAGAAGGATTGCTCTGGCTACATGCATCGTGAGACATTCTCATAATCTAGCTAAATGTGCCACTTGATTGTAAACCTCAACGATAAAACCAAGCAGCTTCCCTTCTTACTGTGATCTCCAAGCTATGGGGATTTCTTTGAGGAAATCAAGTTTGAAGTTCTTCTCCCCGTATTCTGTCCATATGGAATTCATGTGATACACAACCTCTTGGGATGCTTCCCCACTCTTACAAGGGCACTCTAAATCCTGTTGGGATTCAGTCTTACATCTTGTCCTTTCATGCGCTAAACCACAGAAGCAGCCTCCAATTGAGATACCTAGCTGCATGCCTTTGATGCAAAGAACTTCCTCCCTGTAAGTATTCCCACAATGCAGGGTGGCCTAACTTTTAATACCAACTGGGCCACAAGAGGACTTCAGTATAGAACCCACAAGCCACACACTGCTTTCTTGTGCGGGGCAGGGAGGAGCAAGACCGAAATTTTATGTCCCCACAGCACTCATGCTGCCTTCACAAAGCCTTTTAAGCAAGGAACTGGGATTGGGAAGGAGGCTTGAGTCTCTGACAGGGTCCTAGAGCCCTCCCACCTCCTTCCCAAAGCTGGGAAAGCGCTAACTAGCATTGGGAAGAAGACGGGAGGACTCTAGGACCCTGGCCTAGCACTGCTTTACCTGGCTTTGGGAAGGCAGTGTTGTCCAAGGTTGGGGGGGGCACGAAAAAGGCCTTGAAGACTGCATGCAGCCCTTGGGCTGCGTGTTGTATTACCCTTCCATAATGGTAAAGCTTTTCTGCCTACAAGCCGCCTTAAGCTGCCACACACAGATGTCCCTGCTGTAATGCAAGCTGAACTTCTGGCTGGGATGGGATTACTAACCTCAGGTATAAAATAAACCTGATTATGCTCCCTTATTTAATGCTGTCTTAGCTAGAAACCAATGTTTTTACCCTGCTGTTTTACATATTGTAAACAATTATCAACCTTGTTTAAATGTATCCTTTTCTGAACTGGCTGGATTTTGTCAGACCAAGTCACCCAAGAACTGAGTGGGAAGATATAATATAGTGTGTGGGGAGTACCTTTCAGACATTTGCACAGCTGTGTGGAAATATTTTCATGAACACCACCCGTGCAGCTGGGTTTTAACAACTAACCATGCTCAGAAAGCCAAGTCTTTTTTTTATCAGAGGTGGCAGATATAGATTTCAACAGGTGGTAGCAAACAATGATTTGGAAGTGTTTTAGAATGAGTAGTAAAGTTGGAGTAACTAAGACAATGATCCTCTGCATTTTCATGTGTAGACTAAGTGACACTAGGATCATTTTGGGTCTTGCTTCCAAGTAAATATGCTGAGGAATGGGTTGCAGTACTAATTTATCAACCACGCTGGGGAAAGGGATCACACAGGAGCAAAATCCAGGTCTATGACAATGACCCATTCACATAACCCCCATTATGTGACAAAATATGATGAAAGACTGGTTTTGTTCATTGTTTTGTTCAAGTGGACACGCAAACTTGGCTGGCGACACTCGAATAATGGCCTGCATTTTGCAGCGCAGCAAATTGGGATCAGGGCGGTTGCCTCTGCAGGCTTTCTTGCTTTTGTTCTGTGGGATTAGAGGAGTTAATCAGAGTGACAGTGGCTTCTGACTTTATACTGTTAAAAAGGTCACAAACTTGAGGCTGCATTGTTTTTTCTGGCCAGCATGCGAAACAATACATGGGAGAGCTTGCAGCATTCATGTAGCACAGTGCATTCCGCCATGAAATATCAACCAGGAAGAAAATGCCATCTCAAAAGGGTGAGCGAAAGGTCACAGGGTCAGGTTACATTTGTGCTGGTACATCTGGACTATTCATCATGCCATTCTTCCCATAACAGGTGATGACACTCTCCCACTTCAATGTTAGTAATGGCTCCAAGATCAATAGCTAAAATGCATATGCTCCCTGAATCTGGTCAATTAGATTCTCAGTTCCAAGCTCTTGTCAAGGACCCAGAGGCTGGGCTGTGGAAACCTCTGACTGTCACATCCAGGCTGGGGAAACTTAACACAGTAGGCTAACCCTACTGACACCCCCATGCAGGGAATCCTAAGAAAAATGCTTATTTGGGAAATGCAAAACAAAGCCAAGCATATTACAAAATAAAAGAACACGGGACAATGTCTCCCACCTCACTACACCGATTTTGCTTTAGTGATGGTAAATACAACAAATTCAGGGCCAGTGCATGAAATTAAGAAGTTACAATATATCAACATCACTAAATTGAAATGCTTTCTTCTTCAGAGTTTCAAAAGGCTTGTGTCTATAGTCACGAGTTGCTCAGTTGTCATGCAAAATGTGAAGACAAAAAGTCAGAGGTAATCCCTCTTATAGAAAGAAGAACTTCATAACCATGTGAGTTAATTGGCAAATATATTTCTTTTATTTAATAATGGGCAGTGCATTAGACATGAGTGACCGCGAGAGAGGGAGCATGAAAGGCAGTTTTCCTGTTAAAAATAAGAAGGTATCACTTAGTAGGTGGTGTCTGGGTAGGATGTTTAGCCTACAGCAGACTTAAACAGATGTGGAATCTATAGTACAGTGGAACCTCAGGTTAAGTACTTAATTCGTTCCGGAGGTCTGTTCTTAACCTGAAACTCTTCTTAACCTGAAGCACCACTTTAGCTAATGGGGCCTCCTGCTGCCGCCACGCTGCCGGAGCAAGATTTCTGTTCTCATCCTGAAGCAAAATTCTTAACCCAAGGTACTATTTCTGGGTTAGCGGAGTCTGTAACCTGAAGCGTCTGTAACCTGAAGCGTATGTAACCCGAGGTACCACTGTACATACATGAAACAGAAGACAGATCTGATACAGTGATCCTTTTTCTGCTCCCCTCTTCTTTCAGTCGGTCTTTTTTGGAGTGGGGAGTGTTCCTAATGGAAGTACTACAGAGCTGGTTTATTTTTTTCTCTTGTTCTGGGAGTGAGTCAGGGGAATGGGAGGGCAGCTCCAAAGCCTTTCCCAACCCCAGTCCCAGAATGCTCCCTTTTTGGCCTCTCCATCAGAGCACCGGTGGCAGAAAAGAAACAGCAGCAGACCCTTCCGTGGTGGCTGGGATGGGAGTGTGGAGTATCTGCAGAATCCTATGGCAAGGTCTTACTACTACCAGCAACTGTGCTGCAGTGTCCTTCACTAACTGTAGCTTCTGGATCAAATGCAAGAGACACTCCACACAGAGTGCATTTATTTAAAGCATTCATCCTCTTTTAAAAAATCAATTAAAAGATACTTTAAAAAAAAACCTATCAGGAGAAAAAAAATTATGTTAGTAGTCTTAAACCAGGAGGTGCCAATGCAACCTTAATATCCAGGATTATGATTATTTTTTGCCTTGGAAACATCTACCATGTGTCTAATTGCAACCTTTGGAATCTGACACTGACAGTCTGGGCAGCAAGGCTCCCTGCTTCATGCAGCCTAGACTTGCCCATAGTTCTTCCTTTGTAGTAAGAAGAATCTGAATGTCTGGTGCATCGCTAACCACCTCCAGCTCTGATTAAAACAGCATGAACGTCCATGACATTTGTGCCTGTCAGGCCCGTCATCAAAAGGTGGCGCCCTCTTTGGAACTCGGTGAAGAATGTGTATGAATCATTATTGCTCAGAAAAGTTTCCACATTGAAGCCTTCCTGCTCAGCTTCACGCACCAGCTCCTGGCTGCTGAAGGCCCCGGCAGCCTCTGTCGGCCCATCTTGCCCGTCAGTTCCGCCACTCAGGAACACGACTTCGTATTTCTCCAGAAAGCTGCCGGCCTCCGTGGAGTTGGCTCTGTGCAGCTCCAAAGCCACTCGCAGAGCCAGCTCTTGGTTCCGTCCCCCCTTCCCACTTCCTCGAAGCTGCACGGTGGTTTCTCCCCCGGCCAGAAGGCAAACGGGTCTTCCTGCTTGGGATTCTTGCAAAGCTTTCAAAGCGTCCGTACAGTTCAAGCCCGGGATCGCCAGCTGTGCTTCCAGGCCAGAGAGTGCTGCTTCCACCTTGTCTTTCAAAAGGTCGGTCTGGGCACCTCTCGCGGTGCTCAGGCAAATGAGCTGAATCAACAGGCTGTAGAGATGAGCCACTGTGCCGACCTCCCCACACACTGCGTCACTCAGAACCAGAGTTAAGTAACCCAGCTCCTCTGCCTGGCCCCGGGCTTCCTCCAAAGCTAACCTGTTCGAGCCAATGACAACGTTGAAGACGTGGGAATAGTCTTTGGGAGTGTTATGCCCTGTGGCAGAGCCAGACAGCACGGTCTGCACCGACTGCGGCAAGGTGTCCAGCATGTTGTATCTGGTCAATATGTGAAAACAGTCCTGGGCGCCGTGGGAGCTGGCAACAGTGGGGCCGCTTGCAATGATGTCCAAAGGATCCCCAATGACATCAGAGAGGATGAGGCTCAATACCTAGAAGCAAGAAGGGCAGGAATGGCTCATTAACATTCCACTGTGTCTGCTATGAATTTGAGTCTTAACTGCAAGAGGAGAAGGAAGAGGGTGTGATCCTCCATGCATGCTGATCACACGGGGACTGCAAGATTGTGCGATGACTTGCACAGGGTGAAACAGCCCACAGAGGGGGCTTCGCATCCCCTCATAACACTTCGGGAGCAACTGGTTTCAAAGCAGGCACTTTATAGATTCAGCTGTAAGTCAAAGAGCCTGCAATCCTAACCAAACGACGCAGAAAGTTAACCCTGCTGAACTCTAGAGGATTTATGCTGAGGATTAGGGCTGCAATGTTTAAATAGATTCATGCGTACTTATAAAAACCGCAGATAGCAAGCACCGTCTTTGAAACAAGGCATTTCTCCCTTTAGGGAATGCTTCTGAGATGACGCCTTCTGCAGCAGGTGTGCATTGCCTAAATACAAAGTATACTTGAGAGCTGTGCGCAGATTAACGTAATAAATTCATTTGGCGTTTCTCAATATGGAGGCCACAGCACTCTTTCAGATGGGCTGCCCTGTCCCCATCCCTCCCAGGAAGTTGGAGGCACTGCTATGAGCTGGCTGCCTTTCTCCGCTTACCACTGCGCTGCACCAAGGGAGGGGGGCGAGGGGAAGCAAATGGCTGGAGCTCATCGTCTAACATTGTGTATGCCATCAAATGCCAACAGTGTCCTTCAGCTCTCTATATTGGACAAACAGGCCAAACCTTACGCCAAAGAATAAACGGACATAAATCTGACATCAAGAATCACAGAACAGAGAAACCAGTAGGAGAACACTTCAATCTCCCAGGACATTCTATACAAGATCTCAAAGTAGCTGTTTTACTACAAAGGAATTTCAGAAATAGACTGGAAAGAGAAGCTGCTGAATTACAACTCATTACCAAACTTAAAACCATGAAAAGACCTGGACTGAACAAAGACATTGGATTCTTATCTCACTATACATGACTAAACCATTTCTCACCTTCCCACCCCTTGCCTTTTCCTGTAAGACCTATTACAGTCGTTAAGAGTCGTCAAGAGGCTCTCTCAGCTATCTGCCTATCTCCCATTCCCACCCTCCCTTCTGAGTAACACCCCTCCCCACCTTCTCACTATATAGAAGGATCTGGCAACTTCTGTTTCAGTGTATCTGAAGAAGTGTGCATGCACACGAAAGCTCATACCAAGAACTAACTTACCGTATTTTTCGCTCTATTGGACGCACCGGACCACAGGACGCACCTAGTTTTTAGAGGGGGAAATCAAGGAAAAAAATATTATCCCCCCCCCAGCCCCAAAGAGCAACGGACAGGCTGCATGCAGCCTGTCCACTTCTCCCAGAGCTTCTCGGGGCTGCGGGGGAAGCCCGGGTCCCCCCCCCCCAGCCCCAAAGAGCAAAGAAGCCAAGACAGTGCGCGGGATCCATAGCCGCGCAACCTCTCCAGCCAGGAGCTAAACCTCTCCAGTGCAGCTAAAGAAGACAAGGCAGCAAGCGCGATCCATCCCGCTCACTGCCTTGGCTTCTTCTTTAGCCTTGCACAGCATCTTTAGTCTTGCGCAACGGGATGGATTGCGCCCGCTGTCCACCGGGGCTGGACTAGATGACTCCTGGGGTTCCCTTCCAACCCTGCAATTCTATGACCTCGGAAGGTGTTTGGGGTCTCCACCACTGGAGGCTTTTAAGCAGCGGTTGGGGGACCATCTGCCTGGCGTTCTTTAGCTGTGATTCCTACATTGTGAGGGGGCTGGGCTAGATGACCCTTGGGTGGCCCTCCCAACTCTATACAGTCCTACAGTTCTGCGGCAGGAGATCCACAGCCACTTCACACAATGCCCACTCCCAATTTTCATCTGAGAGACATGTGTCTCTCAGTACCCCCCCTACCTGCCACACTTCCCCCACCCCACTTAAGCTGAGGGAATTCCTGCCCAGAGAAACTCCCAGCAATCAAGGAGGAGGAATCCGCTGCAGCCGTGAGCAGCGCAGGATCCATGGTCCCCTTCCTTCCCTCCTCCGTAGTTGCTTTGACGGAGGAAAGTGGGAGAGGAGCTGCTTACACGAGTGTAAGCTGCTCCCCTCCCACTTTGCTGCTTCAAAGGGAGCCCGGGAGGAAGGAATCTGCTGCAGCCGTGAGCAGCGCAGGATCCATGGTCCCCTTCCTTCCCTCCTCCGTGGTTGCTTTGAAGGAGGAAAGTGGGAGAGGAGCTGCTTACACGAGTGTAAACTGCCCCCCTCCCACATTGCTGCTTCAAAGCAATCACGGAGGAGGGAATCCGCTGCAGCCTCCAGCAGCGGGGGATCCATGGTCCCCTTCCTTCCCTCCTCCGTGGTTGCTTTGAAGGAGGAAAGTGGGAGAGGAGCTGCTTACACGAGTGTAAACTGCCCCCCTCCCACATTGCTGCTTCAAAGCAATCACGGAGGAGGGAATCCGCTGAAGCCTCCAGCAGCGGGGGATCAATGGTCCCCTTCCTTCCCTCCTCCGTGGTTGCTTTGAAGGAGGAAAGTGGGAGAGGAGCTGCTTACACGAGTGTAAACTGCCCCCCTCCCACATTGCTGCTTCAAAGCAATCACGGAGGAGGGAATCCGCTGAAGCCTCCAGCAGCGGGGGATCAATGGTCCCCTTCCTTCCCTCCTCCGTGGTTGCTTTGAAGGAGGAAAGTGGGAGAGGAGCTGCTTACACGAGTGTAAACTGCCCCCCTCCCACATTGCTGCTTCAAAGCAATCACGGAGGAGGGAATCCGCTGAAGCCTCCAGCAGCGGAGGATCCATGGTCCCCTTCCTTCCCTCCTCCGTGGTTGCTTTGAAGGAGGAAAGTGGGAGAGGAGCTGCTTACACGAGTGTAAGCTGCTCCCCTCCCACTTTGCTGCTTCAAAGGGAGCCCGGGAGGAGGGAATCTGCTGCAGCCTCGAGCAGCGAAGAGGATCCATGGGTCCCCTCTTTCCCTCCTCCGTGGTTGCTTTGAAGCAGGAAAGTGGGAGAGGAGCTGCTTACACGAGTGTAAGCTGCTCCCCTCCCACATTGCCGCTTCAAAGGGAGCCCGGGAGGAGGGAATCTGCTGCAGCTTCCCCCAACTCCTGCAGAAGCCGCCGGCTCTTTAAAGGGGCTGCACGGCTTCTCCTGGCTTTTCTGGGAGGTGGGGGGATTCCCCCACCTCGTAGAAAAGCCTGCAGGAGCCGCGCAGCCTTTAAAGAGGGTGCCGCTCTTGGGGGCTTTTCCCCCAGGAGGGAGAAGGGACTGATGCGGCCAGTCAGTCCCTTCTCCCTCCTAGAGAAAAGCCCGCAAGAGCGCACGAAGCTTGCGTGCGGCTCTTGAGGGCTTTTCCCGCCTGCCTCCCCCCCCCTGCATTCGCTCCATAGGACGCACACACATTTTCCCTTGCTTTTTAGGAGGGAAAAAGTGCGTCCTATGGTGCGAAAAATACGGTAGTTGGTCTTTAAGGTGCTACTGGAAGGAATTTTTTTATTTTGACTATGGCAGACCAACACGGCTACCTATCTACGGCTGGAGCTACGTTATCATCAAGCATCCTTACTGACCAAGGAGCAGCCAGCAGCCTCTTTCTCCTCCTCCTGGCCCAGGTGGAAGACAGATATTGCCAGCAGCTGCTGCTCCAGTCCAGCAGTCATTATGGAGTGGGAGAAACTTCTTCTTTACCATCACCCTTGGCTAGCATGCTGCTCCTGCAGGACTGCTTGCCCCCCAGGACTTCACTCTCCAGGGGAGCTGGGCCCAAAGGAAATGCCTTTTGAATCCCACTGTTGCTGCTGTAGGAGGAAGTGTTTAACAGTGTTGGTATCAAGGCATAGGCTGTGCAGGTACCAGCAGTGGCAGTGAGTCCTGCAGAAGCAGGCATCACAGCAGCAGAGAGTGAGGGGGAAAAGGAGGCAGTGAGAAAGCTAGATGAGGAGCAGAAGGGCTTCTCAGTATGTAGAAAGACTCTTGATCAGGGTTCATCCTATTAAAACAAATGTCTACAACCATTCACATTCATTTATCCTGCATGTCTTCTGCAAAAATTGGAAGTGAATGACCCAGCCATGTCTTTAAACACTGCACTGAATACATCAGCCGTGCCACTGGTGAGCAACTGCATTTGAAAATGACTCCAAGAGTAGCAATCTCTTTCCCACCACTCTGACAGAATTGATTTCTGCCCTTCGCTTTTCTTTGAGAAACAGCTGACCCTTCCCAGTCCATGATTAAAAAAACATATATTAATGTATAAGATTTCTGGAGTTGTTAAATATTAAAAGTATCCTACCCTCCCTGCCTCTTACCCCCAACCAACTATGTGCAAATTGTGTGAAATGTGAATTAAGAACTAGGCATATACCTAATTAATTCGCATAATCCACAACTGCTGTATAAACTGGGATTTTGATTGGATACTTTGGGATTTTTAGCACAGAATTCCATTATCCTGCTAAAGTGGTCTGTTCAATAAAGAGACCCTAATCTATTGCTTCTTTTGCATTCATTCATTTAAAAAAGAAACTTCAGAGCTCTCGTGGTTATGCAAAGGCAGTGTAAAAAATATGGAAGAATCCTCTGGTAATGGCTTCAGAGCTTTAAAAAAAAGGTTTCACCAAGGTTGGGCTTCTACTAATTTCCAGAGGGGCACATTTTTTTAGGGATTGGGAGACAACATGGTACACTCCAATTGCTGCTGGACTACATCTCCCATCACCCATCACCTTAGGCCATGAGGACTTCAACTGATTGGAAGTTGGGAGTCCAGCAACGTCTGAAAGGCACCATGTTAGCTTGTCCTACTTTAGTGGTTTTTAAATACCCTATTGCCTTTCCATTTCCCCACCATCCTCCTTCCTTTCCAAGCTCAGCCTCACTCCTGCACTAACAAAGGGAAAGGGGGAAAAACAAGAAAAGAAAAGCAGACATATTTTAAAAAGACTTCCTCTCCGATTTGTGTGTGTGATTACATAGTTCATTCCTGGTGTGTTATCTGGGGCTTACCACTTCACTGTCCCCACAGTCTTGAGCACAATCCGGAAGCAGATCTCTCATGAGTGCTAAGCAGACAGATGTTGGTCAGCTTTCAAGGTCAGTAGCCCACCATTCTTCAGATGCTTTTTGACTACCTGCCATCTTCTCTTCAGCTTCACTGAAACTGAGCTGACCAAGTTTATGCTCACTGATGTTAAGGAGGGCAAAGCAGCAACATAAACAGCAAACAAACAACTTGCCCACTCCTTCTGCACTTCAAGTCTATCCATGCCACCCACATCTGACCTAGAGTTACAAAAGATTTTCCTTTCTAAATGTTCACAGAGTTGCTGGGCAAAGTCAGACAGCATCTCATACCCACCTGGGCAGGATAGGCAGCCTGTGCCAGCCCCCCACCTTTCAACAAGGAGAGGGCCTTTCGGATGGTGTTCAGCTCGTGAATGGTAGCTCCCTTTGAAGCAAGTAACCTGGTGATGGTTTCCTTCTCTTCCAGGGTGACTGGCGGGATGGGCGCAGGTAAAAGTGCTGACCCTCCTCCTAAAATGCAGGAGAACTTCACAGTCAGTACATTTTTACACAGCGGGGCTCCTTCTCATGACCACACACAGAGCAGTCCTGTATCAGAAAGAGAGCAATGGGAGACATTTTGCAGGCAGCTTTCCCCTTTCCCTTGCACTGGAAGCATATTTTTTTCCTAATTCTTTTTCAGCTGCACGCATAGCTTATTGGAATGACAACTGGGAGTGCTTTTTACCAAGTGGCTGAAGCAGAGATTCGCACAAAGACTCCTGAATGCATTAGTCCTCCTTCTCGAACATACATCACTGTTTCATCAACGACTCAGTACAGTTCTGAACCTGTAAAATCACAGCATAAGTAACTCCAGCAACTAATGGAGAAACTGTAAAAGACTGGACAGGCTCTTTGTCCTTCAGCTGATATCAAAGGAAGGTGTTTAAATATGAACGTCAAGACAATCAGTTTTGTAATGTGTAAGAAAGGAAAGGGTTTGGGAAATGATAGCGGTAGCAATATAGTCTGAAGGACAGAGGGATCGCTATGGTGAGTGGTGTTTGACAGGAATCTGCAGAAAGATTGTCCGGGGGGAACAGGAGTGCGCAGCGGGGGAGGAAACAGGAAAGAAAAGATGAGAAAGTGAATGAGAAACAAAATTGCTGCTTTCAGGGATAAGGAACAAGGAGGCAGAGGCTGAAAGTGAATGGGGGGAAAAAGGAGGGAGATACAGCAACATTGGTATAACAAAGGTGTGTGGGGGGGGGAGGAGGCTGGAATGAGAGAAGAAGTCAAGGATCAAAAAGAGAAGACAAAAAAGGTGATGGATGAGACAGGTCATTGTGAAGAGGAGTCTTCCAATGAGACAAACGGGAACCTTCATTCAAAAGTGTGATGGAAAGAAATCTAACATTTGTAACACCACCAGAAAAAAGATGAGCCTTCTCCACGTATTCTTAGAGGCCTCTTTGGATAGCTTAACCCACTGCTGACCTGGAATCTGTAGAGGACTTTCCTATGCATTCCTATGCATCCTGTCACTCAGCCAAAATATAATAATAATAATAATAATAATAATTTTTTATTTATACCCCGCCCTCCCCAGCCAAGGCCGGGCTCAGAGCGGCTTACAAGCAATAATAAAAACAAGATGAGTGATTACAACTTAAAAACAAAAATAAAATACAACATTAAAATAATGGAACATTAAAATATTAAAATGGAGCCTCATTGCAGGAGAAGGAAAAGAAAAAAGAAAAAGGGGGCGGAGGGAATCAAATTGGCTCCAATCCAAAGGCCAGGCGGAACAACTCTGTCTTACAGGCCCTGCGGAAAGAGATCAGATCCTGCAGGGCCCTGGTCTCATGAGACAGAGCGTTCCACCAAGTTGGGGCCAGTGCTGAAAAGGCCCTGGCTCTGGTTGAAGCCAATCTAACTTCCTTAGGGCCTGGGACCACTAGGGTGTTGTTATTTATGGACCTTGAGGCTCTCCGTGGGGCATACCAGGCGAGGCGGTCCCGTAGGTACGAGGGTCCTAGGCCGTGAAGGGCTTTAAAGGTCAAAAACAGCACCTTAAATCTGACCCTGTACTCCACCGGGAGCCAGTGCAGCTTGAAAAGCACTGGATGAATATGCTCCCATGGCAGAGACCCTGTGAGGAGCCTCGCTGCAGCATTCTGTACCCGCTGGAGTTTCTGGGACAGCTTCAAGGGCAGCCCCGCGTAGAGCGAGTTACAGTAGTCAAGCCTGGAGATGACTGTCGCATGGATCACTGTGGCCAGGTCGGGGCGGGAAAGGTAAGGGACCAACTGCTTGATGCGGCGAAGGTGGAAAAATGTCGCCTTGGCTGTTGCTGTGACTTGCGCCTCCATGGAAAGGGAGGCGTCAAGGATTACACCCAAACTCTTAACGGAAGGCAATGGCACTAATTGGGCCCCCGCAAGAGAAGGGAGTTGGTCCCTCATCCCCATGCTATCCCGACCTAGCCATAGGACCTCTGTCTTCGAAGGATTTAGTTTCAATCGGCTCCCACGAAACCATCCAGCCACAGCTTCCAAGCATCTGGTCAGTGTGTAAGGGGCTGAGTTGGTGTGGCCATCCATCAGTAGATAGAGCTGAGTGTCATCAGCATATTGATGACAGCCCAGCCCAAAGCTCCGGATAATCTGGGCAAGAGGGCGCATAAAGATGTTAAAAAGCATTGGGGAGAGAATTGCGCCCTGCGGCACTCCACACACTAAGGAGTGGCGTGATGACATTTCCTTCCCTAGTGCCACCCTCTGTCCCCGACCAGAGATAAAAGAGCACAACCAGTTACGGGCTATGCCCTGTATCCCCACGTCTGCAAGGCGATGGTCCAGAAGATCATGATCGACCATGTCAAAGGCTGCTGACAAATCTAAAAGGATCAGCAGTCCTGACCCGCCTCGATCCAGTTGTCTACGGATATCATCTGTTAGGGCAACCAGAGCCGTCTCCGTCCCAAAACCAGGACGGAAACCGGACTGAAATGGATCTAATGCTGATGTTTCCTCCAGAAACCTACCAAGCTGTTCAGCAACCGCTCTCTCAATTACCTTACCCAGGTATGGAAGATTTGAAACTGGGCGGTAATTGGATAGGTCTAAGGGATCTAATGAAGTTTTCTTTAAGAGTGGACGCACCACTGCTTCCTTCAGTTCCCCTGGGAATGTCCCCGTGTCAAGGGACAAATTGATAATTTCAACCAGGGGGGTCCGCGCAACATCTGGACACTCCCTAATCAGCCAAGACGGGCACGGATCAAGGAGGCAGGTGGTGGGCCTACCAACTTGGAGGAATCTATCCACATCAGTAGGGAGTATCCGATCGAAATGGTCCAACACTGGACCTGAAGTCAGTCGAGGGGCCTCCAGTTCAGTCACTGTATCTAAATTGGCAGGGAGGTCACGGCGGAGCAACAGGACTTTCTCCGCAAAAAAGCTCGCGAATGCCTCACAGCTGTGGGTCGAATTTGTGCTTAAATTTGGTTGTCCTCCTAAGGACGTTATTGACCTAATTATTCTAAAAAGTTGTGCCGGGCGAGAGCTAGCGGATGCAATGGAAGCTGCAAAGTAAGATTTCTTAGCAGCTTTCATAGCCATCTCATAGGCTTTCATAAGCATCCTATAAGATGTTCTTGAGGCTCCGTCACGAGTCCGTTGCCATACTCGCTCTAGCCGTCTGAGATCCCGCTTCATTTTCCGGAGCTCCTCAGTGGCAGGAGGGGGGAAAGACTGAGGAAGACAGCTGGAAGGCAAAAGGATTTGGGGTGTCCTAGGTCCCAGAGATGATGAGGCATGTTTTAGTGATGAATAGAAGTCAGCAAAAGCATTCTAAAAGAGAACTTTTGTTTTTAGATTTGGGGTTTTTTCGTATGGGAGGAGATGCAAAGCTGTTTTAAAGAAGCTGAACTGACCGTCTTTGAGGGAACTGGTTTGCTAAACGAGCGGTGAGAACATTTGCACAAACATTGGTAAAAAGGACGGCGGGAGTGTCCACATCTCTGACCACCTTTGTAGCCATGAGCAGGGCTCATTTCCTGTGCTGCCGCCTTTCCATTTCTTTCTCTGTAAGTCAGGTGGAACTAAACGGTGGCCTTCCAGATGTTGTTGGACTCCAACCCCGAGAAACATCTGGAAGGCCAAAAGTTAGCCACCCATGAAGCAAACCAAGGCAGCCAAGCACCACCATCTGCTGACAATTCTTCAGTACCACCAGCTCCATATGATCAGACGAGGATGGAGGAGGCTAGCTCAGCTATGAAGCTCAATGGGGGGACTTGGGTTAGTCACTCCCTCACCCTAACTTGTTGCGAGGATAAATGCGAGTGGGGAAAAATGATGTCTGTTTCCCTCAGCTTCTTGGAGGAAAGGTAGGATATAAATGCTATCAAGCAAGCAAGCTGAGCCAGATACCATTTTCTCCTTGTCCCAGTAGATAGGAGGGAACCCTGCTCTACATAGGTGTGGTTGCATCTTATTCTTGCCCCTTGCTTCTCTTTCAAGCCAGACCATAAAGACCTCCAAAGAAGGAGACTCCACCACACTCCTTGGCAGCAAATTCCACTGTCAAACAGCTCTTACTGTCAGGAAGTTCTTCCTAATGTTTAGGTGGAATCTTCTTTCTTGTAGTTTGAATCCATTGCTCCGTGTCCGCTTCTCTGGAGCAGCAGAAAACAACCTTTCTCCCTCCTCTATGTGACATCCTTTTATATATTTGAACATGGCTATCATATCACCCCTTAACCTCCTCTTCTCCAGGCTAAACATGCCCAGCTCCCTTAGCCGTTCCTCATAAGGCATCGTTTCCAGGCCTTTGACCATTTTGGTTGCCCTCCTCTGGACACGTTCCAGTTTGTCAGTGTCCTTCTTGAACTGTGGTGCCCAGAACTGGACACAGTACTCCAGGTGAGGTCTGACCAGAGCAGAATACAGTGGCACTATTACTTCCCTTGATCTAGATGCTATACTCCTATTGATGCAGCCCAGAATTGCATTGGCTTTTTTAGCTGCCGCGTCACACTGTTGGCTCATGTCAAGTTTGTAGTTCAGGAAAGACTTGAGAAAAGAAGAAGGATCCCAGACAAGGTTGTCAAACATAAGGCTGGGGGCTTTATTAGACTTCTTGTGGTCTTCAGCGTGGCCTGCGGCATCCCTACCACACTCCACACAAATTATTCATCCAAGACTCTAGGGCTAGGGAGCAACACTCCTGCCAGGGCAAGTGGCTGCTACCACATGTGCGTTGCATCAGCCTCTTCCACTATTCCCTTTAAATTAGCAGCTCAGATGTCAGGGAGGGTGACGTGTACAGGAGAGTGCACACGCACGAAGCAGAACCGAGCGCAGAACGGACAGCTTGCTGGCATTTGCAGCTGAGAAGCAAGGGTGCGGAATAGGCAGCAGTGGCCCACAGAGAAATCTGCAGAAAAGGAGTCGGGTGACAACAGGGATATTTAGACAGGCAAGGTGGCAGGGGGGTGGGTCTTGGAAAAGGGTTGCTGGGTGCTGAAGTCTGGTTTAAGGAATTCCAACTGGGGGCAGTGCTTGCAAAGAGATTTTGTTATGCAAGATGGAGTGGGAAGGAAACTGGTGCTAGACGGCAGACAGTATTTTTAGAAGTAAACCAGCAGACCTGCTACTCCCTGTGCATTAGAGTAGGGGACTTTTCAGTGGATGGTTATGGCTCCTGGGAACCTGCCGGAGGGTAGAGAGTTTTGCCCTGTGATCTGTTTGAATTTGCCACCCCTGTTTTACAGAAGGGAGCAGTTTGCCAGGAGAGAACGAGCAAAAGTAACACTATCACAACGCAGAGCAATCTTCGTTGTTTTATTGACCTCGTTCATAGTGAAGAGTGCTTAAAAAACAGCACCAGGCTATGCAAAATAGAGAAATGAAGTGAACTGCAGATAAAAGCTTGTGGCAAGTGACACAAGGGGATGGGAAAGGGAGGAAAGAAAAATAGCTCAAGCACCAGACGTATTTGCAGCCTGCGTGACGGATGTGCGATCACAACTAACAGGACAACCAGGAGAGAGATATGATCAAGAGGATTGTGAAAAGAGTAGAGGGCAATCTTGTACCGGAGGCAGCTCAAAAAGCTACCATTAAATGATAAATGCTCTGAGATTTGAGACACAACATCTGGCAAGTATGGCAAACCAGAGAAACAACTAAGTAGGCATGACATTTCTTCAGTCACCAGCAATCCAGTCAAGAGTAGCCAGAGAAGGGAGTGTTCTCTTAAATGGGAGTTTTTGAACCAGCTTCCAAAAACACAGAGCTGGCTACAGTAGGCTTTGAGGGTCTAGAACTCTTGGCAATAAAAAGGTAGCCAAAGGGCAAGGAGATTCCCATCATACAACCCTTTCATTCAGGCAGATCTATTTTTGGATGGTAGAATTCTCTCTCCCAAGCATGGCAGATTGCTTGTACACTGTGAAATGGAGGGACCCAGCTGCCAGGAACCCACAGTGGATAATGAAGAATTTAGCTCCCTGTTGAGGGAGGAAACACTGAGGGATGGAAACATTTGTATGTATTTGTATGTATGAATGTATGCATGCATGTACGTATGAAATGCATGCATTTTCCATGGTAAAAATCAGTGGATGTTTCTGCACATGAGCAGTGAGAATATTTTGGAGGCCATATTCTCAGGATAAGAACGGTTTCAGCTTAAGAACGGCCCTCCGGAACAAATTAAGTTCGTAACCAGAGGTACCACTGTAATAGCATATAGCAGACGTCAGCGCTTAAAAGAAATAACTTACTGCACTAGTATCAAGTATGTACAGCTATACAAATTTAGCTGAAATGCATTCTGAATGATGCACAGAAAAATTGCTTCTTGTTCTATCCCTCTTTTGCCCCTGCTCATCCATATCTGTACCAGCTTTGCATTACCACAAATTTCGCATCCATAACGGTGGCAGACACAGTAGGCGTAGGTCTACAATCTGAAAAAGTTTATACGGGGAAAGCAGGTATAGCAGTTCTTCTGAGCCATATAAGATTTTAAAGGTAAAAACTAGCTCTTTGAATTGCACCCAGAAAAAAACAACAACTTGGCAGTCAGTACAGTTGAGTCAGAATCGGTGCAATATGCTCATGCCCTCCTAGTTACCAATTTTGCTGCTGCATTCTGCACTAGCTTTTGTACCACCTTCAAAGGCAGTTCTGTGTACAATGCACTGCAGTAGTTGAACCTGGAGGTTATCAGAGCATACACAGCATAAGCCAGGCTACTCTCACTCACGTAGTGTCACAGCTAGCAGAAGACGCTGCACACCACTAAGGCCAATTGTCCCTCCAATGACAGTGCTGGATCCAAAAATAACTCAGGGCTGCACATCTGTTCCTTTAAGGGAAATGTAACCTCATAAACAACTGGATGCATTCCACTCATCAAGACAGAGGAAGTGTCCACTAACAGACTTATCTAGATTGAGCTTCAGTTTTCTGGCTCTCATGTAGTCCATTACCAAGGCCAGCACATTCACTGCCACACCTACGGGGGGTGGGGGCAGAGTTGCATGTCATCAGCATCTGGACAACAGCATGGGGGGGGGGATAAAAGCAAACCATGTAAAACTCACATCGGAGGCTTCATGGGTCTGAAAAACATCCCCCAAGCACCAATTCCTGAAACTGGCCATCCAAGCAGAGACAATAAGGAAGCCATAGTTAATGGAATCGGAAACTGTCAGGAAATCAAGGAGTCAACATGGACACACTCCCCCTGCCTCCCTCCCAAATGTAGGGGAACCTACAGGCAACCAAGGCAGTTTCAGTGCCAAAAGCAAGCCTGAACCTTGATTGAAACTGACCTAGGAAACCAGTGTCATCCAAGATATGACTGAAGTGCCAGGACAACTTCTTAGGCCAGCTTCCATCTACAGGCCAGTAACACAATCTGTGGGTGAATCACAGAATTGCAGAGTTGGAAGGGACCCCGAGGGTCATCTACTCCAACCCCTTGCAATGCAGGAATCCTGCCCACAGCCATCCCTGTTTGGGCTCGAACCACCAGCCTTCTGGTTAACAGCCAGACCCATTAACCCACTGCACCACACTCAGCATGCAGCAATACAACAATCCGTATAATATTGAAAAGCTACAGGCTTCCTGTTCTGATATCACCTAAGCTCCTTGTCAAAAGGCAAGTTTCATGACAGCACACCAAATGCAAAAAATAAATACAGAATATTTCATTTTCTTCTCAACTCATTCAGAGCAGCTTCCAGACAAGTTTCTTTAACCCTGCTCTATGTAGGCTCAGTGGCCCCTGCCAATTCCACAGCACTTTAGAAGATCATTGCTTTTGCATTTTCTGGTGCAGGGCTGCCATCTCCTGGAGAAAGCGTACCTTGCCACCTCAAAGTGGATGCGAGTGTTGTGAGAAACAGAGGCAAGAGTGGTGCTTTGAGAGAGCCAGGAAACATCAGTGCAAGAACAGGGATCTAACGCAGAGATTAATCACCAAGTGAGACCCACAGATCTCAAACTACTTAACAAGAAAGGTGAGGCAGGAAGACTGAAACAGAGAAAGAAAGAGAACAACTGATGAAGATCACATAGCAAAATCTATTTCGGCAGAGTAAATTATTGATGCAGAGAACTTAAAACTAAATGTTAGCATTCCACATTACGCTTTCGTCCACTCCAGCAGGCACCATCAGGATTCCCAAAATGCAGCTTTCCTTGAGATGGAGAAACAGAGGACAGATGGCAGACAGGACTACCTGGGTCAACAGTGACACTGTTTCCAAAGCAAGCAGATAGAGAGAGGAGAGGAAAATGCAATTATCCTGCTTCTAGAAGAGCACATTCGAACACACAAGCTACAAAGCTGCCAGCAGCGTGGGAGTCACACTGGGGAACAATTCTGAGCCACTTTACGCTCCAGTTCTGCTTTCTTTGCACAGAGAAATTGACCTAGTTCGTTAGGTAAGCTTGTGCAGTGGCTTCTTCCCTTCACAAGTGGGAGGAAAAAATATATACAGTGGTGCCCCGCAAGACGAATGCCTCGCAAGACGAAAAACTCGCTAGACGAAAGGGTTTTTCGTTTTTTGCGTTGCTTCGCTAGACGAATTTCCCTATGGGCTTGCTTCGCAAGACGAAAACGTCTTGCCAGTTTGTTCGCTTTTTTCTTAAAGCCGCTTGAAGAGGCGCAGTTGCGACGGACCGTGCTTCGCAAGACGAAAAACATCGCAAGACGAAAAGACTCGTGGAACGAATTAATTTCATCTTGCGAGGCACCACTGTATAAATCAGATCAGAAAAGGGGGAAAGAATGGTAAGGAAGCTAATGGAGGAAGGGAGGACAGGCTCTCTCTGTAAAACCCGAGTCCCTGTTCTGGAATCCCAAGGCATTACCTGAGATCAGCACCAGCAGAAGGTCCCCAGCTGTCAGGCCCTCGGCCAAATCCCGGATAGCGTTGGCTGCCTTCAGAGCTGCTCTGTCAGGAAGGTTGTGCTTAGCTCCTTCCATAACTTGGATGCGGCTCTGGGGCTTCAGCAACATTGCCCTGTAGGGGTTAACAAAAGATGAACAGGTTCTCTTCTGGCACATGCTTGGCCTACCATTGAAAACCCCTGCAAACAAAGAGCTACAGGGCAATTCCTTCTGAATGGCTGTGAGATGCCATCATTTTAATAGATCCATTGCCCAGTAGGCTGACAGTTGCTCGGCTCTGAGGCCTGACAGTGTCATGCCCTCAAGAGCTAGGAGGTCCTAATGAATGAAATTACAGCCTGATTCCAGCTGAACAACCAACCAGGGTGATCAAAAGCAGGACAAACATAATCACTGCCAGACCTAAGATGTGGATGCACATGCGACAAAAAAGCAACAGAGGGCAGTATCCACCTAAACAGGTCTGCTAGTGCAAGCACTTTTAAACGCTCAATCAAAATTCCTCTCCCTCTCCTTTTGAGCAGCCCCTAAATATGTCCTGGGGGTTCTCCAACTCTCTGGATTTAGGGGGCACATAGGGAAAGGAGGGACTTCTATTGTGCAGCCCAAAGTGCTTGCATTAATGGGGTTGTGAAGCTGGAGAGGCTGCTATTCAGGCATAACAATCCATTCTGCAGGGGCAAATGATCCCACAGCATTTCAGCTAAATGTGGCTGCTGTCTTGGATCTATCACAGACCTAGTTTTCCTAGGAAATACAGTACTCTAGGAAGCCCTAAGTAGCAAAACTGTAACACATCCCAAAAAACTACAACAGCCCTTTAACAACAAAACTAGGTAGGAGTTTAAAGTGGTTAGTCCACAGTAAGAAAAACGTCTGGAAAATTTCTCTCTAAAGGATCTACAGCGCACAACCAAAATGGTAGCATTTGTTTGTAACAGGGACATTCCTCTACTGTCTACTGTTTTAAAAAGCCTCTGGGCCTGGGTTTAGATGGCAGATACTTCTGATAGTAAAGTGAAGACCAGATTGTTCAGTACACAACCAAGAGTGAGGAAGAAGTTACGTCAAGTCAGTAAGGGAGAACCTTGAGGCTGCTCCCCCAGGCCTGGTTGTGTATTTAAATCACCCTCCAACAGGGCCCTGCTTCCTCACACCCCGCTCTAGGATTGTTATTATTTTAACAAAACGTGGACGAGAAATGCCCTTAACAAACCAATACCTCCTTCCTGTGTGCTCCAGAGTTTCTTGGATGCCTTGAGGAACACTAATGACTCCCCGGACGAGGTAGTCTCCAAGGATGTCCTCTGCTGCAGCTGCCATGCCCAGGACAGCTTTCCCAAAGCCGACCAAATACAAGTTCCTCCTCAGTTCAAAAGGCCGACCGTGCAACACAAGCCTTGGGCATTCGCCTGGCTCCAAAACCAGGGCCCTTTTCAGCATAGGCCCCGGCAGGACTCTGGCAATAGCGCTGCGGAATAAATGAAGCCCATGCTCCTGGAGGGTCATGTTGAGGGAAGATGCATCACGAGCGAAGCAAGCAGTGGAGCGCCAGCAACTTCTGCCAACAACAGGCCAACCCTTAAAGAGAGAGGCCATGACCCAAGTTGTTAACCAGCCGCAGTTTTCCTGCAACAAGGGACAGGGAAAATTAATATTTTGAGCCGCACTATGAAATCAGGGGGCGAGAAAGAGACGGAGGACAGGTGGTGGGTTTCCCTCCACTCCTAACTTACCCATCTCAAAGAAGCTCTGCATGTACTCTTGCCTCAGCCTCCACAACTGAAGAGCCTACTCACTACCCCCTGGGAAAGTCCAGAGGTCTTCTCGCCTACCCAATTTGATGGATCAAGTGAGGAAGTTAATAATTTACAGAGCAGGGCTTGCTTGAAAGTCATTTGCCTTCCATTAGGTAACTAGACAAACTAGATGAGGCAAGTTAAGCAGAACGCTATATTTAGAAAAGGACAGTATACCAAACTGCCTTCTCCCACACCAAAAGCAGAGTGGGGTAGACTGGAAGCCATTTCTCCGTGATGTTAGGGCTGCAAAGTAAGAAGCTGCAGTGACTAGCTAAGGAATGGAAAGGATTGAGCTAGCCAGGGAGCTCAGTCATTGGAGAATGAGGAAAACAACAAGGAACTTCAGTGTCCCCACCCAGTTTTGATCTGTAACCACAGCTACTCTACAGTGATATAACACTGGGGAAGGTAACTCAGCAGGGTCCAGAAGCCAAGAGTCACACATGGTGATAGAACAATGGAGTCTTCCTACACTGAAGCAGGGGTGAGGAAACTGTGGCCCACCGTTCTTGAGCACTGGCCACGCCAGCCGAGGCTGATGGGACTGGAAGTATGGGCAGACTTTGGTCTTTCAAATTTCAGTGGGGCCCTGTGCTAGGCCAAAATTTCACGTCCCTCTCTCTCCGCCTCTCGTTCTACTCATCATAGTTGCAATGCCCTGAAGCACCCCCAATGCTCAGCGCCCAGTGTGGTGGAACCAGTTGCACTGCCCAAAATCCGCTTCCATTGGGAGTCCAACATCAGGAGGGTGGCAGGCTGCTTGCCCCTACACCAGGGGTCAGCAAACCTTTTCAGCAAGGGGCCAGTCCACTGTGCCTCAGACCTTGTGGGGGGCCGGACTATATTTTTTGGGGGAAATGAATGAATTCCTATGCCCCACAAATAACCCAGAGATGCATTTTAAATAAAAGCACACATTCTACTTATGTGAAAACACCAGGCAGGCCCCACAAATAACCCAGAGATGCATTTTAAATAAAAGGACACATTCTACTCATGTAAAAACACGCTGATTCCAGGACCGTTCGCGGGCCAGATTTAGAAGGCAATTGGGCCAGATCTGGCCCCCAGGCCTTAGTTTGCCTACCCATGCCCTACACTAAAGGGTGCCTTTCAGAAGCAGATGAACTGTACTTCACCTCCTCCCCTTGACTGAGTTGTAGTTTCCTTGTCAGGAGGGAACAATAGTTTTGTGTTTCTTTTGTAGTATCCATCTGTAAATGAAGAAGTTGAACAGGTGGCAAAAAGACAGGCCCTGCTAGCTGCTAAGCAACAGAAGTCTCCAAAGGCAAGAAAAGCACTCCAGATTTCCCTCACCCAACGCTGTCTGGCAATAAATTCCAAAAACTAGATTCCGCCCCAACCCAAAAAAGAAATTCGTAAGTGCATCCGATTTTTAAAAATAGCAGCCTCCAGCCTGCACTTCAGGTACCTTGTGTACAGGGCAAAAGCACTGAGATATCATCCATAGACTGATGACACCTAATTCTGTCATCAGGCAATCTAGAAGCACCAGTGACAGTTCTGAAAACCAACGTCTGGAGGTCAGGGTTGAATGGATGATGACTAAATTGAGACAAGGCAATTACTATTTTGGTGTGGGATTCTCAGTGCTCTGAGGAGGCAAAAATGCTTCAGATAGGAAGGGGAGGGGGATACCGTTTACTGACTGGGCTTGCGTGTGGCCATGCTTCCTGACCTGGTATACCTCCTGGAATCTCAGGTTGCTGGTTTGGCAACAAGAGATTCCATCTGATATGTCAACTGAGCCCTCTCTTAGATACAGAGGATCTTGTCTATGTCACGTGTCCCTTTGTAACCTCCAGGACGGACAAGTACAACGTGCTTCACGTGCACTGCCCTTGAAGACTGTTTAGAAATTCAATTTCTTGCACGAGTTGGGAGGGGTGTGTTCAGCCAGTGCTTGCCAAGTGCACCAACTAGCTGTGTGTTCCCAAGGTATGGGAAACTGCCACACAAGGTGATACAAGGCTTTATAGGTTTAGAGCTATAAAGCCCTGTATGGTTCAGTTTCTTGGCTCCCACCAGCCACTTGGAAGTGAAATGCATGGTCTTTGAAGTCCACCTGAAAGCAATTTGAACACAAACTGTTTTGCAAAGGGACTTCAAAGGCAATGTGTCTTAGCATCCACCAGCTGATAGGCAGCGAGACCTCACTCTGAAGTCCATTTCCAAAGGGACCTCAAATGCAAGCCCTTTTTCAAGCTGTCACCTGTTGTCACGTGACTGAGAAGTGGGTGTTGTTCCACAGTGGATGGGGGAAGGAACAATCCTGCCAATCCCCCCCTCTTGTTTAGACCTTTTACATCTTTTAGACTCAAGGCTAGCAAGACTCTATCAATTTCCACCAGCGCAGAGGGATGATGTGTATTCCAGCAGCATCCTGAAGGCACTGCTTTGGGTGACACAGAGCAAGCGACACAGAAGACCAGGGAGCTTTATCAATCTGCTAGGGGAGGAAAGAGGTGGGAGCAACAAGCAGAAGACAAGGTGCAAGAACAAGCAGAAGACAAGATGCAAACCTCTCAAGGTGCTGAAGGACCCAGCCTGCTTCATTTCCAAAAAGCAACCCACAAGACCTTTTACTAAGTAATGTCTGTAGAGAGGCACGTGCCTGTATTCAACCATTTTTTACTCAGAGCAGCTCATTCAAATCAAGAGACCTAAATGAGCCATGGCCATTAATTGCAGTGGGTCTACTCCAAATAAAAGTTAGCTGAAAACAACTGGGCTCTGCCCTGAGGAGTTTTTGCAAACCAACTTGCAACAGTGGAAAAGACCACAGAAGAAGGGAAGGGAAAGGATGAACAGGTGAGGCAAAAGTAACAAGGGGCAAATGTCATGGAAGTCCCAGTGCATGAGCTTAGCCTTGTGATAATTTTGCTCCAAACTCTGGATGTGTGTGCTGTATTAGCTGTTTAAATCTATTGTTATCAGAGTGTACGTTTGTAGCATTTTGTCAGCTGCTTTGGTCTGCAAAAGGAAAACCAGGCTATAAACATGGAAAACCCTCATTTGCTAGCAGACCGAAAACGAGCACAGCTTACAGCTCCACTGAAGTTTTCCCGCGGGGAAGTGAATGGCACTTTCACAGCCGCCGCCCCTTTGCTTGTGTCTGCTACCGCTATTCCCTCATGAGCAAGAAAAGGAGCCATGGCAAAACTGAATTTAAGTTGCCTTGGAGAAAGGTTTGACTTTTTGGCAACAGCTCCAGCCAGGCCAGGCTGCAAACAAAGTTTCCTTGTTTTCCTGTTCCTTCATTTCCAACTTTGAAGCCTCTATTTGGAACGTAGTCCAGAAGCCCTCATTAATCTTGGCAGAGATTTGCTGAGAATTGCTTCTTCCGTGACAGGATTGCTTGGGGATTGTGAAGGGCTTAGATTAATCTCCTTTAAATGAAAACTTCATAAGCTGCCATTAATGAATAATGGTCCTAATCTGCATATTAATTTGAATAAATCATTTTGATATGTTCTTCTGAATGTTGCTTCTGACTATGGCTTGAGCTCCACTATACAAGACTGGAGATAGTTCCTACTTCCTTATTAAATCCACTGGAGGAGGTGTAAAGAGGTGTTCAAGTTAATTACAAATCAACGTACAAGCATATATTAACCGAAATGATTCACTGTACCTGGAATTATATCTATATAATATCCATTAAATCACCAGAAAGAAACACAACATTCAATAATGAACACGGATTAGTCAACAGTATCTCCAAAATCAGTTTCTCGGCCACCAGTGCTGGTTGGAGAATTGTCTTTATCATGAGATGTCCTAGAATAACTTCTCTCAACCTGGTACCCTCCAGGTAGTTTGGACAAGAATTCCCATCATCCCCACCCAGCATGCCCAATGGCCAAGGATGACGCTGGAAGGCAGCAGGTTGGGAAAGGCTGCCCCAGAATTACATTTGGCCCTCAGCTATTGCCATTTTGGTGCAAAATGCATTTAGGCATGCTAAATTCTGAGCCCCAACTGACCAGTCACATACAAATAAGGAACCTGTCCTATGACTCAAGGTCAATAGCCTTAAATCAGGGTAGGCAAACCGGTAGCCCTCCAGTTGGTTGTGGCTCTCCCAACTATGACCATCCCCAGACAGCATGGCCAACCATTAGGCCATGCTAATGTAGTTCACCAACATCTGGAGAATCAGAGGTTTCCCCACCCTGCACTACATGTTAGTAGTTTGGGGCCCATTCGAAGACTGCTTTAGACTCCTAAATGGTGACCTTCATACAACTGGCTATTTGTACCTTTTCAAGGCAAAGCTGAGGGTGCATTGACAAGGTATCTGATCAGACAACATCTCTCTCAGAGACTCTTGCCTCAGCACACAATCTGGCTTCCCTGAGGAGTTTAGGTGAGGTGAATGCCCATCTATGATGGCTGCTTTTTTATGTATTGGTTGCCACTTGAAGCTGTGGTAACGTCATAGTACACATATTGATCACATTACCTTTTTTTAGGTGTAAGTTTACAACCATGTACATACCACAATGTAAGATGTTACAATGGACCCTAAATATAAACCTCTGAAAAATTACAGGCCCCTGAAAACTGCCACCTGGTGATGAAAAGCAAGGAAGTCTGCAGAATTAATGTGAGGTAATGTAATCAGCATAGCTGGGCGGACTTAATTACAGGTTCACTCGCAGGGCATCGGGACCGGCAAAGGATGTAAACGATATGCAACCTTCTGTACCAAAGCTGCAACCTGAGATTCCAGGAGCTGCTGACATTGCTCTAAGGCTGTCACTCCCCCAAGCCCAAGGAGAGTGATCCACTCTTCTCTGCAAGCCACTTCTCAGCTATCCCAGTCTTGACAATCCCAAAGCCCATTTTTTACCCCTCTACACTCCTACCCAACTTGCCTGCTTGCACAGAATTCAGATCTTGTCCTGCTCCTTCGCCCGAGATCCTTCACCTCTTCTGACTCAAATACCTGGGCTCATGTCCCTTTTCCAGAAAGTTACCTCCCCCAAGCGTATAAACACAGAGCTCGAGGAAACTGAATAAGTGTTCGGTAAACTTCTCACATCCAGAAATATCTTATTTCTGTTTTGTTTTTGTTTTGTTTTTTCTTTTATGGAAAGATTTTAATGGATGTCATTTCTGCTATTACGAGGGAAACACAGGAAATGCCATGCCAGCACTGCGTACCGTGGCAATGTTCCTGAGGTTATGGGGAATGAAAGGTGGCAAGTTAGAATTTGGGGTGACAAAGACAATATTCTGGGTCATCATTTCCCACGTGGCAAGATGGGAAACGCTGCTGTATGAAGTTAGAGTCAGTGTTAGAAACTGAGATATGAACTGAGATACAAACTTAGGTTATGGGCGCAACAACGGAATGTCTAGGTGTACTTTTTTATAACAAGAATACAAAGCTGAAAATGAATGAACTGCAGCTAAAATACTATGTTCATTTTTCACACTGTCTAGTCTAGGGGTCAGCAAATTTTTACAGCAGGGGGCCGATCCACTGTCCCTCAGACCTTGTGGGGGGCCAGACTATATTTTGGGGGGAAATGAACGAATTCCTACGCCCCACAAATAACCCAGAGATGCATTATATAAAAGCCAAACATTGTACTCATGTAAAAACACTAGGCAGGCCCCACAAATAACCCAGAAATGCATTTTAAATAAAAGGACACATTCTACTCATGTAAAAACATGCTGATTCCTGGACCATCCACGGGCCAGATTTAGAAGGCGATTGGGCCGGACCTGGCCCCCAGGCCTTAGTTTGCCTACCCATGGTCTAGTCCTTCTCCTGCCCACCCCCCTAATATTCTTAAGAGGGTCTCTTCTCCAGTCTTCAGAGAGTAGCTGGAAGTGAGGAGGCAGAAAAGGTCCTCCTTTCCTTCCACTCTGCAGTCTTAATCTGAAATCTTAAGCGCAGTACTGTGCCCAGAGCTGAGAAACTCCTCACGCTAATGAAATACCCTGTTGCAAAATGCACCTAGAACAATGGGAGCTTTGAACACTGGTTAGAGTCACCTGGTTCCTACAGAACCAGAATATGGAAGCAGAGTTACTAAAGAGAAAACGCCTAAGTGAAAGGGATGAAACGGCTGTCTCACTTACCAAGGAGCTAAAGCCATCATTCTGGCATGGACGCTTTTATTTCCCTTATACATATATCTTGTTGAACTCTCTCTTCCTAGAGAAAAGAACTGATCAAATTAGTGGCCATAACACCACCTTATTGTGCTTTCAGAGGATGTCAGGGAACTGCCATCAGAGGCACGGGAGAAGGAGAGGGTCTCTGATTCTGCAGGGGAAGGTCCCAGCGTTAGAGGGAGACTCAGCTGGGAAGAAGGGGAAGAGAATGAGTGTAACACCAGGGATCCAGGAGAGCAACGGGACAGGGAGGTGCAGGGGCTCCAGGACTCTTCGTTGGAAGTTAGTGAGGAGAGCCCAAGCACCCCGCTGCCCACGCCCACCCTGCGCAGGAGACTCCCGCGCAGTGAGAGGCGGAGACGCTTAGGCATCAAACAACTCTTATGTTGGCAGCGCTTTAAGAAACGCCCACAGTCAGATTCTACGAGTGACTAAGAGCAGCCACGCTGAGATGGGCTGTGCAGTCCGGAGGGCTTAACCAGGCAATCTAATGCTCAAACGGAGCAGGATTACGCACGAGTAACTCCCAACCATTATAGAGGAGTTACCTTGAGTTACCATTTGTGCAGCAAAACAAAATATAAGACTTCTCATTAAGATTATTTAGGTTGCAAGCTGCATCTATGCAGCTGGGAATAAGTCTTGGTTAACTCAATGGAACTTGCTTTTGAGTAGATGTATAGAGGATCGGTCTATCAAAGTACAATCTGAGAGAAAGGCTTTGCCAACATTTCATTATGAAAAGATTAAACTTGCAGAAGGCAAACTGTGCTTTTCACATGCGCCTCATGCTATGAAGGCTGCTTCTACAAAATCAACCGAGTCATCCCAAGGCACCTTAAAGATTAACAAAAATATACATTTGCTACAGTGCCCCTAGGCTTCATTTTTGGTTTTGTTTTGACAGATTAGTGGAAATCACCTT
This sequence comes from Podarcis bocagei, assembly GCF_964188305.1. NCBI lineage: Eukaryota > Metazoa > Chordata > Lepidosauria > Squamata > Lacertidae > Podarcis > Podarcis bocagei. The sequence goes on along the minus strand of NC_138126.1, from coordinate 57,402,909 downwards.
CAAGAATTCATCACCATTTTTACTTCAGTTAACCAGGAAGAAGATTAAAAACAAAGCACCTGACATACTGTAAACAGAAAACATCCCTCAGCAAGGAACTGAGAGCAAAGCAAGATAATATGGGAGCAGCCCCAAATTTACATTTTTGTGTCAGTCATATCTAAGGGGTAAGAAAAAAGTGAGTTTCAATTGCTCAGGCAGTACATAGGTGTCAATTTTTCATATACTGTATGGGTGAGGAGAGCTCAACCCTGCCAGCCACCCCCATCTCACCATACTCTTCTTTCAAGCATGGAGAAGCTTTCTGTATTCTGAGCGAGGCTGGGATAAAAGTGCCTGCAGAGATGGAACACACAGTCACACAACAAGGACAGGGAAGAGAAGAACCTATCAGATGGAACTGTCACTATTTTTAATTCAGTTTGGGGTGAAGCACTTTATTTTACTTGCCAACAAAGAAAGAATTTTCTCATTCACTTTCTTAAATGTGACTTCCCTCATTGACACAGTATCGTCTGTTCATTTAATTATACATGGGAACTTTTTCTTTTCTTGCCAATCATCCCTACACAAGCCTTGGTATGACTAACAAAGACTGAATCACTTCTGTCCAAAGAAGAATATGTTACCCAAAATATCTCCAAGCAGGATGGCGCTATCAGAATATGCATGCTAGCAACTAACAATCCCACCTGACAGCAGTCAATCAGCCTAAGTAAGCAGCCATGATGTAAACAGGACCAAATGGTCACAGCTCACAGAGAAGTGTGCAGTAAAGTATTATATTTTATCCGCATGTATTAAGAGTCAGTGGGTGGAATGCAATGCAGTACTACGTTGGGCATGCGTGTGCAGAATGAGGTCTGCTCACGCAATGGGACTTTCCCCTCTCTCCTCCCCTGCATGCCTCCTAAACCTTTTCTGGGGGTTCCCTCAACTCTCCAGAGCAGATTTATGGGGTGCAGGGAGAGGGGAAATTCTAATACGTGAGCAGAGCTAACTCCTTGCATGCAACAACTTAGTTGAATCCCACCCAAGCAGGACAATCCAGAATCCCAGGTTTTATCTTATCTTTTATTTTTTTACTTTGGCAAACCCAGGGTTCCTCCAAGCATGCCGGTACCTTCTTCCCGCATTTTGGTGCCATTTCCAGTGGCACTCAGCACACTGAGTTCTTTATTAGAGGGAGCAATGATGCATACACTTGAGACAAAAATACACTATCATTTTTTATTATTATATTAATTTCTTTACCACTCTTCATCCAAGGATCACAGGGCAGTTTGCAATATAAAAACACAAAACCACAAACCTTGTTTATGTATGCAACTACAGCAGCTAGGATTCTTATCGCAAAGTTCTGGAAGACACCAGATTTACCCACACTGGAGGACTGGCAGACGCAGCTGATGGACTACATGGAGTTGGCAGAAATGACTGGCAGAATTCGAGATCTGAGCGAAGAAACAATGGAGGAGGACTGGAAAAAATTTAAGGACTATTTGCAAAAATATTATAAGTTGTTTGAATGTTAAGATTGTGTACGATTAAGAAACGTTATGCTTCTGCAATTTAGTTAAGTAAATGATAAAGTAAGTATTGATGGGAAAAAAAATGAGACAAATTAGAAACAAAATATTATGTTTATTAAGAGTGTTAAAACTAAATTACAAATTTTCAAAATTTGGTAACATAATAAATTTAAAGGTATAATAAGATGGGAAACAAGATAATAAATTGCTGAACTGGTTAGAACAATGAATGCAATGCCGAGAGGATGCGAGGAGGTCCAAAAGCGAATTGTCGAAGGACATTATGAAAATTTCTTAACTTTTTCTTCTTTTTCTTTTCTTTTCTTTATATATAAAAAATGTTTCTTGCATGTTGTTATGTAAACAAATCTGTTAACCTATGGAAAGAAACGCAATAAAAATTTTTTATAAAAAAACAAATAAAAAAAAAAACACAAAACCACATACCATATTAACAAACAAACAAAAGCAATCCCCTTCACCCAGTTTACAAAGCCGTAGAATATTTAATTAGCCAAAGGCCTGGAAGAAGAGAAATGTTTTGATACAATGGGCCAAATATTTTGGTTATAATATTCAATTTGATGATTGGGAAAAACTGTGGAAAGAAAATTTAAAATTTACTGCATGTACGGCGTTGAAGGAAAATGTCATGAAAATGTTTTATAGATGGTACATCACACCGGTAAAATTAGCAAAAATGTTTAAGACATGTAATAAGTGCTGGAAATGTAAAGAAAAAGAAGGAACATTTTATCATATGTGGTGGGAATGTAAGAAAGTGAAAAGTTTCTGGGAAGTGATATATAATGAATTGAAAAAGATGTTAAAATATACTTTTGTAAAGAAACCAGAAGCTTTTCTTTTAGGGATTACAGGAAAGGAAATAAGAAGAAAGGATTGTAAACTTTTTCAGTATGCAGTTGCAGCAGCAAGAATTTTGTTGGACCAGATATGGAAACAAGAGGAAATACCGACAATAGAAGAATGGAGAATGAAACTGACAAGACTATGCGGAATTGGATAAACTAACTGGGAAAATTAGATACGTGCGAGACCAAAAGTTCATCGAAGACTGGGGAAAGTTTGTAGAATATCTGAAAAGTGTATGTGATGTGCAAACAACGCTAGTGGGGTTTCAAGAAGCACTGTGAAAGTTGAGATGTATTGTTAAAAAGAAATAGAAGGGGGAGGGAAGACAAATGGCAATACAAATGAAGGGAATGTGTACTGGAGAGATAAATATGGATGATTGCCAGAGAAGCTGAAGGAAGTCCAAAAAGAGATAATTTGTCAAAATTGTATAATTGTGTTGGAAAATTAATAAAAATTTATGTGCGGGGGAAAAAGGAAGAAGAGAAATGTTTTTGCCTGGCGCCTTAAAATATGCAATGAAGGCACAAGTGGGGAGCAACTGCAGAAAAGGCTCATTCTCATCTTGCCACCTTCCAAACGTATCGTGGAAGGGCACACACAAAGACACTAATGCGACCATTCACAAGTGCAGAGGGCACATACTTGGAAATGCATCTTTATTTCAAAAATGACATATGAAGTAGCCTTGAAAATTGCAGAAATGTACAAAGACTTGGAAGTCAATCTAGTTCAGTGCTCTGCACAAAGGCAAAATCTCTCATGTTCGAAGTTGCAACTGATCAGCCAGTGTCATCCTATGAAAGCACACCCTAAGAAACCAACAAGAACAATCGCACCATAGGTAGCCGCAAGATTCAGTCTCTATTATGACTCCACTTGAGCTCGCCATCCCTCCCATAGCACTATTCCTTTTGTATTCAATCACCTGGATTACAGCTTGCTTTCTCTCAGAGGGACATACCGGGCAGGGAACATCATGCATTAAACATGTCCAACCTCTCAAGTGTGGGATATACAGCACGAGGAATGTTAGCAGAAACAAAGGAAGCTGCCTTACAGGAAGTCAGACCAGGGCTACATCTAGCTCAGCATTGCATTTGCCAGAAACAGGGAACACTCAGGCCCAGGGGCCAAATGCCAGCCTTTCTGATGTAGCCCTTGAAACTCTCTCCAGGCAACACACACTCCCAAGCCACACCCCTCACCACCCCTCATTTTATAGAGAAATAGCCAAGAATTCCAAGATATCCATTACCTTTTATCTTTGAGGAAGGGCTGTAGCTCAGTGACTGGCACTCACAGCACTCTAGCAAAATGTGCCGCTTGGTCCAAAACGGGTTGGTGACCCATGGCTTAAACCAGGGGTAGGGAACCTAAGGCCCGTGGGCCGGATGCGGCCCAATCGCCTTCTCAATCCGGGCCACGTATGGTCTGGGAATCAGCATGTTTTTACATGAGTAAAATGTGTCCTTTTATTTAAAATGCATCTCTGGGTTGAGGGGCATAGGAATTTGTTTATTCCCCCCCCCCCAAAAAAAAATATAGTCCAACCCACCACATGGTCTGAGGGACGGTGGACTGGCCCACGGCTGAAAAAGGTTGCTGACCCCTCGCTTAAACTAAATGGCACTTGCTCTTTAGGCTTTCCGACAGAAGACCTTCACCATTCTACAGGGACTTTAAACTGGGAAACAGCATAAGCTTTGCCACTGAGTGTGAAACCTTTCTAATTATAATCTGAGCAGCCTCCCAAAACAGGCCTTCTGTGTGATTCTGCTGGAGGCACACTGGTGTCAGGATATGACTTCCTAACTGGATGTGAGCCTCCAAAGGCAGACCAAAATCGAACTATGGTTTTGGAGACACTTGTCTGATCTAGAGTTGTGAAGGCGGGGCGGGGGGGGGCTCAGAAACATGGGGGAACCGCCTCTCCCATTTCCCGGGTTTTCACATTTCTAGTCTGATCCTAGACAGGTCACCCTTCATACTGCCAAGAGTGCCACACGCAGCGTAGCATGCCTGGGGTTATTATTTTTTTTGCAAAGCGTCTCCCTCCCTGCCTGGCGGCTGTATGTGGGCCCGATCCCAGTTCCTGATTACTAGCAAGGCAATTACTGGCAAGGCCCAGATTAAAGTGTGCACGGTGGGGGGGGGGCACTGCCAGAACCTGATTCTTCTACCGACACTGCAACTCGTGGGGCAGCCCCCCTTCCTCGCTTATTTTTATTTTTCTAATTTATATGCCATAGCCTCTCAGCGGTGTACAATGAGGGTGTAGCAAGGATGCATGACGAAAACCTGCTAAAATTAACAGCGCGAGCTCGTCCTCGTCTCCCGCCGCTCCCCGTTTCCCGGGTTAAGAAGGCAGGACTCGCGAGACTTGGCTATACCTGAAGGCATCCTGAACCTCCCCACCGCAAGGTAAGCGGGGGGCGGGGCTCTACACTCAACAGGGATTGGCTGGCTGCCCACAGAGGAGAACGTTCCCGCTCGACCGTTCTATCACGCGATTGGAACTGAGCGCCTGGAAAGAGGCCGCGCACGAACGAGCCCGCCTCTTCGCATCTAACGCTGCTGGAACGCCGGCTCCCACAATGCACCGCTGCCGCTCCCCCCCCAAGCCGCCTTTCAGAGAGACTCGCTTGTATCCCATGAGCCACTGCTCTCCCCCTTTACCGCCCCCGCACCTGCGCCTTTAAGGGTCGCCGCCTTCCGCCTTGCTTCCCTCCGCTGCCCCACAATTCCGCGCGGCGCGCTCCCCTCCTTTCCTCCCTCCCTCCTCGCAGGGCCCCCTGGAGCCGCAAAATGGCGGACACAATGAGTAGCCTCCGCCGCTGCTGCAACTGCCGCCGCCGCCGCCTCCTCCTGCCGCCCGCAGCTTGACTCGAGCCCGCCTGAGGGCGCCGTCGACCAGCTTCTCCGCCCCACCAGCGTCCCCTCCCCGCGGCTTCCTCCTCTCCCTACGCCGCCAGGCAGGCGCTTCCCGCTTTCCCCGCGCCCTCTTCGGCGCGCAGGCCCCGCCGGCTCCCTCCCTCCTCCTCCTCTCCCGCCGGCGGCGGCATGAAGCTGACGGACAACGTGCTGCGGAGCTTCCGCGTGGCCAAAGTGTTCCGCGAGAACTCGGACAAGATCAACTGCTTCGACTTCAGCCCCAACGGCGAGACCGTCATCTCCAGCAGCGACGACGACTCCATCGTGCTCTACGACTGCCAGGAGGGCAAGTGAGTGTACTGGGAGGGGGCGGGCAGGCCCGGGCAGGCGGGTGGGGGCAGAGAGAGAGGCTCTCTCTGAAGCCGGGAGGAGGCCCTTCAGACCTCTCGCACGTGAAGGGGAGTCAGTGGAGCGGGGGGGGGGGGCTTGAAGAGAGAAATTTAGAACATTAAAAATAAACCGGTTCTCGGCATCTGAGGATACTTGTGGAGGAGGGTGGCTTGGGGACCGGTGTGGGTGTGTTGCTGGCAGGACCGGCTGAAGGACAAGAAGCGCCTCGGGGTTGGTGGGATGCCCCGACTTCCAAGGAGGGAGGAACCGAGGGCATAGCCCCCCCCCATTTGTATCCCGCCGCCTCATCACACTGTGAAATCTGTGAGTAGGGCCTGTCTTATCTTCTAATATTCTTGGGAAAGTGCAAGTGCTCTATAAGGATTGGTGGTGTTTCCTGCCTTAGAGAAAAGCAAGTTGTACATCTTAAAGGAATCAGCTAAAGGGCCCCCCCTTTGGTTTGTCAGCCTAGATTGCTTAGAGCGTGGTCTGATAACGCCAAGGTTGATCCTGGTATGTGGCAGCTGCTTATTCCTGCATTGCAGAGGGTTGGACTAAATGATCCTTGGGTCCCTTCCAACACTACAGTTCTATGATTGGGTTTCCCCTCCCTTCCTATGTTGACACTTGTGCCCCCTAAGCTTTGTATTTACCTATGCAAATAAGCTGCTTGGTCCTAGGTTTAGGAGAAAATCTCTATGTTGATGGTGACTTCAACAAGATAGCATTATTGTGGGATCTTTAGCACATGGATGTGTTAGGGATGTAGGTATACTGGGGCTGAGTGGAGAAAGGCGTGATGTATAAAAACAGTACCTCAGTTGGAATATGGTTGTTTCAGCAGAGGATCATGAAGTGAGTCTAATTGTCCCGTCAGTAGCACCAGATATAATGCTGTAGAATAGATAGACTGCTAAGTAGCTGCCCTTTCATTTTTATCATTGTGAGAAAATGAAGATGAAATTATACCGGCAATCAGGTCAGACAGGACTCCATTTGTGTTGCCCTACTAAATGATTTGGTGATTATAAGTATTCTTGCAAATGCAATTTGCTGCTTCTGTTAGTAGGTTTCAATTAAATAAAATGCATTTATAAAGGTTTATGTTCAGTTTTCTTTCCTTCTCACTCAGTGTCTTGTTAAAGTCGATACAGAAAGCACCTTTCTTTGACCCACTTCCTTGTTTTTATATGTGAGACCAAAACATTGAGACAATGTGAATGATTGCCAAATCCTAGTGAATGTGATATTTTCAGCATCACACCTATAACAGAATTTTCTTCAGCTCGTCTACTAAAAGTCTGGTACACTAATAAAGTAGTTCCTACCCCACTTCCAAATCTGTGCTTCTGTGGGGTAGAGGTGTACCTAGGGGTTGGGCGACATTTGCCCTTGCTAGGGGCACAAAATTCACCCATCAGGCAGAATCCTCCTGTTATACTTGGAGTGCCAGGTCCTGCCTTGCTAGCTGATGGGATCTCAGGAGAGGTTGTTGCTGCTACAGGTGCAGGAGGGGACGGAAAGGGTCTTCAGAGCAGCTACCAGGCAGAAAACAGTGCAGCTGCCCCATTCAGCCACAAGGAGACATGTTCCTCCTGTCCAGGCAACCTCACCTGCTGCTCAGATTTGATGGGGGTGGGGGATACAGCTCAAGAGCACAAGGGACCCTAGGTATGCCTCTGCTAGAGGGTAGATTATAAGGGAGGTTTTTTTCTGCCAGAGGTTGTCTTCTGTTGACAGCCAACCACCAGTGGTATCGCGGAGGCAGGGCAAAGAGGTTTTCCCCTTTCCTGCTGTATCTAGCTTGCTTCACTTTGTTGGGGGATGGGTTGGGTGTTAGACACATTCATTTTGCATATTTAATCCATGTGGTCCCAGCACACAACTTGTGTGTGCTCCTCATGTGCACACACCAGATGTTGGGAACTGAAGTTGTGCATAGTCTCCACACAGGGAAAGGGATGACATGGGTATGGAAGACCCTAGACCACATCACATTTGGGTTGTGTCTGAGTGAGAGTTAGGGGGAAGGGTGCCGGGTGCCAGTTGTCATTTTTTATTTTCACCTTGCAGCTGTGTTATCACGTCTTTGGTACTACTGATACCATTACAAATGTAAAATGTTGATTTATGTTGCATTTTTAAGCATTTTGGACTGTGACCTTCCAGATTTTCTATGTATATCTTTGATCAGTAATGTGCAGCTGTGTTAGGATTGTTTTCACATTAGCTGCTAGATACCTTGAAGAATTAAGAAGGGAAACAAAATTTCCAATACTTTTAAAGACACATAATAATAAATTATTAAAATTCAGTGAGATAGGGTTTTTCAAAATAATTGTATTAATAGTATTTCTTACTATACATAGATATATAATCTGTCATTAGTTCTACTCCATGATTTATACTTTTGTCTTTTGTAGACAGAGTTCCCATATTTGCGGCTCTCCCATGTGGTGTAGTGGTTAAGAGCGGTAGTCTCATAATCTGGGGAACCGGGCTCGTGTCTCCGCTCCTCCACATGCAGCTGCTGGGTGACCTTGGGCCAGTCACACTTCCTTGAAGTCTCTCAGCCCCACTCACCTCACAGAGTGTTTGTTGTGGGGGAGGAAGGGAAAGGAGAATGTTAGCCGCTTTGAGACTCCTTAAAGGGAGTGAAAGGCGGGATATCAAATCCAAACTCTTCTTCTTCTTCTTCCCCTCTTGAAGTGTCTGCTCTTTTCCATGTATTTTAAAGTACTTAACTCCATTATCTGACCCTATCCGGGCAAAGTTTAGAAAATTGGCGGGGGGGGGGGCAGTTCCCATTCATTCTACTGCTGAATAGGAATCATGGTTTCTGTTTTCATTCTGAGAGCATCAAATAATCTTTCGCAGTCAACCTTGAGGATAGTGAAATCTTTGCCAAGAATGAAGCTATCTTTTCTATTAAAAAAAAGTTTCTTCTATTGAAACCCATATTATTTTTGCATCTGTCTGATTTAGGTTTAAAGCAATTTTTCAAATTTCAAAGGAAAAAATCATTTACTTGTTAAATTGGTTGCCCCTAGCAAGAGTGTCCAGAGCTTATGAAATGAGACATCAATGAAAAGCACACTCACATGTAATCAGACTATGTGTTGTTGTGTAGCTGCAAGCTTTATTTTCTCCTTGTTTAAGGCAATTCTTAGACCAAATAAATGCCTTTTTAATAATTGACTATCATGAAAGCAGTCCTATGATCTTGCATGCTGGCATTGGTGACACATACAGTTTGTTCCCTCCCTTTCCCCAAGGGGAGTGTGTATCAAGCCAAAAAGAGTTCCTTACCTTCTCACTTCTTTGTGGGCTCAATTTTATGGAACTCCTTTCCAGCTGAGGTCAGACAGCCCCCTTCCCTGTTGAACTACTGAAGACATTTTAATTGAAGTATTTTTATAGTTCCGACCAATTTTATAGTTCCATCAAAAAATTCCTTTTTGTGTATTATATTTCTTGTACACTGCTTAGAGGTGGTTATAGTTAAGCAGTATATAAATTGTTTAAATAAATAATAAACAAAAAGGGGATTTGGCCACCTGTTGTTGAATCACAGTTTACATGCTCTTTTTATATTTGTTCTTCTACTCTGTTGATTCTCACTCTGACCACAGATAGACGAATTGTAATTAAGTGTCCCACATTCACCTAATGCTTCTGTCAGTGTGAAGAGGACATAACATACCAGAGCGCAATGAATTTTTGAGTGCTAGATGTTATAGAAGTGGTACCTCGGGTTAAGTACTTAATTCGTTCCGGAGGTCCGTTCTTAACCTGAAACTGTTCTTAACCTGAAGCACCACTTTAGCTAATGGGGTCTCCTGCTGCCGCCGCACCGCCGGAGCACGATTTCTGTTCTCATTCTGAAGCAAAGTTCTTAACCCGAGGTACTATTTCTGGGTTAGCAGAGTCTGTAACCTGAAGCGTATGTAACACCCTTTCACTTAGCAAGAACATAATTTTCATTTCCCTACCTATGTTACAGTATCAACAAGTTTGAAAATAAAATGTATTTGTGTTTATTGCTTAAATACTATAATCTACCACTATAGGCCATGGTTTAGTGTTACAGGAGCAAACCACAAACCTGGGCTTATGCATTCCCAACATTCCTTTTGCTGTGAGAAGGATGAGCTTGAAAGCTTCTGCTTTCAATTTTAAACTACAGTAACTACAATTATGTCCAAAGTTGGGACTCTGATTAAACTCTCTAGCCATGGTTTATGATTCTTACTTGAATCAGTTGAATCAAACCAGAGATCCTGGAGTGCGGACAAGGAGGAATCGTAATTAAAATTAAAAATACAGGCATACTTTGGTTGTTGAACGCCTTGCAACTTGAATGTTTTGGCTCCCAAACTGCACAAACCCCGAAGTGAGTTCTTTGGAACCCAAACGTCTTCTGTGGCTTCCAATTGAGTGCAGGAAGTTCCTGCAGCCAATCCAAAGCTGCGTCTTGGTTTTCTAACATTTTCGGACGTCAAATGGACTTCTGGAACGGATTCCGTTCGAAAACCAAGGTACGACTGTAGATGCTTCTGACCACCCCTTCCTGGTGTATCCCATGGCTCATTCCTATAATACTAAAGTATAGTTTACTGGTACATTCAAAGTGACTTAGCCTATGAGATGCAGTATCTAGACTGGGTTTTGATGCGGAAGGCCCAGGTTCAAAATTGACTCATCCATAAAGTTCATAAGCTCCTGGCCAATATATAGTTTTTATGATGAGACAGATAACGAATCTCTTCTTGCAGCAGGCTACAATGCTTGCTTTTAAATTTCCTGAGTAAAGATTCAGAAATACTGGCATGACTCAGTAGCCAAACATGTTTATGACTTCCTCTGAACCTTCCCCTCCCCCACGTCTTCTCCATGTGTTATAGGAGAGGTCTTCTATATCGTGCTGAGCTCTGGGCCAGGCAAAATAAGTGCTGACTTGTTGTGCTACTTCTGCCTGGCTATGTGTAAAGAGCAAAGTCCTTTTGCATATGTTACAAGATTTGACAGATGTGAGGGAATTTCTTACTGTAGTGGAAGATTAGATCTAGGGCTCGGATTTGGGTTGTGTCTGCACATCATGCTAACCCATGGTTTAACATGATACCAAGGAGCTGAAGTAAGGCTTATGCACTGCCGCCGCCTCTCCCCTACCTCTGTGTAGCCAGAAGGAATTTTTTGACTGCATCTGGTTTCACTTTTCTCTGAATCTTTGCTTGCTGTGTCATCTGGGCCAGGATTTATTATAAACTCTGAGTGGTTTAACAAACCAGCTTCAGACACCATGGTTTGAAGTGAGCTTCTTTTGAATCTGACCAGATATTCATTGGAACTGTTTCTAGCCCCACAATCTCTTTATTTAATGGCTTACATTAGCATGTAAAAAAATAATAATTTGTTAGTCACAGTTCATTTTGTGGTAATCAAAGGTGACAGAAACAGCAGTCTTAAAATGGCAGTTGTCTTCTTTGAGTGAAGGTGTTCAATTGCTTTTTTAAAGGTTTTGATATGGCTAAGCGGAGTTCTTGTATGTTGGAACAAGTATAATCGTTCTTGTATTTCTTCCTGGCAGACCTAAGAGAACACTATACAGTAAAAAGTATGGAGTGGATCTCATCAGATACACGCATGCTGCCAACACTGTGGTGTACAGTTCCAATAAAATAGATGGTAAGTGATCTATTCATTGTCTCTGATATCTACCTGCTTTTTGGCAGGGATAGATAATAAATACTGAAGACTTGAGCAAAAGATTGGGCTTGACTACATTGAGTGGTTTATTTATTCAAGCTTTTAGAAGGTAAATGAATATTTTCCTGCACTTAATGTTTAATCTCTAAATTATTATTTTAAAGAGATTCCTTAGTCAGTTCTTGACTGAACTTTTAATCAGGGTGAAATGAAAGCCTGAACGATTGATTTGATGCAAGCTAAACATGTATGCAGGTGTCTCTTAATTTTGCTACTGGCTTATAGTGCATTAAAGTCCATTTGTGAGTACGATTTGATTTAGCACTGCACCTGCAAATGGACAAAGCTGGGCTCAGTGGGGGAACCCCTTAGTGCAGGCTTCCTCAAGCTCATCCCTCCTGATGTTTTGAGACTACAATTCCCAGCATCCCTGATCACTAGTCCTGCTAGCTAGGGATCATGAGAGTTGTAGGCCAAAAACATCTGGAGGGCCGAGGTTGAGGAAGCCTGCCTTAGTGCAACCAATTCTAGTAAAGCTTGATGGTGGTGCTGATTTAAGCTCCCAGTTGTTATTTTGTAGCCACATCCTTACCTGTCCCACACCTGTCTTCATATATATGCCATCAGGTGTGGGGTGGGCGGGCATGTTTGGGGAAAACAGCCTTAATTGCCATATTGGGTCCTGTGCCCGCAGGGTGGAGGTTTTTCGCCCTTTGTAGGGCAAGCTTCTAAAATTATCCTTTTTAAGTTCTGTCAATTTAAGCTGTAAGTACAAGGAATTTATCTATTTTGGCTCAATGTAGTAACACCTTGAGTAAAATAATAAAACTTTTGTCAAATTCAGCAGTTATAACCTAAGAGTAAGATGGTAAGATATTTGGTGTCCTTTAAAGAATAGTCAAGCTGATTATCAAGACATTAATATTCTGAAAATTATCTGAGAAGAATTGTAGGCATTCATACAGGGTAATAAAAGTATTATGAATAATATCTTGAGTTTTTTAATCTAAAGCTTAAAATTCAGAATATTTTCAGAACTGGCCAATCTTTCCGGCCTCTGCATAGAGGTGATACCACAGCAGTAATTAACCACATCCTTCTCTTGCTGGGTGTACAAAATTATGATATGGCTCCTTAACTTTTCTTTTTAAAAAACAAAATGTGTGTACATTCCTTGATTATGAAACAGTCCTCAGCCATGGTTGGCAGTGTTAAAGTATGCAGTGATATGGGTTTTCCAGAACCAGCTCGGTGCACTGGTTAGAGTGTTGGACTAGGGACTGAGAAACCAAAGTACAAACCCCACTCAAACCCTGAGTTGTAGTCAAGCCTAGTAATACTCAAAGTAGACCAATTGAAATTATTAAACCTAGGGTCAGTGTCAACTACCGTATTTTTCGCCCCATAAGACACACTTTTTCCCCTCCAAAAATGAAGGGGAAATCGGGGTGCGTCTTATGGGGCGGATGCCTGCAAGCCTCGCGCGCCCGGCAGGAGGTCCCACCGGGTGCGCGAGGCTTGGGGCGGCAGCCTGTCGCCCGAAGCACGGGGAGCCCTCGGGAGGGCTCCCCCTGCTTCGGGCGAGTGTCTGCAAGCCTCGCACACCCGGCAGGAGGTCCCACCAGGTGCGCGAGGCTTGGGGCGGCAGCGGACTGCTTGCGCGCACCTAGAAGCTTGGGGCGCGCTGACCTCAGCTTGCCCCAAGCTTCTGGATTAGCGCAGGGGTCCGCTAGCCCTGGGAGAGGCGCCCGGCTCTCCCACGCTAGCGGAGACCTTGCCGGCACGCAGAAGCTTAGGGCGTGCTGAGCTCCGCACGCCCCAAGCTCCTGGTGTAGCGCAGCACACCTGGGGGGGGGGAAATAAATTTTTTTTCCTTTATTTCCCCCCAAAAAATCTAGGTGCGTCTTATGGGCCGGTGCGTCTTATGGGGCGAAAAATACGGTATTCCATACTACTAGCAGAAGTCAGAACAATGACTTAAAGCTCAGTGGGTGGCCTTAGACTAGTTACTGCCTCTCACTTTAACTTACCTCACAAGTCGATGGGATGATAAAATGGGAGTTCAGGGGAGAACTATATGTACCTTAAGATCCTTGGAAGAAAGATGAGATATAAACAAATAAATTAAAAATAAATAATTTCCAAACCCTAAATCAATTGAGTCTGATTTTACATAATTGATTGTTTTAGTAAAAATAAGAAGTGGGGATTAGGTGAATCATGTTTGGGCTAGTTGAGGCTCATCTGCATAGCACTACCAGGGTTGCATGTAAACTTAGCCATTGAAGCTGTAATGCTGTATTCAAGCCAAAGCTTTACTTGAAAATACTTTTCGAGATATAACAGCTTGGCAACATACACTTCCTTACACAGGGCTGTGTCCAATGCTAGTCCTTTTCAGAGTAGACGTGTTGAACTTAATGGACGTTACTAACAGGGGAGGAATTCATTGTCGTATGAAGGATGTTGTTCTGTCAGCACTAGTGTTTTCTGCTTGTCTTATGGAATGATCTCCCCTCTTCTCCCACGACATGCTGTTCTTAGTGTTCTCCCACTCCTCCAGAGCAGCTTTGGGTGGGGTCCCATTGCTTTAGTGGGAGTCATTGTTCTGACTTCTGCTAGTAGTATGGAATAGTTGACACTGACCCTAGGTTTAATAATTTCAATTGGTCTACTTCGAGTATTACTAGGCTTGGCTACAACTCAGGGTTTGAAATTTAAAGGAAAACAAACACACACAAATATGTTTATATTTATTACATATTCATGCACACTTCTGAGGGATAGTGATCTACAAAATGTTAATCACAACTTTGAAACTGCAGAGTTTGACTGTTTTATGTGTAACTAATGAATTTTATGAAATAATGGATTTTTACAAATGGGGGGAAAACATTAGAAAATTTTTCTACCTTGCATCACTGATAAGTGCTTCAAAAGGTATCTATCTTGAATGTCTGAAGCATTTCAAGAACTCATACAGTATGGACATGTTCTTGGAAGAGGCAGGCAAGTCAAAGTCCTTTCCTGCAGGAGGCTTGCCACAATTTGTGTATTTGAATTAATATTTAGGTGCTTCTGAATTTCTGCTTGAACCAGCTCTGCTGATATACTCCTCTATGAAGAATGTCTGTTTTCAAGCCTAATTCTACCTGCCTGATTCCAGGCTGAGGTAGTAGTTTGTACAGTTTGAGGGTCTATGATACCACCCGGTACAGGAGATAACTGTACAGGCCACTGCCTTGCCTGGGACAGAGCTTTATCTGCTAAAACAAGGCGCTTCCTCCCTGCATTCGTTTGGTGCCAGGTAACTGTTGCTACTTAAAGACCATCAGTCTCTCTCAAATGTGTGTGTGTTTAAACAATAGATTCAGGAATTTAAAAAAACTGTGCATGGCAGTGTGCATGGTAGAGAGTTGGCTCTTCAGACTAGCATGTCTGTTCTGGGCATTCATTTTTGGCTTGCAAAATTGTTCTTCAAAATGTGGCTACGTTCGTCTGCATGTTCTTATCAGTTTCACTGGAAAATACTTAAGCACATTATTTTTCATGCGATTAAAGGGCTGCAAAATGTGTGGGTTCTGCATCCTTACATTCCACTTGGGAGTTGAAATTCTCATCTTATTTGCTCTCCCACTATAGTTTGTCTTTTGAAGAAGCTGACTTATTTACATCAACATTTATAAATATAACTTTGAGTAAAGACTGAGAAACAATTTTACAAGATTAGTTTTATTTGCTGTATAACTTACTTAACTGTAACTGGAGTACAAACCAAAAAAGTATGTTGAAAATACGAGAATCCGTGATCAGGGAAAAGAGACGGCGGAAGAAGAATGGAAGAAATTTAAAACTTATCTCAAAGACTACTATAAATTGATGAATGTTAGAATGTCGAGGTTTTCAGAAAGAAAGGGTTACAGCGATATAAGATTAGATTAAAGAAAAGATTAAGAAGATAGAGGTTGGAAAGAAATATTTAGAAGTTGCTAAAAATTATGGACATTGGGATGCAGAAAGGGGGGGTATGGGGGAGTCCGGGAAAAGAGGTTTATGAAAAAATGTTATGAAACTATACGTGTTTGTATGTCTTTGTATGTGTTTGTTTGTTTTAAAAAATTTTTGTAAAACCAAAAAAAAGAAAAGAAAAAGAAAATACTGATTGAGAAATACTGCAAATATAATGCAAGTGATCAATCTCAATGTTCTATTCGTGTTTATATACATGTTTAAGTATTGCTGTTTAGTAATCTTTTACTTGTTTACTTCTGTTCATTTCTTTTTATCCAGAAGTAGTTTTCAGAGTTCAGTATCCCAGAATTCTCATTTTAACTGCAGTTGTTGAGCTGAGGTGGTTGGCACTCGGATAAGGTTTACATGACTGCTAAATTCTTAACACAGCTAAAAGTTAAACAAACTGCAGGTAGAGAAATGGTTATATTTTTTAACAGAAAGTACAGTATAGTATTCTTACTGGCTCAAACCTAAAACATTTTCATGCTGGGTCATGCAAGTACTGTACTATTTTGCTCAGCTATGCCAGAAGACTGTAATTCGTGGCTTCAGTTTTAACCCACACAATAACTGTGTTTCAAGAAAAATAACTTTCTCTATTGAAATAAACAAACTGTTATTACTGGCCAGGTGATGCAGGGTTGCTGTATAATATTGTTTGCCTTGTTGATTTCTTGTAGATACAATCAGATACCTCTCTCTGCACGACAATAAATACATCAGATACTTCCCAGGACATAGCAAAAGGTAAGATGAGTAGTGCACTCGTAATTTTTTTCTGGTAAAGAAGCAGGAATAACGGTGCAGTTTGTTGAATTTTTATCTTGTTTAAATTGGCAAGAATGAAAGATGAAAAAATAGTTTTGTGTCATTTATTTTTATCTCACCTTCAGAGTTGTTGCTCTGTCCATGTCTCCAGTGGATGATACCTTTATTTCTGGGTCGCTTGATAAGACCATCAGACTTTGGGATCTTCGATCTCCAAATTGCCAGGTATTGAGTATTGGTTAATGGGTAGTCGGCATAAGGTGCACTGGAGGGCTGCTTCAGAATGTAGAATAGACTGTAGAGCATAGTATTCAATTCCACTAAAAGATGGTGTGTTGCCAAAGGAATTACAAGCCTATAAATCTGTTCTGTGCATCAGTTTGAGCCTTTTCTCTAATACTAATTGCCAGAATTTGTGGTGGTTCAGCATTGGAATCACAACTAGGGAGGGAAATGTTCACCTCCCCATGTGTTGTGGTCCCAAAGAACATTCTCCCTCCATGCACACACTTCTTAGTAATATTTTTAAACCTTATGCATGGTTGTTACCCATGCAATTATAGCAAATGTTCAGCCTTTGGGTATGTATCCAGTTTCTTCGTCAAAAGCTGCAACTCTGGGATGAAGAGAATTATTCTATTGATGAAGAGCAAGGTAGTTGTAGGAAGCACTGGAATCTGATTGGATATCTCTGTTACATTATTTGATTTCTAAATATATCAAGGACACAAATAAACATTAATTTGTAACTTGCATTGATATCTTAGCCTTTGATTTAGTAAATAAGGACCAGCTGTGGCACACAAGTTGGCCAGTGCTAATATTGACAAAAGGTTACTGTGACTTGTACAGACTCTGCATTAGAACACTACCCTGCAATTAAGAGTGTGCATTAATGATGTTTTAATATAAGCAGTTTCAATAAAAATGGGTAAAGGAGAGCTGTAGTTTGGTCCCACTTTTCATTTTTTGCATTAACAACATTATTGCAGAAATGTCTGCTTTGGTGGAATGAAAGATTTCAGCTCAGCTTTATTCCAATAACCTAGCATTGTTATCATGAAATAAGATAGGCTTAACTAACATTGTCTAAATTTGGATCACTGTAGGAAGTAATCAAGCACTCTTAGGTTATGTTTGCTTAAATATCCCAAAAATGTAAATGGCTGCTTGATAGCCAAATGTGTAAACACAAACAGGCATTTAGATACCTGCAACCTTTTTCTTGGTGAAATGTTAACTGGGAAATTTCAGATAGCTGCTGTCAAAACATCTGTTCAGATTCAAAAGCAGATAGTTCCTATTTTGAGTATTTTCTCTGCCAAGGCTTTAGGAGGAAAAAAGTGAGTGTTATGGTGCAAAAAATACGGTAATCTCTTAACAGTGTTGTGATAGAGCAATACTAGATATTGTGATATAATTGTTAATACATAGTTTTATATTTATATGCTGGCATTGCTTGCCACAGTAGTTAGGAAACTACATGCATACCTGTTAGTGATTCATCTTTGTTAATGATTCACATTTAATCATTCCAACTCAGTATTCAGAAATATAGTGGGCATGGTTATTATTATTATTATTATTATTATTATTATTATTATTATTATTAAATAATGTATAATGTATATTGTTGACTGTGAGAGAGAGTGCTTGTATTGTGATTTAACAGTAATAGAAGTAACACTTTTTGTTTTATGTGGAGTAATTTCTTTTAATTTCCCAAATTATAGGGATTGATGCATCCTCAAGGGAAGCCTGTGTGTTCATTTGATCCAGAGGGGCTGATTTTTGCAGCTGGGGTCAATTCCGAAATGGTGAAGCTTTATGATCTTCGCTCGTTTGATAAGGTATGTAATGTTCAGGTGCATTTGAGATTGTAAACATTCCCAAGAGATCTCTATAAACATGTCTGTAACAGGGGCAGAATTCCTGTGATTCAGATATCATGCATTTAACTCTAAAAAACAAAAGTCACACTCTAGATCTCTTAAAGTAAAACGTAATTTTTGTTAAGTGGTCCTGAGTTTTCATTCATGTTGGAAGAATGCCCTATCTGATCAGGGTCTATCTAGACCAGCATTCTTTGCCAGCATTCCAGTGACCAAGAGATGCTCACTGGCTCCCTTCAGTCTTCTCACAACAAAAATAATTTTGTATGACTGTGTTTGTGCAGGTTCATGTTAACTTTCATAAATAGAATGATTGAGATGGTTCTGCTATATGCCCTCATTTGGTTTTCTTTCTTGAAGGGTCCATTTGCTACCTTTAAGATGCAGTATGACCGAACCTGTGAGTGGACTGGTTTGAAGTTCAGCAGTGATGGTAAACTTGTTCTTATATCAACCAATGGAGGGTTCATCCGACTCATAGATGCCTTTAAAGGAGCTGTTCTTCATACATTTGCGGTGAGGCTGCTTTCCTTACTTTCTGGGGAGATCTCGGTCTTAAACATCCTTAGTTATAGGTGAGATGTACCGTAATTTTCGCTCCATAAGACACACTTTTTTTCCTCCTAAAAAGTAAGGGGAAATGTGTGTGCGTCTTATGGAGTGAATGCAGGCTGTGCACCTATCGCTGAAGCCAGCACAGCAAGAGGGAGAGCTGCGTAAGGGCACCCTTCCGTCCCTAATCCTGCTTCGCTGGGAAGGCAGCACAACAAGAGGCGCTGCGCAGCTCTCCCTCTTGCTGTGCTGGCTTCAGAGATAGCTGCGCAGCTTGCTCTGGCTTTTCAGGGAGGTGGGAGAAGGGACTGAGAGAAGTCTGTCAGTCCCTTCTCCCACCTCCCGGAAAAGCCAGCAAGAGCCACTCGGTATCTTTAAAGAGCCACGCCGAGCGAGCGTGTCTGCGGCTCTTGCTGGCTTTCCTTGTTTTTCTTCTCTAAAAACTAGGTGCGTCTAATGGTCGGGTGTGTCTTATAGAGCAAAAAAAAATATGGTATTGCACAGATCCACTAGTATTGTTTTAAAGATTTCTCAGCTGTTCATCTTTCAACAATCATTCTGTCTAAATGTTTATGCTACAGACATTTTTAGGAGGCACTATCAGGCGATTCTTCCATAAACCTATTACTGTTTGGTGGAAATCAGGGTTCAATATTGCAGCCCAGCAGACAAAGCTTAAACCAATAAGAGTGACAAGTGAGTCAATAGTGCAACTGAAACAGTAATTTATTAAAATAAAAAAATTCCTTCCAATAGCACCTTAAAGACCAACTAAGTTAGTTAGTAATTTATTAAGTAATTTATTAAGCAGACTACGCAATGCAAGTGTAATAGATAAAGAAAGCCGATAAAGCATGAATTCTTTACATAACAGCACTTGGTATTGCATTACAATGTCCTCCTACAGTCTTCTTGTTCATCTACTTATAATAATAATTTAATAATTATTATTTATACCCCGCCCATCTGGCTGAGTTTCCCCAGCCGCTCTGGGCGGCTTCCAATCAAGTGTTAAAAACAATACAGCATTAAATATTAAAAACTTCCCTACTTAAGACGTGATTATTCTAAGTTCCATAGTACTGTAGTTCATAATTAACAGTGGCCATCAATATCAATGGGTCTCATGGTCCTTTCTCCATCCTTTGAGAGACAAAGTAAGCCTACCCTACTCCTGTCCTTTATAGGTTTTTATATTGATCATAGGTGGGAACAATTTTTTCCATCCCCTTTGTTTACCCAGTTTTCTCCTGTAATATCATCTTAGCTTCTCTCATTTAGTGGCTTCATCATTCACCAAGCCACCAGACAAGACCTTCCTCATTCCCTTATCAGCCCAAGGTCTTGCACATGCTGCTTCTGTATGACAAAGGTTATGCTGAGCCAAACTCTTTTACTGCAGTAGTTCATCAAGGGCCCAGTAGTTCTCTAGGTCTGGCAGGACTAGATTGTCAGCACATCAGTTTCTTTTATTAATATCCCTTTAATTTCAAGTATATTTCAAATATTTACAATTTCTGCCTAATTGCCGTTTACTTCCCAAAATCTTCAATCACCCTTTTTAACCCAGGTAACTAAAGGATTTCATGTGTATCATCTTCTGGACTTTAGTGGATTCTTGCTTCTTAGCGTGAGGCATTGACTTGCTTTTCTTGCCTCCAAACTCACTTTTCCTTTTTCTTTGCAGGGATTTAACAACACAAAAGCTGTTACACTGGAAGCTTCATTCACCCCAGACTCTCAGTTTATAATGATTGGTAAGAGAGCCACACTCCTTTATGTAACTGTGGAACACCAAGTTTGAAAAGTAATTTCAGTGTCACTTCCAATGCAGCCTATGGCCTGAAAAGATTTCTGCCCTTCTTGGGTGTATCTGGCTGTTTTGTATATATTGGCTGTGCCATCAGTTGAAAATCAGTTGGGTTGCTTAATTAATTGGTCTCCTGTTGGTGCTTCATACTAATATTGCATAATCCAATTTACAGGATCAGAGGATGGGAAGATCCACGTCTGGAATGGAGAGACTGGAATGAAAGTAGCAGTGCTAGATGGGAAGCACACAGGCCCTATTACCTGTTTACAGTTCAACCCAAGATTTATGACCTTTGCCAGTGCATGCTCCAATATGGTAAGGAGACAATATGTTTCTACAGAACCCCAGCCAAATTGAATATGTGCATGCTTCGGACAAGACATACTAGAATCACACTGATTTTTGTTTCTTCTTTCAGGCCTTTTGGTTACCCACTATAGATGACTAATTCCGGATTCATCTTTTCCATTGGACAGTTTTCAAATTGTACTGACAGCAATGTATTTGTGAAGACTGTAATAGAAGTACTGGGATTACATCGCAGACTTGAATGCTCCCATGCAGCACATCCTATTTATATTTTGGTATGCCAGGCTCTTTGCTGCATCCCTTCAAAAGGATTTTTTCATTTGGCTGCGCACCTACCAGTTCAGGAACTTGAGATCCTAGCAAGTATCGTCCCGAATTGTAGCAGAGCTTTGGTTTAATATTGGCACAGCAAATACATGTTGATACATCAGTCCCTTTTGTTTTTAAGTGAGGGTTATCAATTGTAAGCTCCTAGGATTCTGGGCTTGTTGAAAAACAAACTTTCCAGAATGTTTTCTCTGTTCTGAAATATCAACAGTAAATACACTCTGCACTCCTTAAGTGCTTCTTCGTGCCACATAAATCTTTGTGCCATATATACAGCAACTACCCCGTTCTTGGAGAAAGCTTCTTGTGCTACTATTACTCCCATGAGACTATAGACATTTTGGATTCCTTGACATGGCACTGTCAAGGACATGCAGGGACTTGGAGTGGATGATCCTAAGCAATAAAGAAGTTTTCAGCTGTAAAATGCATTTAAAAACAGACTGGATGGAAATGCATTCTCTGTACCCCTTTCAGTGTAATTGCAACTGATTATGTAAATATGGGGAGGGGGTGGATGGAGCATATTTTTTTACTTTTAGATATTAAAAAGTAACATTTGGACCAATACAGTATTGTGGAATTAGTCTTGGTTCTTCACCTGCCTTTCACACATCGGTCTTCCTGTTCTCCATACTTCCATTTCATTCCTCCAAGGCTAGGCACAGCTTGTACTGCCCCCTTCCCTAAATATTTCCACCCATTGTGAATGGGGTCATTCTGTTAGTGCAAATTTAGTTAACTAACTCTGTCAAACTAACTTGACGGGACTGCAGAATTTCCAATTTGTTTCCAGCTTGTTTGCTTTCTTGGCCTGTGAGTCCTTTTGCTGAAGAATGAAGGGGCATGTAAGTAAGCATGTAATGTGGCAACAGGAAATGAAATCAAGGTCAGCTGTTCTATTATAGTGATGTGCATCTGGGCCTACTGCTTTGTAGTCTTCACTGCCAAGTACTTAAAACTACTAGCCTGCACATTTCAATAATTATCATCCAAGTAAGCACAATTTCAGTGCTTCATTCTCTAGTGGTTTTGAACTCCCATGAAACCCTCACTCTTAAAGCCACTAGCATTTTGATACGGAACCATGTTTCCTTTGGCTATGTCCTGGCTTTGCTAAGTGTTGTTCACACCTTTGGAGAACTTTCCTCTGCATTTAGAACATCCTCTGGTGGTACATGTTACAGTACTGCATCCCAGGCATTCTCTACATCCTCCACAAAGAGCTGCTGTGCAGGAGCCGTGCTGAGGAATGTAACATTTTAAGTTTGAGCTGCTGGGGTAGATAAATCCAATTGCCTTATTATTAACTAAATTGTATGGTTTTTTGTTGTGTTTGTGTCCAGCGGTTGCTCACTCTGCAGAGATAATGGCTGGATCTCTCCTGAGCCTGACAAAGTTCAAGGACGCAGGTAGCCACAGCTCAGGGATTTGCCTCAACTGCATCAGCATGCAACCTCCTGGCTTCTTCTGTATTAATTCACAGTATGGCAGCACTAGCAGGACTGTCAGATGCAGTGTTGAGACCCAGGGGCAGCACTATTACATCAATTATGTTCTTGGCAGTAGTTCATTGGCATGGTGCTGCACTGAGCTGCATGTTCTTTTCTACGAGCAGTTCAGTTAATTTTTTAAATCATAAAATCTTGCCCACTCTGCTACAAAAAGAGAAGTCAATGAGTGCTTTACTTTTTACCTTGAGTAAGCTGCTACTCTACTGAAGCTGGTTCTCAGTAGGCAGTGGAGTGTAAGTGTACTTCGTACTGCGTTTACTTTTGCCGGGAGCTAGTTTTGATCAAACCATTTTTTAAAGAAAAGCACTGTTTGCAAATGAACTCATATTTGTTAACTGTATTATGTATCCTAAGTTACATGTTGCATTTTGTAAACCTGTATTTGCAGACTTTACAGATACGTTAAAGTCAAGAATAAATTGCAGTATTAGACACAAGGAGCACTGCTGTCCTCTATTAACTTTGCCATGTAGTGTTCCCACCATGTATGTAATGGATGTTTCCTGGCTACAGTATTTCTTCACTCTTGAACATACTGTATCCTTCCAGCAAAGTGTGCAAGTCATCAATTTTTCCAGAGTTACCGAAGCTAAAAAAATGCATCTTCTGAAGCAGTTGCTAGATGTTAAGATAGATAAACATTTTATGAAATCTACTGCACTGCCAGCAGGTAAGATTCTAAGGCCTGTTCAGCTTTGAAAGTGACCCTCAAACCTCTTAACATTTTTTTTTTAACATAGGTTTATTGGCCCTAAATGTTTTACACCAAGAAGGGGGAACCTTATCCCTGGGTGACCAAATGTGGCCTTCTAGTTCACACAACTTCACTAGAGTCCAGCTCCCACCATTTTCCCAAGTGTTCTTGATCTGTCTTGCCTAGATGGAAGACTGAGGGTTGTGCAGCTAATAAAAACCTGACTGCAACGTAGAATAATATATAAAGGGAAGAGTCACAACTGCTGCTCTGACCTATTTAAAACCCCCATAAAGTTGCCCATGAGTGAATGTGGCCCGTGGACTGAAAAAGCTTTCCCCACCTGTTTGCAGATAGTGTATTAGAGAAAAGGGAACACTGTTGGTCAAACAATTCTGGGCAAAAACTTGGGTAATTTGTTTCTGCTTCTATTCTATAAAAATACATGTTTGGTTTTAGACTTTTATAGCATGTAGGTGTATGGTAGACAATGTGTTCAGCTTTAATAATATGCATGCCTGTTTGCTTACTCTTCCACCTGGACTCATTTTTTTTAAATATCTGTTAAGTCTGAAGCAAAAGTGGTTCCATATGCAAGCTACTGTCTTGGTGCTTACAACTTACTCACTTTTAACTCGCAGCTTCATAGCTCTATAGAGTATTGCCCATTTCAAAAGAGATAAATGAGGATACATTAGGAATTATAGTTTTAATCAAAGATTGAACTTCACTGGGTATGTGAGCTAAGGCTGCAGTCTCATGCAGAAACAAATCCCATTAAAACCTGACTGACTTGTCTAACAAGGAACAGAATATGTGTAAAGTTGTCATGAAATGCTAAATACAGCGTTTGTACAAAAATATATTGTAGGTTGATTTTACTGTTAAACCATGTATGCTGTTTGAAGAGAAAGTATTGTACCTGTAGCAGACAAGACTGTGATCATCTCCTTCTGCCCCCTTCAGTTTTCCTTTTCAAAATGGCACTCAAAATTGTAGGGTTTTAGAAGCTACAGAGTAGTTTGAATCCTCATTGGCCCATATTGATGGTTTGTTATTTTTAAAATAATGTTCTGCCTTCTAGGTATGCTGGTAAGAGGGGAGGTAGCAATATGCTTTAGTTAACCTGGGGGTAGTCAAGCTTTTTATACCTACTGCCCACTAATGCATCTTGCTTGATGGAAGGAGGATTCAGCTTGTGCTGTAGAACCCCCTACCACCCACCTAGAATCCTGAAACGCCCACTAGTGAGCAGTAGGGAGCAGGTTGACAACCCCTGGGTTAACCTATCTGGCTTGGGTTTGCATTGAGATGGATGTGCAATGAAGAATTGTTCTGAGGCATAGTGAGGATGTTGCACGTTACCATAGCAGCCCCATCCCATGTTAGCTAGGGCTGTTTAATATGTTTTAAGTTTCCATTTGCCACCAATGGAAAAAGCAGGATGCAATCGTATGAGACTATCTTATGAGAAAGGCCAGCTGATTCTGTTTATCTCTTTGTTAAAACAGAAATAATTAAATACATTATGCAGCTAGATGGATTCTCAATTTGGTGTTTTTTTTGCTGAGTTTTACTGCAGGGTATATCTGTCAACTTGAATAAAGTTGTACCATTTATTTTAAAATAAAAACAATGTTTTATTGCATTTAAAAATAACCATGTTTAAGTCACAACAATATACAAAATTATAAACAAAATACAAGCTTGTCTGACCTTAAAAAAAATTATTATTTTTCTAAGTGCTCACCATGTACCAGTACCTCAGCTTCAGCTTGATGTTTTGAGGCGAAACTTGGTAAATACTGTATTTAATACAGATTCCATTAAAAGACTGGGCAAACCCCTGTACAGAATTATTGCATGAAAAGCACTGGGACTTTCAGTTAGTGGTTTGTGGTCATGTTTTCAGTGTATTGATGTAGCTTAACATCTTGCTGTAACTTCTGTGAGCCATGATAGAAGCTGTTTAGCTTGGTACATTTTGTAAGATATACAAAGTTGCTGCTAAAATCCCATTTAAGAATAAAATGGATTAAGTTCACATAAGTGGCAGCAGGCCATTTCTTTGATACTAATGCTATTGCAAAAGAAAGTCCAGAGGGAAGCTTCCATCTTGCTCCACTTACTGAGTTAGAAAAGCTTCTTTAAGGAAGTGGGACTTTACAGCTGCCCCAAGGGAATGACACCAAAACTGTACAAGTTGCGTTTTCTGCATTTGCTTTCCAATGACAGTGAAAAGTTGTTGTTTTTCCACACAGCAGCTGTTGGCCTGGAAATGGTGTCACTAATAGCAATAATACCATCATACCATAATTAACTTGCTCAGTAGTCATGGGGTGTTCAGAATTGTGTTTGCCATTCCACTGTTGTACAGTGGAATCACAAACACAGAAATGTCATCATAAGAAGCAGGCCTGTTACTGCCCATAGTCCAGTAGTATCCATCCTTCTTTCCCCTTGCTTTCTGCACCAGGCACTTGGCTAGTTCTGTAAACCTATAAAAACAAACAATTACTTGGTTATCTCCCAAAGCAGTGATTACCAATGCTAAAGACAGGTGAAGGATGAACTACAGTACTTAAGGCACTGAGAGTTTGGTTTACTGTTCTGGTACTGCTGCCCACACACTACAGTGGAAGCAAACCGCTTCAGCACCCAATTTGAGTCTTGAGTACTGCCAACAGCTCTGGTTAAATAATTCTCTAGCAAAGCAATCTCAGCTAAATGTAAAAGGAATAGAATTTTGTCAGAGTAACTCTAAGAAGATAAGAAAAGGGTGTTGGTTCAGGCTAGTGTCCATCTAGTCCAGCATCTTGTTCTCTCAGTGTCCAACCAAATGACAGGGAAGGCTACAAGCAGGACAGGAGTACAACACTTGTCTGCCCACCAGCAATTCCTAACAATTTTGAAGACTTAAGACCACACAGGTTAGCTTCTTGTTGCCTTTACCTCTGCTTAAAATGCTTCTCTGTACATCAGTATCAGTTACAGAGAACTTCATTAAGTATGAAAAATGTTCAAAATGTTTGAAAACCAAAACTCTGCTTCTGATTGGCTGCAGGAAGCAGGACGTTCAGCTTCCAAAAATAGTTCGCAAACCGGAACAGACACTTCCGGGTTTGCAACGTTCGGGAACCAAAACGTTCTGGAGCTGTTTGAAAACCAGGGTACAACTGTATAGGTGATCAAGATAACTCAGCCTGAGAAAAAAAACTCCCTCACAGTAAACATGCCTGGGGGGGGGGGTAGAGGCACCCACATGGTCTCTTATACACATAGAACATACGCCTCACAGAGGCTTCATTTTTCAGTGTGCAAAGATGAGCTAGCCACTGCTTCATTCTCATGCAGCTATTTCCTGAACACCTGAGCGATGAGGAAGATTGTGGGGAGGTTTCTCTATGCTCCCCACATCTTTTCATCAAACAGCTGACTGCAGTTCCTGGTAGGAGGAGCTTGAGAAAAGAGGCTTTGTGGGACAGATCTGGCCCACGGACTGCTATTTCCCTACCACTGCTATGCCAGAACACATGTCAACATAAGCAAAAGCAGAGGTGTGCATATTCAAATATTTTCCAGTGTGTTTCATTCCCCAATTTTTAGCACAAAAGCTCTTCAAATATTTTAAGTTTGCCAAGGCACCTACAAAATTGGTATTGTCAATGCAAAGAATGTGTGTTAAGAAATCAAGACTCGTGGCTCCCATATTGGCTAAAACTGCTAACATACCTGTATGAGTCAGATGTGTTCTCCTGGACAAAATTCCTGACAATATGAGCCACGTCGTCATTGGACATAACATCCCAAAGGCCGTCAGTTGCCATGATGAGGACATCGCCTTCCTTGATGTTTTGTTTGGCAAAGTCTAATACTTCAACCTAGTCAGAATTGACGAAAAGATGCAAGCTTTCTTAACTGCTATCCCCAAACAGCTGGATGTTCACAGTCTCCCTAGAGAATGGTTTAAATGAAGAGCCTGGAGTCCAGCAACTTGTGCTGGCCATGGCTCTGCCACACATGCTTTAAATACATGCCACTATAATAAGGGCATACAAGACAAGGCCTGCTAGATGGGACCAAAGGCTATCTTCTAGCACAGCATTATTTTTTTCTAATGGGGGGGGGAGCCTGATGTTCCTGAGAAACTTAGATGCATAGTATGGATGCAATAGCTCTCCCCTGTTGACAAACACATCAGTAGACCCTCAAAGTCAGTATACGCATGCATGTCTAATTGGGTTCCTAATGACGAGCTACCCATTCTGTTTAGGGCTGCAGCATTATATGGACCTACGTTTTTTGGGGTGGTTTTTTAAAATAAAATAATCAGGCAAAATACTAGAAATAGTGACAAAGCTGAATTATCTTTCCCTGAAGATATTCAGAGGACCCAGAAAGGGGAAGGAAGCTGAACTACAATGTAAACCCATGGCTGAAAAGACTTAGTGTGTTCTATCAATTTCCTACCTTTGGAATGCAGGACAGGAAAGGCTTGACTTCAACGTCTGTTTCAGTAACTCTCAACTGATGATCTCCCAGGCCTCGTGAAACAGCCAGGGTGCCTAGCAAGCGAGCCTAAAAAAGGATGAGGCATCAAGGAGTGGAAGAGAGTCACAAGCATAGAGCCAGTGGTAATTTCAAGTAGAAGTTATTTAAAACATTCATCTTTTCAATGTAATATTCACAACAGATCACCATACACGTTTAAACACAAAGAACAATGTAATTAAATCTAAAAAAACAATGTTTCCAGCAGCAGCACATTTCTCAAGAGCCACATAAAAGCCATTAAGCATCAAGAGCTTGGGAATGCAATTTTGTTTTTATCTGGTCCCTAAAGATAATCATACTTCTGTGCAATATTTTACATGTTGAGCATGGTTCCAGCTATGGAAAGGCAGCATACAACTAAAATTTATGTATGTATGCATGCATAAAAAACAGTATAGGAAGGACGCACTGGCTCTTCCCGCCCCCCCCTTTTTTTTGCTTGCAAGGGCCCTGCAGGCACACCTGTTTTCCATGTCCATGGATAAGAGGATACTTGAGGTCATCTTTTGCTACTGTCTTGTATCCCCTGAAACGAGAAAGGTCATTTTTGCAGTCCTTCTGTCATAGCATAGCCACAATCCAATATGAAGATAAACATGTTAAAATGTACTAAATGTAAAACATATTACTCTGTGGCTGCAGTCTTTGTATATAAATGTCCCTTTAATGCAGACATGTTTTTCTACTAACTGCAGTACTCCGTTACACAAGGAGGTTCGCAAGGGTGTACGCGAAGCCTGTAGCACAGCTAAGAAAGTAATCAGTGACGTCAATCCCAAAGCCATTTCAGAGCACAGGCCTAACAGGCGGGTGGATTCAGAATTGCAGCTCAGATCTCCAGAAAGCACAGAACTGCAGCATTGGAAGGGCTTCATCTAGTCCAACCCTCTGCAATGCAGAGATAATGCAGTTGTCCCACAAAGAGATCAAACCTGCGACCCTGGCATTATCAGCCCCATACTCTAACCAGAAGCCAGACTACCATTAATTAACACCATTATTGAGCGGCTTCCATCTCACATTTATGTTAAAAAAACAGCTGCACATTACTGAAGGGTTCTTGGGAGCAAGCTTAGGCTGACAGGGAGGCTTTTCTTCAATCCTTTGAGGGATTGAGAGACAAGAGCAGTGAGACAACCACTGTATCTCAGAATTTGATGTTGTCTCCTCTTGAAAGCCAAACACCTTTCCCTCCTATAATGTAAGCCATGGATGGGCAAACTTGGACCTCCAGATGTTTTGGGACTACAACTCCCATGATCCCTAGCTAACAGGACCAGTGGTCAGGGATGATGGGAAATGTAGTCCTAAAACATCTGGAGGGCCGAGTTTGCCTGTGCCTGATGTAAGCCATCCTGCTGCCAGGTTAAGAAAATAGCATGGCTGAAGCAGATAGGCAACTAGAGACCAATAAGGGGAGAGAGAGATGAAGGGCTACCATGCAGAAAACAGTGGCTGGTAGTTTGCTGCTCCAAAGGGCAAGACTAGATTAAGTGTAGGACTGGAGAGTGTAAACAGCAAGGAAGCAGATTTTCAGCTAAAGACTAGAATAATCTTCCTAACAACTAGAGCTGTTTGACGGCAAAATAGATTGCCTTGGGAGATTGTAGATGCATTTAAGCAGGGGCTGGGTGGATGTCAGGTGTTACAGGAGCATCCTGCCTTGAGCAGAGTGATGGCCTCCAATGTCCTTTCCAACACAATTCCACCACACAAACACTGCTCATCAAGGGCATCCTCTTATCCAAGCCAAGAGAGGCTTGAGTGACTCACCAGCCTTCCATTGAGTAATCTCGATAAAGGACCTTCTGGCCCACATCATCTCCTCTCAATCTCCTTGGAAACTCAAACCGTATGAATTCATCTGCCAGAAGCTCTGGGTACATGAAAGCCTGAGAAGAAAAAGAACATTCAAAAATACTTAAAATGGAAGCATCATTTTCAGGGGAATGTGGGAGAGAAAGTGGGAAAACTTGTGTTGCGTATTCTGCCATTGCCAAGTCCCTAATTATCAGTGGCATAATACTCTATTTCTATGGAGAATGGGAATAAAAATCCTTAAATCACTGGTAGAATATTCTAATTTCAAAATTAAAACTAGGGTCCCAAAACCATAAAAGCAACAGGAATGATATTTGCAGGGAAACCTGTTTCCTTACAGAAATTGCTCCTCACTGGATATGAATAAAGGTCTGGTAAATCACCACTGTTTGTGCAGTCTAATTAACATTATTCTGAATGGCAGATTATAGATCTATTCTATATAAGGCTATACTCAGACACTTAGTACTTCATACCACTTCAGTGCAACACAAAGCAAGAGTAGTAGCGATATCTCAGAATGAATCTACTCTGCTGTTCAGAATGACCCTACCACTCATGAGAGATGGGTAGTGCAAGACAGACATGTTGCCATTAGAAAATATGCAGAAAGGTGTGTGTTTTTCTTACCAGGTGTTGGATTCTCTGCCTCTCTGTTTCTGGAGTGAATTCAGTACTCAGGGGGACAATGCTTTGTTTTCGAACAAGGAGTGCCCTACATAAAATAATATAAAAACTGAGGTTAAGTCTTTCAAGTGGATTTCTCTCATTACATTTTTCAGACATAGGAATAAGTTGACAGATGTATGTGATTGTTGCTATACAACCAGCTTCTTTAGTAAGACAGGAGGTGGGGAAGAAGATCCTTTTTGGGCCAGCCCAAGAATTCAAGATGTGTATGCCACCACCCTACAAGTACAGTGGTGCCCTGCAAGATGAATGCCTCGCAAGACGGAAAACCCGCTAGACGAAAGGGTTTTCCGTTTTGGAGGTGCTTCGCAAAACAAATCTCCTATGGGCTTGCTTCGCAAGACGAAAATGTCTTGCGAGTTCCTGCGGGTTCCCCCCCTTTTTTCTAAGCCGCTTATCAGCTGATCCGATAAGCTGATAAGCCGCTAAAAGCCGCTAATAGCGCTAATCCATCAATGGGCTTGCTTCGCAAGACGAAAAAACCGCTAGACGAAGAGAATCACAGAACTGATTCTTTTCGTCTTGCGAGGCACCACTATATACATTTGAAACACCTTTCATCAATCTTCAAAATAATACAACAAAGAGACTATCTCTCCACAAGCTATGCCTGAAGAGTGGCAAGAAGTTAATCCATAAGACAGCTGTTAGCTGTCCCAACACTCTGCTCCCGAAGGGAAAAAGTGAAATTTCAATTTAGGTTCAGCACTCTTCTTTAAAAATCATGCTCACAGCATCTTTATATTTTTCCAAGGAAAAACAGCCACACAGGACCTACATTCAGATCAGGACTTCTAAATTCTGGGAGGAGAGATTTAACCCTTTTCTCACTACACCAGTTTACCATTGAAAATCAACACAAAACACACACACCTGTTTCCACACAAAGGTTCAAACAGGAAACAGGGAAGGGATTTTCGTTAGGAACCTGATGTAGGGAGGAAAGGGTTAAACACCATTCCTGACCCTGATTAAGGCCTCCGGCAGCTGCTTTTTTTCGATTTTAAGAAGCATGCTTAATGTAATATATTCAACACTTAACAAAACATCTAATTTTGTTAAACAGAGAAAACTAACATTAACTGAGTATCTTTCTTACTCGAGAGACATGAAGAATCCTGCTATATAACTAGGCTAAAAGGACAATGTTGGTTCTCATCCTAAGTTGCATTTGGATGTGAACTCACCTGCTGTCACCTGCGTTTGCCACATAGAGCTTTCCCTGCAAGTAAAGTGCAGCTAGTGCAGTACAACCTCCTGATTGGCCAGTAGCTTCCATCTCCTGACCAATTACATCATCCTGTTGGGGGAAAACATAATCTGATGATGCAAAGCAGGTGCCGTATTTCTCAGCAAAGTCTGAAATCTAACTTTAAGACCACTGTTAGATAACTTAATCATCTGGACACTCAAGTCAGTTCAAACAAACACATGCCACTTTCATTTCGTGCGAATATGTTTTCACATACAGTGGTACCTCGGGTTAAGTACTTAATTCGTTCTGGAGGCCCGTTCTTAACCTGAGACTGTTCTTAACCTGAAGCACCACTTTAGCTAATGGGGCCTCCCGCTGCTGCCGCACCGCCGGAGCATGATTTCTGTTCTCATCCTGAAGCAAAGTTCTTAACCTGAAGCACTATTTCTGGGTTAGCGGAGTCTGTAACCTGAAGCGTATGTAACCTGAGGTACCACTGTACATGATCGTACAGCAAACGTTTCTTGTGAATTGGCAGCTTACATGGGGACAGATATGTCATAGTAAACTTTATATACCAAGCAGAAATGCATAGGCTACTAAGTCTGCATCGGCACAACATTTGACAATGAGTCATGGAATAAACAGCCTCATCAGCAGAAACTTCCAAGGGCTGAGGCAGCTGGTTTGCCTGGCTGTGAAAACAACAGGATCTTGAGCAAGATTTGCACCAACGGCCATCTGTGGCATAAAGAGCCTTAACCCTCTCAGAGACAAGAAAGGGGGGAACAAGGTCACTCACACATTCCTGGAAGGCCTTCTCCAGTGCTCCAATTACTACATCCTCCTGCCGAATTTGTTTTTCTTCCACGAACTGTGGGTCACTTTGGCAAACGCACTGCCCACTGAGGTGCATCGGGGGACGGTCTTGAGTGATGCCTTCCACTACATCCTCCAATTTCTGCTTGATGCAACAGTGCAAGTAGTTGGAGGCCAAGATAGATGCTTCTGGTCCACCATGACCATCAAACAGTGCCCAGTAGTGGCCAGTCAGATACTGAAAGTCAAAGCATTGAGACTTTTACCATCATTTAGTACACTCTTCCATGCTGTTGCCAGAACATCTGGGGGTGCAGCAGGCTGCATGTTTGCTTTGTATGTGCTGTTTGTTTGCTTTGTATGTGGGAGCCAGACTCACAATTCTCACTCACCTGCTTCAGTGTTGTTGTGAGGATTAGAATTATAAACCACTCTATAGTCTGAAAACTGAAGCGGACAGGTATGTGCTTCAGGAATCAATTCATATTATTATTAAAACATTCTAAAACACAACCCTCACATCTGCTTGTTAGGATCTTTGGATACAAATTCATTCACACAAGAGCAAGCATTTCCTCTTTTGCTGTAAGCCACAATTATACAGTGGTACCTCGGGTTAAGAACTTAATTCATTCTGGAGGTCCATTCTTAACCTCAAACTGTTCTCAACCTAAGGTACCACTTTAGCTAAGGGGACCTCCCGCTGCCACCGCTGTGCGATTTCTGTTCTCACCCTGAAGCAAAGTTCTTAACCCGAGGTACTATTTCTGGGTTAGCAGAGTCTGTAACCTGAAGTGTCTGTAACCCGAGGTACCACTGTACTCCAAAGTGTACCATAGAATCTGCTAGTTCCACAAGGGCATCAGCTGCCCACTCTCTGACGTACAAACTTCGTCTATAGTCCAAGTTTTACTCTGAGCTTTGTTGTTGTTGTTTCCTTTATCTAAATGGATTTGCCAGGCAGATACAAACCCGCAGCTCATGCCTTTCATGGGATTCTCAGAATATTGAATGAGGAATTGAAGAACAAACCAAGCCATTCAGCGTATGCCGCAAGAGGAATAGGAAGAAGCCCTAATTGTTTAGAAATACTTGTGGTTCACTCATATTGACCCCACATGACTATGGTCCAGAAATAATTAGCCTACTGAATGGAAGCCAGATAGTTATAAATGGGAGAGAATGTCATACTTGTGAGAGCAAAACAGTTAGCAAAAGCCACTTAAGAAAAAACTAGGAGCTAGACAGACATAGCTGCCATTTTTAATGGGTACTCCACCTAGCATCTCTCTGCCTGTGAATTGTGAAAGATCTGCAGTCCAAAGAGGAAAAAGAAGAAATACGTTGTCATCGTGACCTTTATCTCTGATCAATGCAAATAAATGACACAACCTCCATTTCCCACAATGTAAGAATGCCTACCATGACATCTGACTGGATGTGAATATAGCATTCTGTAATCACTCAAAATATCTTACTAGATATAATGATTATGTATGTCCCGTTTCAATTCTCTGACAGTAGTTAAATTAGCAAGTTGGCCACTATGCTATGGAACTGCTCTCTGCCACAGCCTCTTCCTGCTCACTAAACCCTGCTGCCTCTTCAGCTTCTGACATCTCCTCCTCCCAATCTTCTCCCTCTAACCACTCATCGTCGTCCCACCAACCAATCCCTGGGTTCTGAGCCTTCTTCCCAACTGGGTTCCCCAGTTGGTGCCGCCCACCTTTCCTCTGTTTCCGGCTAGTCCATGACAGCCACTATACCGAATATGGAATCTTTGTAAGTCATCTCAAGATGTTTGTTACAAAGTTGGGGACAAATATAACTGCCAAGCAATTAAACTCAAGAACTCTGTATACCGTATTTTTCGCCCTATAGGACGCACTTTTTCCCCTCCAAAAATGAAGGGGAAATCTGGGTGCGTCCTATGGGGCGAATGCAGGCTTTTGCTGAAGCTTGGAGAGCGAGAGGGGTCGGTGCGCACCGACCCCTCTCGCTCTCCAGGCTTCAGGAACACATCCGCAGCCTAGGCAGCCCTACGGGAGGTCCGGCAGGGATGTCTAGGCTGCGGATAGCAGCCTGCCGCTTGGCGGGCGGGGCACCCTGAAGCAGAGCGCCCCCGCGCCAGGCAGACATCCGCAGCGTGGGGAGCCTTGCAGGAGTTCCCCACAAGGCTCCCCACGCTGCGGATAGCAGCCTGCCGCCCGGCGGGCGGGCAGGACGCCCTGAAGCAGAGCGTCCCCCGCGCCAGGCAGACATCCGCAGCGTGGGGAGCCTTGCAGGAGTTCCCGGCAAGGCTCCCCATGCTGCGGATAGCAGCCTGCTGCCCGGCGCAAGGGGCACCCTGAAGCAGAGCGCCCCCCGCGCAAGGCAGACATCCGCAGCGTGGGGAGCCTTGCAGGAGTTCCCGGCAAGGCTCCCCACGCTGCGGATAGCAGCCTGCCGCCCCGCGGGGGGGGCGCCCTGATGCAGAGCGCCCCTCGCGCGGGGCAGACATCGGCCAGCCCCACAAGCTCGGGGGACAGCAGGGAGGCGCAGCGCCGCCATCCCGCTGTTCCTCGACCTGGTTCTGTTTCCCCAACCTGCTTTTGGGGGGGAAATAAAGGGAATTTTTTCCCCTTTATTTCCCCCCCCCCAAAAAAAAACCTAGGTGCGTCCTATGGGATGGAGCGTCCTATGGGACGAAAAATACGGTATGTTCAGAGACATTCACCTATAGACTTCATGAAGTTTCAGAACTGAATCAAAAGAGGCTCTGCCATAGGCTGAGCCTTGGTAAGTCCTGGCTCTAATTAATCCCTGCTGTAGACGGAAACACTACCTCTGAACTCACCTCAGTAGTGCACAGAATCAGCCACTCCTGGTCCTCTTCTTTGCCATGTTCCCTCTTTCTGATAGAGATATGACAACATGTTGCTTGGTCTTCATTGAATTCTGATTTTTCTGCGTTGATGGTTCTGATGGCACAAGAAACAAAATCACTAAAATAACTGAAGCAATTCCATTTTATTAGGTCCAATGTAATTGAAAACTAGCAATTTTATGGTTGATGACATAATTGACTTCAAATGAGTTTCAAATGACACCCTGCAGGTGCCAAGAAGCTGAGTAGTCTTGGAGCCTAAAAGCAGGATGCAATCTGTTTTATCAGACCTTGTAAGATACTGGTGAGTAGGAGAGTACACCCAAATCACCAAGACTGGGAATCTATAGAAATCCAAGCTGCAGGCCTTTAGTTCAGGGCTAGCAAACATAATCCTAGAGCAAGCAAGTGCCACAGTCATTCATAAGGCCTTTGAGAAAACTGTGAGAATTGGTGTGATAGGAAATACGTACCTGCATATTGCACGTGGTTATGGAGAAGGGGCAGCAGCCCAGCTATGCAGGGAGCAGGTCTCCCTTTACACTCTGGGGCCTCTACGTTTATTCTAGGGCAGTGTTTCCCAACCGGTGTTCCGCGGCACACTAGTGTGCCGTGAGACATCGGCTGGTGTGCCGTGGGAGGAAGGCGGGCGAGTCGGGCGGTGAGAGGCGGCGGCGGCGGCGAGGATCCGCGTCGAGCCGGGGGCGGCTCCGCGGTGGTGGTGCCGAGCGGCGGGGCAGCGCGCGCAAAAGGGAGGATCGCGAGACAGCGGAGGAGGAGGAGGCCGGCATGTCCGGGCAGCAGCAGCAACTCCCGCCGCCGCCCCCTCCTCCGCCCGCTATCGCCGCCACCACCACAACAGCCGCCGCCGCCTCAGCTGCCCTCGCTCTGCTGCCTCCTCCCACCCCGGCAAGGGGGAGGGAAAAAACTTTCGCTTTTGTGCGTCCCTCCCGGCGTGACGCTGCGCGCTGACGTCACGGGGGCGGGGCTTTAATGGTGGTGTGCCGCGAGATTTTTTTCCGGCTAACAGGTGTGCCGTTGCCCAAAAACGTTTGGGAAACACTGTTCTAGGGGCTCCATGTTTTTTCTGTGGGTGTTGAACTGGGTGCCTTTCCTCTCGCCTTTCTGCTGTTCCAAGCACAGGGGCACCGCAAGAATATAATTTAGCCACAGAATTCCCATTAGTCTGATTCATTATGGCCTGGGGTGCCTTGAATGATGGTCAGGGGCGCCGCAAGCAACACTGGCCTCTGTCCCTCTTTACTTCCCTCTCATGTCTATGTCTCCATCAGGCTGCTAAGGCTGAGGGCATCCTCTTCCCAGCCCCTGGGGGGCAGCATGAGGAGACACCTCTCTTTGAGGTGGGGGGCATCTCAGAGACCAGGGGCAGTGGTGTGGAAGCTACCTAGAAGAGGGGAGCGGAGCCTGAGGGAACACTCCACAAGGCTTGGAGTGTGTTTCCCCAGAGAGGAGCCACAGAGCAAATGTAGTTGGTCAAGGGAGCCTTGGACTTAAAAAGGTTGAAAACCTCTGCATTACGGAGATAGTGACTTCGCACAGGAAATGGCTGACGTTCTAAATGTTCTTTCCGCTTTCTGAGCAAAAAGTGTCCTCTTTCAAAAGATATTGCCCCACTGACTGACTCAACATTCACCCACACCAAGAGGCAAGACTTGCTATCTTGCCGTGCTCTTGCAGCAGTGGGTCAACATAGTTTCAACATTAAGTTTATTGATTTATTTTATTAGATTCCTACAACATATTATTTTAACATCACACACACACACACACACACACACACACACAATAAAGTATTTCACCCTAGCCCAGAATAAGTTTAGTTTAAGCACTGCATCCAAAATTACACCCAAATAATATAATATTCCTATCTCAGACTACCATTTGTATGGAATGTGATAGAAACTTTATGCCAGGCTTCCTCAAACTCAGCCCTCCAGATGTTTTTGGCCTACAACTCCCATGATCCCTAGCTAGCAGGACCAGTGGTCAGGGATGATGGGAATTGTAGTCGCAAAACATCTGGAGGGCCGAGTTTGAGGAAGCCTGCTTTATGCTAACAAAGTTTTATAATGTGATGGGAGTAATCTGTTTTCGTTTTTGGTCATGTACATAATAAAGCTGTATCATGGGCTTTGGCTAATACAATAAACTTATGGAAAAAGTTGTACTAATCAGTTGCAAAGGACTCTTTATGCATCAAACCATGTGCCAATTTTATTAGTAATTTTTTTCACAAGTGCTTTTGGGCTTACTTTAGTGTACCAGATGTCAAAGAAGCACCCTCCAAACTCTTCCAGTATCTTATTATTAGGAGTTTGCCCACTAGTAAAAGAGAACTTGTTAGGGTTTCTGAACTGTAAGTTAGCGTTATTTTTCATAAAAAGATATTACAGTCAAACATAACTATGCCTGCTGCTAGTGGTGCATGAAGGGGTAAGAACCACAGAGTTATATTGCTAGACAGACTCAAGTCATGCCCCTTCTCCTTGCAGAGGAAGTGAAGCCTTTCTACTTCCTTCCTTCCTTCCTTCCTTCCTTCCTTCCTTCCTCTCTCTCAGCAGACAACCAGAACAGACATGCTTAAACTAGTTCTAAGCGTGGAGCAAGTGTCTGAAGCTATCTTAATGCATTTTGCACCCAATTTAGTGTATATTATTCTTGCTGCTGCATGAAACATTGCAGACCTTGAATCGGTAAGTAAACATTTTAAACTTACTTAACAGTTTGTGTCTGCTCATTGCAAAAGGGGTGGAAAGAGGTCAGCTATTATGTGCTAATAAAAGGGTTTAACAACCTATATTCCTAGTGCTATACTGCTGTGCAACTTTTATGAGTTTAATACTCTGTTACTGGGGGCTTTCTGTGCACTGACCCCGCATTTTGAATCCAGGCACCCAGCCATTTCTTTTTGTTGTTCACCCAAACACATGGGTCCATAGGGATTCGAATATTTAATTTATTCCCACAAAAAGACTGAGCATGTCTAGAGGTGTTTTGTCCAGGAACTGCTTTTATTTCACCAAATATTTCCTCCAAGAACTGAGCCACTCTCCCGCATATCCACCGCATATGTTGAATAAAACCTAACACTGCACATCCTCTCCAACAGCTTGGTGAATAGGAGGAGCTAATATGGCCTAAACATATAGGGAAGAGATATCATTTTTGTAGTATTTTAAGTGCTACCTATTTTGTCCAGGTCAATAAAGATTTTCTGGCACACTGAAGTCCAGTCATATTGATTGACAGTAATAATACAGTCTTTTCCCTGCTCGCTGCATAGCAATTCCCCAAATTGTCTGGAAAGCAGCAGAAACAACTATAAATTTGTCTGGCCCTAATACATTAAGGAGGTGGGTGGGCTAAAACATTTTCATTTGTTTTGGTCCAATATCACTGAGGCAGCTCCTGCAACAAGGAAGCTCTTGTTTCTATTCCTACAACTACAGTAAGCTCAACATAAGCAACTTGCCTTCTTTCTTTCATGCTGAAAGCAGTTTTTGTCAGTCACATGGTGTTGCTTCTTTATTTTCTGAAAGTGTTTGTTCATATAGAGTTAGAAAACCTGCTGTGTTTCGTCCCCCCCCCCCATTTGAGGATTTGTTGACCTCACAGAATGCAATTCATCTGAAGAGTTCAGTCTGAGGACAGGTTTATAATTTCAACAGGCAGAGAACATAAGATTTCCTGTAGCTTTATGCAAACAAATCATTAAGAAAAAAAGAGGCACTTGATACAATGGCCTCAGTTTCAGTTTCGACCTCAAATTCAATGTGTTTTTCTATGTGCAGAGAAGTGTTTCTCAACCAGGTGGTAGGGTCATGAGGATTTATTTAAAGTACATTAGAAGTAAAACATGAACAATCTTAAAATACAAAAACATGAAATATTATGTTCAGAAGGTGAGATCATATGCAGCGTATTACACGATGTGCACGTCATCATGAATGCACAATAGTTTGGCGTTCTCTCATGACCAGTGCAGTGCACAATATACACAACTGAGCAGTTCACTGTGCATGGTGCAGTTAATTAGTCATGTGTTTATTTGTGCTGTTTATTTCCTTTACTCTTGGAAAATTGAACATTTATTTACTTATTTATTGGGTTCTTTGGAGGAATGGTGGAATAATGATATGATATGATATGATATGATATGA
Organism: Podarcis bocagei; assembly: GCF_964188305.1. Taxonomy (NCBI): domain Eukaryota; kingdom Metazoa; phylum Chordata; class Lepidosauria; order Squamata; family Lacertidae; genus Podarcis; species Podarcis bocagei. Next base: position 57,363,522 of record NC_138126.1, on the reverse strand, counting down.
TATGATATGATATACAGTCATACCTTGGGTTGAATGTGCTTCAGGTTGAGCGCTTTCGGGTTGCGCTCTGCGGCAACCTGGAAGTAACAGAGCGCGCTACTTCCGGGTTTCACCGCTTGTGCATGCGCAGATGCTCAAAATGACGTCATGTGCGGAAGCGGCAAAGCAAGACCCACGCACATGCACCATCGCATCTTACATTCTATTCCAGATGCGAACGGGGCTCCGAAACGGATCCCATTCGCATCCCGAGGTACCACTGTGATAATAAATATAATTAATATTATACAATACAATATAAAATATGATAAATATAATATTAGTAATAACAACCTCTGAGCAGTTTACAATAACACACCATATACTACTGCTATTACATAGCAAATATTCCTGAATTAAAGGCAGGTGTGTTGCAATGAGCAAGCAGGAGAACATGGTATTAGTGTCCTTGGAATCTGGCAACCCTGTAAAGAATTTGACCTTTTTCATAAAAGCCAGGGAGTACGCTCTTTCGGCACATTCAATGCCCAATATTTCATCAACGGAAACCTCTCCCCACCCCCTTTCTTCGAGTACTGCACTTGCAATCTTCCAATCCGCCAACCCCCCACCCCAAAAAAGGAAGACTGGGTATGAGATGGAGAGATCCTGGAAGTGAGTATTAATGTATTGATCCCAGTTGGCTTTGCTCACTGAACTCCTCAATCTCCTAGTTCTAGAATGGACTGTATAAGTAGAGAGGCTGGGCCAGGGCCAAGGACAAATTTCATCCTAAAGCACAGAGGTCAATTCTGCCAAAGTTAAGCTCATGTATGTGCCACTGATTTTACTGGGGAGTTAAATCCATTCAGCTGAACTCAATAGGACTTCAGGTGCTTCACTTTAGCAGAATCCTGCCCACAAAGTCAAAGCATTAAGATAAGGAGGATGCTTGTAGGCACTAAGTCACACCATTTAGGTTGTTGCTCCCTTATCATGGTCTGTGGTATTACTACATAGGTACAAGAAGGGGGAAGCAAATTGCTTATTTCTCACTTGCCTCCCCTTTCTATCCATTCTGTGCGACAGGATGGATGCTGCTGTCGTCAAAGCACCACTGTGTCAGAAGAAACCAGTCTTGCCACACATTTCCTTGCCATACAACTATTAAAAGTAAAAATGTTCTCTTTGGTAGAGAATCAAGCAATTCAAAGCAGCCCCACATTGCACCATTGTGGTTTACAATCTCTTGCTTTACCACTTGCAGCCAGGAACATGCAGGTTATGCTGAGGTTATGCTGAGGTGGTTGCTATCTGTACCTACCCTTACAGACTGTGCATTATTGTAACTTGTAATAACCTTATAGGGACGCGGGTGGCGCTGTGGGTTAAACCACAGAGTCTAGGACTTGCCAATCAGAAGGTCGGCGGTTCGAATCCCCTGGACGGGGTGAGCTCCCATTGCTAGGTCCCAGCTCCTGCCAACCTAGCAGTTCGAAAGCACATCAAAGTGCAAGTAGATAAATAGGTACCGCTCTGGCGGGAAGGTAAACGGGGTTTCCGTGCGCTGCTCTGGTTCACCAGAAGCGGCTTAGACATGCTGGCCACATGACCTGGAAGCTGTACGCCGGCTCCCTCGGCCAATAAAGCCAGATGAGCGCCACAACCCCAGAGTCGGTCACGACTGGACCTAATGGTCAGGGGTCCCTTTACCTTTAATAACCTTACAATATTGCCCAGAACAAAGGCTACAAAATTATGATTTAACCAAAGCGGTCCAGCCGATCACTAAGAGTGAGTCGTGGCAAAATAGTGAGAGAGGGACTTGAACCAGGGAACCCAGATGTAAGACTAGGGAAAAAACATTTTAAAATTTCAAAACAACATCAGATTTCTCGATCTCCTTGATACTACAGGGACAAACAGAAATGTGCGGGCCAGGTCTCACTCTCAGCCAAAAGGGGTGTCCGCACACGTGTGCGTGAAAAATAAATGCACTAAACTAGGTAGGCAAGCAGGATTATCGTGCCATATTTTAAAGTCCTGGCTTTTTAAGCTCTACGGGGCTCCTTGCTGCTTTTGCACACCTCTAGGCTTAACCTCCAGCCGCTGCCGATTTGGCATGGTAGTCCTCAAGAGGTGTTTGTTTTTTTAAAGTTTATTTTTAAGCCGCTGCTTTGCAAGAGGCATCCCCAAGTCATGCGCCCCGGCCGCCCACTTACTCTGCATAGCCCGCGTTCCACTGGAGGGGCTTGTCTCGCGGCGGGCAGACGACGGGGCGCTTGCCAGGCTGCCTCTCCCCGGCCGAGGCAGCTCCGCGCAGGAGTTTGGGCCGCCTGTACGGCAACCGGGGGAGCTGCGGCTGTGGCCGTGTGCCTCCTTCCTCCGTTGGCCGCCGCTGCTGCTGCTGCTGAGGAGCGCCTTTCCCTCGGCTCGCCGCGCTCAAGAAGCGCCTCTTGAACCAGTCCGAAGACATGAAGCGAAAGAGACAAGGACCCGCTCCCTCGCCTCTCCCGCAGCCAACTGAGAAGCCCAGCGCTGCTCCAGATCCAGGGAGCCGTTCCCGCAGCCAATTGGCGCCGCGCTCGTGACTCACCAGCACGCGGCAGCCAGTCAGCGCGGCGTTGCTCCTCCGGGTGTCACCAGGCGCCACGCACCTTCCTCGGTTTCTACTTCCTTGTTTTTATTTTCTCCCTCCCTTTCTCTGTCTCCCAGAGCTATGCTGTTAGGCAGGTGGCTTCCAACATGGGGCACCCCCCACACACTGGGGGGGCAGTTTGATTTTTAACGGGGGCAATTCGAGAATGAATTAGACCAAGTTTAGGCTTCCTCCACATGAATAGGAGTTCACTTTTTGAATAAGAATTATATGGGGGGGTCATGATTTTAGAGATGCTTAGGTGGGGCATGGCCAAAAAATGGTTGGGAACCACTGCTTTAATATTTTTTTAAAAAAACAGATCAGGGCAGTGGCCCACCCAGTCCAGCATCCTGTTCTCACAGTGGCCAAACCGCATGCCCTGTGGGAAGCCCAGAAACAAAAGTGATACCCAGCAGCTTGCTTTCAGAGGCGAGGCAGGACATAGCTGACAGAGCTGGTACCCACTGATAGACTGATGCTCCCTGAACTTGTCCCATCCTCTCTTGAAGCCACCGGTGCCTCCTTTGGGAGCGGATTCCATAGTTTTAACTATGTGTGGTGTTTTCTTTTGCCTGCACCGAATATTCCAACATTGTGGACGTCCACAGGTGCTTATGTGAAAGGAAGAAACGCTTTATCTGCTTTCTGCATCATTTTGTACATCTCTTATCATGTCTCCTTTTACTTGCCTTTTCTGTAAACTGAGAAGCTCAGAAAGTTGTAACCTTTCCGCGCTGGAGAGTTGCTCCATGCTATTGATCACTGTGGTTGACCTTTCTTGAGTGTTTTGCAGCTCTACAACATTCTTCTGGATGTGAGGCAACTGGAACTGTACACAATATTCAAAGTGTGGACCAGGATTGGTGTTAAATGCTCAGAATGATATTTCTCTGCAAGGGGATTGCAAGGATATCAGGATAAACAACCAGGTTAGACAAAAAATGCAAGTTCAAAGCTTTATCATCTTATAAAATGTTATACAGCTTAGGATGTTATTTGTGTTGTGAAGAGAAAACCTGGAAAGTGGAACAGAAATTGGAATGAAGGAATTGCCCTACAACAAAACTAACCCTAACACACACACCAAGAAAAGGAAAAATACACACACAAAAAAGAGGATCCTGGCTAGGGAGTCTTCTAAAGATAGGAGAAAGAAGGCAGGCATGAGATCAAAGCAATGAGGTCAAGTTTTGACTTTTGAAATGTCTACCGTGCAATATTCTCAGAATTTCTTCTTGTGAATTGGTTCTGAATTGTCATTGATGGGAGACTTTATATATGCACATTTCCTGGTGAACAAAAGTGTTCCCCGCCCCCCGCCCAGAATCCATAATGCCAATTGGCTTGAGAAAACAGCATTCTTCCCTGCCAAGATCCAGGTTTTGATCATCTTGATATTTTTATTATTTTTATTTCATTTCTATACTGCTTCATTTTTAAAAATAAATAAATTTTACTACCCACATTAAAACATGTCACAAAACATGTCACAAAGCAATTCAAAATAAAATATTACAGAAGAAAGTCAACTATAAAGTACATCCAAAGCAATATAATTAACAGGATACTAAAATATTATCTAAAAGATTTCAAAGCAAAACATTAAATTGATGCAGTCTGAAGAATAGATGTAGCCATCTGTCATGTATGATCTAACTGAGATTCCTGCATTGAAGAGGGTCGGACTAGATGACTCTCAGAGTCTTTTCCAACTCTGCAAATCTATGATTCTGTGAAAAGAGGTAAAGTACAGAATGCACATTAAATGCAGCAAAGTTAACGGGGGGAGGGGGGAATACTTTAACGTTGCAAAAGAAAACATGACTAAAGGAAGTCAAATATAAAATGCACATTTAAAACAACATAATTAGCAAGAGAATATTCATGAAGATAGAACACATCTGCAGCTGTTGTTGCCAATCCTGTGAATGGTGGTTCATGGTGGGTGGTGGCTGTGGAAGCCCAGGCTCGATAACCTGAGTCTTTACTAAGAAACAGCCAAACTGGTCTCTCCACATGCATAGGAACTTTTCTTAAAGTAGAGAAGAATTCAGATTGCCTGCATCACCTTTCTTCACCCTTCCTGTAAGCTAAAACCACTCTCAAACTCTTACACACCTCCCACCTCTGGAATGTGGTTAGCTCAAACTTTTCTCAGGCTAAATCTCCTGCGGAAAGCCAAAAACTTCAGAAACACAGCTTTACTAATAATGAAATGATAGCATAGAATTTGAGAGTTGGAGACGTGTTTTAAAAGCATTAACTATGCATATATGAAACAAAAAGGCCTCTGACAAACAATAACTTGCACGGTTAAATAAGTTGGCCCTACTGCTTCTGCTTAGGGTTGCCCTTATAAAGAGAAAAACCCTTCCCTTCCCATTCTACAACCCTGAAGCTGTGTTGTTAGGGAGCCTTGGTTTTCAAGGCATTAAGGGAACATGAGAGAAATGTTCTGAATCGCTCACAGTTCTCTTATCTTTGGAAGAGGCGCTTGCACATGAAATAACAGTGTTACACTCATTGAAAGGATCTTGTTTGGGAGAGGCAGAAAGAGCAACATCAAAAGTTTGCAAAAGGTTTTGTTTGGATAAGTGTACAGCTAAACATGCTGGTAACACAGAGAGTGGATTTAATTGGAAGATCTTCCCACTGTATTGTGATGTAACCAATGGAAGTGTAGTTTGTTAGATGGGGGTCTTCTCTCTTCATTGTGGCGGTGGGAGGGGGGAATCCTGCTACAGCAGTAAATAAAGATCACCCTCCTAGTTGTATTTTAATCATGACAGCTGACCCTCTTCTAAAGACCATGAGTTGGAATCAACCATGTATTTGCACCCACAGAAGCCAGCGCAAGGACCCCTGCTAGTGCAACAGAACTATTCTTCCTCTCCTTCCCCACCACACCTTTCGCTCACACACATACTGTGGGATGGGTTTTAATAGGTAGGTAATTGCAATTTATCCCTCCAGGCTCCCACATATGTGGGCTGAATAGTTTTAAAATCCCACTGTGGGCAGCAAAAATTAAAAGCATAGGAATTAGAATCTGTAAAATATTGTTTTAAGCAAGCCCAGCTATGAAGTAAACTGGCTTTCCCTTGCTCACCCCGCTTCACGAAGAATCAGGCCACAACTTGGGAAGTAAGTTTAAAATAAGATTTACTTACTTTAAAATCACTCATTTGTTCACAGCAATGACAGCTGTAAAAACTGTGCAGGCAAAATACCATATTTTTTGCTCTATAAGACGCACCAGACCATAAGATGCACCTAGTTTTTGGAGGAGGAAATCAAGAAAAAAATTTATTCTGAATCCCAGAAGCCAGAACAGCAAGAGGGATCACTGCACAGCGATTCCTCTTGCTGTTCTGGCTTCTCAGATAGCCGTGCAAAGCCTGCATTCGCTCCATAAAACGCACACACACTTCCCCTTACTTTTTAGGAGGGAAAAAGTGTATCTTATAGAGCGAAAAATACGGTACAGTGGTACCCCGCAAGACGAACGCCTCGCGAGACGAAAAACTCGCAAAACGAAAGGTTTTTTCGTTTTCGAGTTGCCTCGCAAGACAAATTCCCCTATGGGCTTGCTTCGCAAAACGAAGCTTGCCCCGCAAGCTCCGGGGACAGCGGGTCTTCCCGCTGTCCCCGGACCTCTTTTGAAGCAAGGGGCGGCGTGGAGAAGCGATCTCCCCGCAGCCCCTTGCTTCAAAAGAGGTCTGGGGACAGCGGGGAAGAAGCGATCTTCTCCCCGCAGCCCCAGGTCCGGGTACAGCGGGAAGCGCTTCCCGCTGTCCCCGGACCTCTTTTGAAGCAAGGGGCGGCGCGGAGAAGCGATCTTCTCCCCACAGCCCCAGGTCCGGGGACAGCGGGAAGCTTCTTCCCCGCTGTCCCCGGACTTCTTTTGAAGCAAGGGGCTGCGGGGAGATCGCTTCTCCACGCCACCCCTTGCTTCAAAAGAGGTCCGGGGACAGCGGGAAGCGCTTCCCGCTGTCCCCGGACCTGGGGCTGCAGGGAGAAGATCGCTTCTTCCCCGCTGTCCCCGGACTTCTTTTGAAGCAAGGGGCTGCGGGGAGATCGCTTCTCCACGCCGCCCCTTGCTTCAAAAGAGGTCCGAGGACAGCGGGAAGCGCTTCCCGCTGTCCCCGGACCTGGGGCTGCAGGGAGAAGATCACTTCTTCCCCGCTGTCCCCGGACTTCTTTTGAAGCAAGGGGCTGCGGGGAGATCGCAGCAGCAGCAGGAGGCCCAATTAGCTAAAGTGGTGCTTCAGGTTAAGAACAGTTTCAGGTTAAGAACGGACCTCCAGAACGAATTAAGTACTTAACCCGAGGTACCACTGTAATCCCTAAATGAGACAGCGCAGCAAGTAGAATGAAGGGACCTGCACAAACTCCCCCTCCTTCATGTGTGCACAAATGCCAAGATGAAAAAACAACAACAGTGCAATTCTAAAGCTTCCATAATCTTTAAATTACTGCCTGGTCCAATCCATTACGCAATCTTTCTGAGTCTGTATGTACTGGCGGAGGAAGAGGAGTGCAGGGGGAGCGCACTGCCCCCGGCAGCCCGATCCCGGTGGGGTGACATCGCGGCTGCCCCCCCCCCGCTCGCACTGGGCGCCATGCCCCCAGGACGTGCACCAGCCCCCCCGCCTGCTCTCTGCCCCCCCCCCGCCCCCAGTGCCAGAGCATGAAGCTTCGTCACTGTCTGTATGTCTCTGCTTCTGTAGAACCAACAGGGGCAGACAGTACTAGATGTTCCAAGCCCCAAATAACTATGAAGAGAAAGAATTGGGAAGTGAAACTGACCACCAGTACACTATGCCTCAAAAGTGGCAACAAAGAAAGTAAAAATAAACGGCGGGAAATAAACCAAGACCGCAACCCTATGCACGTGAGAGTCAATAAACCTCACTGTATTTCTGCAGAGGATTGAGATGCGGTGGAAAAGTTTATTTTCCTGCTAACAGCACATAGGAATTACTTTGCTTTCTTTTGTATTTCAAAGGTTAGATTGCCCCTGAGATTCTCCCACCTCTTGCTATGAAGGTTTGATCATGTGGAACTGAAAGCAGAGGTGGGTCATTAGCAACGCAGATGAGCATTCTGGTTTGTGTAAATTTTGCTTTCTGATTACACCCTTTATGAAAATAAAAGCTGCCATAACCTTCCTGGAACAAGAGCCTCTCTCCAGCCAGCTGCTCCAAGTCAACATCACAGAATCTTAGCATTTCATTATCACACGATTACTTCAGCTACTTAAGCAGCTATGCACACACTGTCTTTGTTTTGTTGTGAATGGATCGCTTTTCACATGCTTCAAACTGATAGGTTTTGAAGCAACGCAAATAAACACTCAAATTGTATCACGAGAGAGAGAAGACATTTTGGACTTTTGCCATAAAAACAGGAGTGTCTTGTCACACATTAGAAATGAAAAGATTTCTTGTGGCAAAGGTTTTCATAGACTAGAATAGAACTTACCTCAATCAGTGTCAGGGACTGGCTGGAAGCTGAGAAATGGCTGGAAGGGCCAGCCAAGGAAATCCCAGACTCAGAGCCTGGGGACTGGTGGAGGGACAATGAGAGGGAGAAGATTGGGAGGAGGTGCTGGAGGGACAACAGGGTTTAATCAGCAAGAGGAACCAGACTGCAAGGCTGAAGGAGGAGGTGGGGTCAAGAGGCTGCTGAAGTATCCTGGGAGTCTCCCTCTCTGGCTGTGACCAGCTCCCTTCCCTACTGGTCTCCAAGAACACACAGGATAATGAGGGCAGAATCTAGACTACAGGTGCTCAGACACAGCTTGAGACTACTTGGGAAACATCTGGTAGACGAAGACTCTTAGAAGTCATGGTAGACAGACATAGGCGCCGACTCCATGGGGCCTGAGGGGGCCCAAGCCCCCTCAAAAATTCATTTGGGGGGCTCTGCCCCCCCAATAATCTCGGGCGCCCCTCCAGCAGAGCGCCACCGCCACCCCTCCCCCAGCCCAAAATGCACAGGGTCGGGCTGCATGCCTCCTGCCCTCCCTCCCGAGCAAAAGTTCCACCCAATTTCCTTCGGAGCTGATTAATAGGCGCAGCACGCTCTCCCCTATTCGCTCACGAGGAGGCGGTGCCACTTTATCTGCATATTCATGAGCTTATTTATTATTCATGAGCTTTCGCGGGCTCCCCCAATATTTTTTATAAGTCGGCGCCCCTGTAGACAGAGACCTTCAATCCTAGCAACTCTATAGGTGCAAGACCAATTGGGGAGTGTTGCTGAGTTGCCTGCTGTTTCCTTGAATAAAGAGTTAACTTCACTGACAAAGCCACTTCTGACATGCCCAGGAAGTGGGGTTGCGGGCTTCATGCCCCCCCCCCCACGTGAGCGGGGGCTGGTTTCCGCCCCCCGCGAGAGCAGGAGAATCCCGGCCGTGTCTGCCCTATTTAGGGCCGGCGCAGAGGGGGCTCACCCTCTTTTCACCAGCTAGCCCCCACGTTTGTTTCCCGCATATCAGCTGTTCCTGTTTGTCGGAGATCTTATCTGTGTTGCCTGGAGCGTTCCTGCCTTGCTTCTTTGTTGCTCGTGTGGCGGTAGGCATTGGTAAGAAGGGGTTAAGAGGATGTGGGGGGGGGAGGAACGCCATCACCTCCCCCCAGTGAGCGAAGGGTGGTCCGTTAAAGGACTCCGGGGGGCGTGGCCCTGTCCGAAGCCTATGGAGGTGAGGGCCAAAGGCACGCCCCAGAGCGGTGACCCGGGGGAGCTCCTAGTCAATGTGCTAACCCTTCCCCGTGTTAACCCTTCCCCGTGTCTCCAGCAAATGGGCTGGAGCCGGATAGTCGATAGGACCAATGCCTAAGCCAATGCCTCTCATTCCTGAATTCAATAAAGTTGTGGCCTAATTCGCCCATTTAACCTTAAACCATGGTGTCTCGTGTCTTTATTTATCCTGGTGGGGGGCGGGAACTCGCCACGCAACTGATTCTGTTTCTTTGTGCTGACCTGCAACTGACTCCAGCCTTGACAATCAGGTAAATACAGTGCTATCCTCAGGTGGCAGATCTCAGCATGGATATAGAGAAAATAAAGATCTGGGAGTAAGTCTATGAGGCTTGAATTGTCTATCTACACCTCAGTTTTTTGCAAGGTAAGCACAGTGGCCATTTACAATAGTAACTGCAATAATATAATCTTCCTAGCTTTGCTATACCAATTTAACACCATGGTCTTGATTGACTGGGTCCTACATTAATAGAATCAAAACTGCTGATCAATCAATTTCACACCAAAAATCTCCATTAATTTTTCCCCCCAGTGCTGGGAAGTGTGATGACTTTGAAGTGGATCTCGGAAGGTTCATGCTCTCTCATTGGTTCCTGAGGCCAAACTGGTGGTCCTGCATAACATGACGTGAGAGATCTTGACTGGCTCCCCAACATCTTTTCCATTTTCTAAAAGCCATGGGGAGCCCAGCTGGGACCAGGGCCACGTCACCAGCGAAGCAGCTTTAATTATTTCTCCATGTACACATGGGCATAGCCAGGATTTTTGTTGAGGGGTGGGGCAGCCAAAGTTGTTGAGCTTCTTTTAGGAAATCAAAGTTGGGAAATCAAAATAGCCTGTGAAGAGGACATTACAGCGGGGCTGGCTTCTGCTGTGGGGGGTGGGGGGTAGCAGAGCCTCAAATAATTGAGTACTTTCAATGCTTTTCAATAATGTTTGTGGATCTAGGGGGGCAGCTGCCCCTCCATGGCTACACCCAAGCCTGTACAGATGATCCCCATAGTCACTATTAACCACAGGGCACTTGTCTTCTGCTCATATGATTTGCACTCCATGAGTAATAACAGCTCAGAGGGGGTCGTGATATGCATCTGGGAACTGGCTTGCAATGGTAGGATTTAAGGCCCCTCCCATAGTGCCACATCCCAAATCCAAACTATTCCAAGGTGAGTTTCTTGAAAGAAATAGGCACGCATCCAGTTTTGGGTGGTCCTCATCAAATGTCATTTGGCCCTCAACATTGCTGTTTTTTGTTGTTGTTGGATGTGTGACCATTTATATTTGAAAAATAAAGATTGATTTTTGAATCTTGTGATTGACCTGCAGCATATGTCACATTAGAGATTCATGGGCCCCTGACAGTGTTTGCTATTCAGTGCTGTAATAGTCTGAGTGGATATGAGGATGAAACTGGGTTTGTTGCAGGGTCTAGATTCATCTTAACCTTAGCTTCACAGTAACACAAATTAGTTCACAACTTAGGGGCTAATCAGTCTGGCAGGTAATGATGCTGAAGAAGTGAGGCTGGCAATGTTTGTGTTGCCAGTCAGTGTCTGCGTTATAACAGTGTGAGTAAATGTGCTAAACGTGATCAGTGTAGCTTTCTCACTCTTTCCTGGCTGTTCATTATAAGAAATAATGCCCATAAATTTGCAGTTAAGGGGAATATTGGGAGCAAGTTGCCAGTGTGAGTAGAGATGAAACCAAGTGTATTTAAGTAGAAAAAAAAGATAAAAATACATTGCACTGATACAAAGCCAGCTTGCCTTTGTTATTGTGAACTGAATAAAGAACTTAACTGTTGTTAATCACTATATATACATTGTTATGAGTTTGGGGTGTCAGCCTGGATGATACCCTGGGTCCCTTCCATGTGATTCTCTGTATGTGGGGTAGAATCTACAACAAGAAACCAGCCAAACCAGTTCCTTTAAGTTAATGGCTTCAGCTGGCCAGTTAAGCACTGCAATTTACAGGTCCAAAGAAATTGCCATAGAGGCAAATGGGTGGGCCTTTCCTCACCTCACCTGGCTGGATGCCACATCATCCTAAGATAGGGTTGCCATATTTCAAAAAGTAAAAAGCAGGACACCTCAAAATTGTTTAGCTTTCTTTTAGGAAACCACGAAAATCACTGAGCTTATTAAAGACACATCCAAAAGTTGCAATGTCCAAGAAAGAGACATGCTTGCTCTCTGCTGGACTTTGGGGAGTGTTAATACTGTGAGCTCAGGTTTTACACATGTGTAAATAAGACCATATACAGTGGTACCTCGGGTTACATACGCTTCAGGTTACAGACTCCACTAACCCAGAAATAGTGCTTCAGGTTAAGAACTTTGCTTCAGGATGAGAACAGAAATCGTGCTCCGGCGGTGCAGCGGCAGCAGGAGGCCCCACTTTTAGCTAAAGTGGTGCTTCAGGTTAAGAACAGTTTCAGGTTAAGAATGGACCTCCGGAACGAATTAAGTACTTAACCCAAGGTACCGCTGTATTAGTACAAGTTGTGGGGTGCCTACTAGCTTAGAGGACTTAAAAGGGGACTAGGCTAACTCATGGAGCTGGAGCTCAGCCTTTCAGGAGCTGCAGCTATCTATTCCTTTGGCAGAATCTGACGCAGGATTAGAGGTTGCACTGCCTGCTTTACAAGTCCACCCTCCTCTGTATTTGAAACACATATCTGAAAGCATCCTTATCTCTGGATAAGGAAACTGACCTTGTGGAGGTAGGTGGAGCCAACTGTCTTTTAGCACTATGAATTAGGGCTGCAAAGCAATGTTTACTTATTCCAACAGCCTGTAAACTAGGGGTCAGCAAACTTTTTCAGCAGGGGGCTGGTCCACTGTCCCTCAGACCTTGTGGGGGGCCAGACTATATTTTGGGGGGGAGAAATGAATGAATTCCTGTGCTCCACAAATAACTCAGAGATGCATTTTAAATAAAAGCACACATTCTACTCATGTAAAAACACGCTGATTCCCAGACCGTCCGCGGGCTGGATTTAGAAGGCGATTGGGCCGGATCTGGCCCCCGGGCCTTAGTTTGCCTACCCATGCTGTAAACTAAAGACAAAAGTTTCCTGACTTAATCAGGCACCACTTTAGACAAGTTGCTCATCGTGAAAGCTTAGGCTGGGCCATGCAATGTGAACCATGCGCTGTGTTTAGTATATTTTACATACTCCCCTCTCCAGCACTGGAGGGCTTCACTACATTGATGCTCAGTTACAATGACCATAATGGTTAGAATAATAAATACAGACACTGATTTTATTCTATAAAAGAGCAAACAGCAGTTCAGCATCTCAAAGAAGGCTGCTTTATTTTCCCCAATCCATTCCATTCAATCAAGACTCCATTCAAGTCTCAGGTTAAAACTGCACACTTCCTATAGGCATCCGGTTGTTGAAATTACAGGAGCTGCAAAGTGTTCTCAGTCCACCAGATGGCAGCAAGACCCCAAAGCAGACTCTGGTCTCCAGTTGTTCAGTGTCCAGCAAAAGATATCATGAAATCCAAGGGAAACCTTTCAACTACTAATGATTGGATTTAATGTCCTGTTCGGTTTGCCTAGCAATGGCACAGAATAATCAGTGCACTCTTTTTTAATTAAATAAAATATATCAATATTTATTTATTATCATATATTTATTCTTATATAAAGGTAAAGGGACCCCTGACCATTAGGTCCAGTCGTGACCGACTCTGGGGTTGCGGCGCTCATCTCGCTTTATTGGCTGAGGGAGCTGGCATGCATGTGGCCAGCATGACTAAGCTGCTTCTGGCGAACCAGAGCAGTGCATGGAAATGCCGTTTACCTTCCTGCCGGTGCGGTACCTATTTATCTACTTGCACTTTGACATGCTTTTGAACTGCTAGGTTGGCAGGAGCAGGGACCGAGCAATGGGAGCTCACCCCGTCGTGGGGATTCGATAGTCTGTATCTAATTAGCATAATAGGTGCTTTGCTTACAATAAGCACACCTTCCTGGTAAGGGGTGGTATGCTTTGCTACCCCTTTCAGTGATGTTGTTCAGCTAGTATGAATGTGGTACTAGGGGCAATATGTTCCACTGGTGCTCGAGAGAGTAGTTATCAGTATCAGAAAAAAATTGTTGTTTCCAACAACAGCAATAAGAGAATCCTAGAGATACCCCCACTGGAAGAGAGGATGTAAATTCACAGCCTGAAGTAAAGGCAGCCTTTAAAAGCAAGTTTATGAAAATATATTTGACAAAGATACTAACGCGACATCTGAAATTGCACATGCTAAAGTAGTAAAGCACCCTCTGAGACCTTGCCCTAAAAGGTGGAGGAAGAAATAACTAAAATAATAATAAAATGCCACCTTTCAATAGATAAAACCATGCTCAAAGTGGCTTACAACATGAAAATATTTATGTAAGTACAAAAGTAGTCATAAACAACAATCAAAACACATCAAAAAGCACAAGACAAAATTCCCACATAAAGCACAATAAGAGCTAGAAAAAAAGATACAGTAATTATCACAGGTAGTGAATATTTTGTGTGAGGTTCTGTACCTTGCCCCGTGTGCGTCGGTGGAGAACACATAACCCTGCCTTGCCCCGTTATACCCCATTATACCCTGCCCTTTTCCGGGTTCAAAAGGACCTGCACATCAGCGGTCGCAGGCCAATTGGACACATGCAAAATTGGATCTACCTGTCTCAACAACAACAAATTAACACCCCCCAAAACAATACTCCAACCCAAGAGTCCAAAGGGCAGCCTTAGCTTTTGTAGTTGGAATCCATCAATCAGGCCTCACCCTCCCAAGCCAGATGGGAAAAAGCTGACAAGGCAGGGAGCAGGTCTTCCAGGACTCACAGCCAATAGATACAGGCAAAGCCTGCTGTGAGGTGCAAAGCTGTGGCATTAAGGGGGCAATTGCGAGCATCAGTCTAACTCCCCAGATAACAAAGCTCTCCCGCTTCTATTCTATTCTATCTCCCTACCCCTAGAGAAGACTTTTCACATGTACCTGTGGAGGAACCCCAATGCGTCTGCTATGCAATCCCTGTGCATTGCAGATGAAACTGCAGCATATTCTTCTGTAGGGCAGTGGTCTTCAGTTGGCTTGTACTCAATCTGGGTCATATACAATCCAATGCTTCATGAACTATCTCCTTTTAAACAAACAGAAAAGAAGATGGAGAGAGAGCATGTCATTTCCCGCCAGAGTACAATGAGAAGCCCCCTTCCATTCCCCCACATACAGAAGCCAATCAGCCTTGCAGATGGATCATACTTCAGCATAGGCCATGGGGCATGTCATCCACTGTACCTGAAGAGAGCAGGCTTGGTTACAGGGTGCAGGTACGCACAAGCTGCCCTGTATTTTGAGCCCTTGCCACCACTTGCTCATTGATCTGCCCAGCAGCTGCCTGCTATTGCTCAAACAAATGCTGTAATACAGGAGTGGCCGTGCCAGCATGCATTGCATGAGAATGGCAACACGTGCCCCTGCATGATGCCTGCTGTTTTGTGTGGCCAGGTGTGTTGGGTTTGCTCTCTGTGTGGTGAGTGAGGCCTACCTGGTGCCCTCATCTATATTGGTAGCCAGATTGAGGCTTTCCTCTCAGTCGGGCACTTGACGAAATAGGATTCAGACTTTATATTAGTGTGACAGTACATTTTCCCCACCTCTGTGTAATATGGTGTTTAATGTACTGATTTGATTATCTGACCCTTTATAGCTGTTGTTTAACAACTGTAAGTCAACTAGAAACTGCCTTGTATTTGGCAACTAGCAAATGTAGTAATAATGATTTTTTTTTAAATTGTGTTTACAAGGAGTAAAAAAAGTAGGAAATAACCAAAACAAGCCTCTTAGTCACCCCACCCCACCCCACCCCACCCCACCCCATTCCTCATGGAGCATTGCTGAAGGATAATGCAAGGAAAGGAAAAAGACTTTAATCCAGGATGCTGCTCCAACACCTGGCATGCATTGCGGATTATATCCATGTTTTTTACGATGATGAAGTTATTATTACTAATACTAATTCTTATCCTTTGGTGATCACCTGTAGCCGAGTAAGATGAACATGGTCTTCATGGTGAGTCCGTAAGGGACTGCGGAGGCCAATTCTGGATCCACATGTCCTTCCACAGTGGGGACATAGGTTTCCGGGTGGGAGTTGATCATGGTGGGGGTTTGCCAAACATGCCTTCCTCTTAGCGCGTTTCTCCTTTTTGCTCAGAGTTTGTGCTTCTTCAAAGTCCATGACACCTTTGGTAAAGGCTGTTCTCCAATGGGAGCACTTGCAGGCTCCCATTGTTTCCCAGTTGTTGATGTTTATGCTACATTTTTGAAGACTTGCCTTGAGCCAGTGTGGTGTAGTGGTTAAGAGCAGTGGACTCGTATCTGGAGAACTGGGTTCCTGTCCAGCTCCTCCACATGCAGCTGCTGGGTGACCTTGGGTTAGCCACACTTCTTGAAGTCTCTCAGCCTCACTCACCTCACAGAGTGTTTGTTGTGGGGGAGGAAGGGAAAGGAGAATGTTAGCTGCTTTGAGACTCCTTAGGGTAGTGATAAAGCGGAATATCAAATCCAAACTCTAAACCTCTTTTGTTGACCACCAGCATTAAGCTTTCAATTTTTTAAGTTTGGAATGGAGTAGTTGCTTTGGAAGATGATAATCAGGTATCCAAACAACATGATCAGTCCAACGAAGTTGATGTTGAAGAATCATTGCTTCGACACTGGTGATCTTTGCTTCTTCCAGTATACTGGCATTAGTTCGCCTGTCTTCCCAAGTGATATGTAAATTTTTTCAGAGGCACCGTTGATGGAACCTTTCAAGGAGTTGGAGATGGCGTTTATAAGTGGTCCATGTTTTGCAAGCATACAGTAAGGTTGGTAGTATAATAGCTTTGTAAACAAGCATTTTGGTTTCCCTGCAAATGTCCCGGTCCTCGTACACTCTGCACTTCAGTTGGAGAAAACTGCACTCGCAGAGCTCAGGCAATGCTGGATTTCGGCATCAGTTCTGGCCCTTGTGGAAAGATAACTGCCCAGGTAGGAGAAGTGATCGATACTTTCCAATGTTACACTATTGAGTTGGATTTGTGGCGCTGCAGAGGGATTTGTTTTGTGCTTTTTGGTACAGTACTTTGGTTTTTTGGATGTTGAGCGATAGGCCAAGCTTTTTGTAAGCAAAGATATTTGGGATAGTTTCCCCAGATTTGGAGATACTGCAAGCTCATCTCTAATTTGTTTTTGCAGGATTTGTGTGAGGACCTCTGCAGCTATGCGGGAGTTGCAGTTAAGGAGATGCTGATAATGTTATTTCCAATGCAATACAATAGCTTCTTTATCTTTTTGAAGTGTGGTACCGTCTGTTGGGTGGGACGTGGGTGGCGCTGTGGGTTAAATCACAGAGCCTAGGACTTGCTGATTAGAAGGTCGGCAGTTCAAATCCCTGCAACAGGGTGAGCTCCCGTTGCTCGGTCCCTGCTCCTGCCAACCTAGCAGTTCGAAAGCACGTCAAAGTGCAAGTAGATAAATAGGTACTACTCCAGCGGGAACATAAACAGCGTTTCCGTGCACTGCTCTGGTTCGCCAGAAGCGGCTTAGTCATGCTGGCCACATCGGAAGCTGTACGCCGGCTCCCTCCGCCAGTAAAGCGAGATGAGCGCCGCAACCCCAGAGTCGATCACGACTGGACCTAATGGTCAGGGGTCCCTTTACCGTCTGTTGAGCGTAGGGGGCATATGTCATGATTTATTGGCCCATAGATGGTCTTTGTGGCTTTAAAGAAACTGTGCATCATGTGTGTCGGCTAAGTGAGGGATCTCTTGAACTTTTTTATACACTGGGAGTTCTCTAGTTCTCTGGTTCTCCTCAGCCTTAGGACTGGCGTAAGTCCCCCCCCCCCCCTTAGTGGTGCTGTTTCTATCTCTGCCAGATTATTATTGGCATTAGTAATAATACTAATGTGGGATAGCGGTTTGGACTAGGACCTAGGAGATCTGAGTTCAAATCCCCACTCAGCCATGAAGTTCGCTGGGTGACCTTGGTCCAGTCACAGTCTCTCAGCCTAACCCACCTCACTGGGTTGTTATGGGACTAAATGAGGCAGGGGATGTGGAGGGGGAGAAGCGTGTACTGGAAGCTACTGGGAAGGTGGGCTCTAATAAATGCAATAGATGAGACAATGCATCGTTTGTGCTAGGTAAGTATCCACTGCATACTCTCTCTCTTTATATATATACAGTACCGTATTCCGTTTTCCCGGAGCGGCTGACACTCAGACACGCCTTGACCCTCTCCCGCTCCCCGCCAGCCTACAAGGGACGCCCCCGCCCCTCTTTCCTCGACGCCCCGCCCGCTGCCCCCTCCGCGCTCCCTCCGCCGAAGAGCGGCCCTCCCTCCGGGCGGACCCCGCTCAAGCCCCTCCTGCTCCAGTCGGCAGCAACCCGGAAGCGGGCGGTGCTGGAGTCGGAGCCGTTTCCTGCCCGGGAGACAAGCGGCCAGGGTGGGATCTGTTGCAGCGGACCTGATCCGGAGCCATGACTCACCAGACCGGCATCCACGGTAAGGACAGCGGGGAGCCGCTCACCCCCCCCCTTTTGCCTCTGCGCCTGGGCAGCTCCTTGGCGCCCGCCCGGACCCCGAAGGCTGCCCCGAGCGGCCCGCCGGACGCCAGCAGCCCCTCCACCCGTGCAGCCGCGCCCCGCTCCGGATCTGCCTTTTCTCTGCCCTCCTCGCCCCAGTGCCTTGCTCGATGCAGCCTTGCATCTCCCTTTGCAAGGCAGCAGTTAAACGAGCTGGATCCTGTTGTTGTTGTTATTATCATCATTATAATCCCGCTGCCTGTTTGGAAAGGGATGCTGCACCAGCGGCGGCGTCTGTTCTGGGGAGGCTTCTGAAGCCCAGGGGCATCCGTGCGAAGGTGGCTGGCTGGCTGGCTGGCTGGCTGGGGGACATGCCTTGAATTGAAGGCTAACTGGCTGCCTTGGAGCCCGGAGATCTCGCAGGCTTCTGGTGTTTCGACCTTGCACCCCCCCCACAAGGCAATGAATGCCTCCCTAAAGCACCATTTCTCCCAAATGCCTGACTAGCCCGCAGTCACCTGAGAGAATCCATTTTCTTAGGTGCTCGTCCAATGGCTGTAAAGAACACCAGTTTTCCTTAACAGAGTTTGCACAGTTTACCTGGAGCGGTTGGTTCTGGGTAAAAACTGGTATATTCTTCATAGCCCCTGCTGGCTTTCACTCACCTGGATTTTCCAAAAAAACACCACCACCAAATCCCGGTCTGAGGATCATCTTTCCTACCCAGCCCTTAGACCCCACAGCTGCATATGTTCTGAATGACTGTG
This sequence comes from Podarcis bocagei, assembly GCF_964188305.1. Taxonomy (NCBI): domain Eukaryota; kingdom Metazoa; phylum Chordata; class Lepidosauria; order Squamata; family Lacertidae; genus Podarcis; species Podarcis bocagei. The sequence continues at coordinate 57,344,786 of NC_138126.1, read as the reverse complement.
GCTCTTTGGGAGCCCTGAAATTCCTTCAGCACCTTCTCTTTTACATGTGATTTTCATATTTGTGCAGCAGCTTCTTTCCTGCAAAAGCTGCAAAGGCACCCCACAGCACTTGTATTGATGCCAAGCCTGAGACGGCTGTTTCCTGAGCTTGTATTTCTCTGCAAAGGATCTGTAGGTAGCAGCTCTTCTCACCAGAAATGTGTCAGCCTTTCCTCTGCTTCTCCATTATCTCTTAACATGTTCGGCTCTGCAGCATGAATCATAATTGCAGGAACCATTTCCCTTTCTGCGTAGCAGGCAGCTCCTTCGCTTCAGTGTTCCTCTCTGTCTCTGCCTTTAGCTTTCGCCCGGTGATCACACAAAAGATAATCACAAACATTAATCTTCTCAGGTTCTTTATGCTTGCTAGGATGTTGCTGAAATGCAGCACAGGATTGCAGCATAGGATGGCAGTACTTCAGAAGGCAAAGTGATGCAGAATGTACATTACTATAATTCATTAAACAATTTGGTATGATGTATGATCAAATTACTGGTAACCATGGCAAAAAATAAATAAATCTCTGCCCTTTGTCCTCCTATTTTTAACTTCTTACGAAGAATTTCCATATATAAAATCAGGATGCAGAATGTCACCCCAGGCCTAATCCAAACCTAGTGTTGTTTCAGTTTTAATCCTACAAAGAAAATGCAGACATCTCATGTTGCGAAAATCTTTGCAGGCTGCAATAATCCAAGAGGGATTGATTGCTATGAGGATACAATTTGATATGACAGAGCAGCAAGAAATGTGATTGGAACCAGGATAATTTCTTAAGAAAGCACTCTGCAAACGCTCTCCTAGGTCATGTTTACACACCCATATTTAACCTTGAACTATTCTTTTGGGTGGGTTGGATCTCTGGCAAGAGGATTTTCAGGGTTATCACAAGATTATGTTTCTTAGGAGTGTGATAAAGTGATGACCAGGATTTGTAAAATTAATTCATATTTATAATGTAGAAATACTGTTAAGGTAGGTGTTGGAGTACCTGAAGACCTGGCTGAATCAAACATCTGGATTTTACTGTAGGGAACAATTGTATGGGTACTGGTAGCTTTCAAACTTTTAATAACTGTTGTCTTTACATGTGTAATTCTGTAGTGGCTGCAGAGATCTTACAGTTTCAGTTCATTTAGCAGCAGTAATGAGTTATTGGCCTCTGCAGCCACAGCAGATGCTGTGATTCACCAGCAGTTTGACCTCACCACCAGAGGTGCACTCCATTGTCTCTTGTAATTTAAGGGTCCTTCATTAGTTTTGGATTAAAATATATCCTTGGATTTGAATTAGTTATATGTGGCAAGGAGCATATAGCTGACTCCAGAATGAACTATATTACATTTTTCTTCCACATTTCTTCCGAAGAAGCTCAAGGCAATGCATATACTTCTCTCATTTCCCACATCACCTTCTGAATAACCCTTCAAGGTAGCTCAGGCTGAAAAACTGGCCCAAAGTCACCCCGTGGGTTTCATGGCTGAGTGGAGATTTAGCCTTGATCTCATTGGTTCGACTGCAGGTCTTTGACTAGTAGACCACATCATCTGTCACCACCATAGGCGCCGACTCCATGGGGCCTGAGGGGGCCCGAGCCCCCTCAAAAATTCGTTTGGGGGGCTCTGCCCCCCAATAATCTCGGGCGCCCCTCCAGCAGAGCGCCACCGCCGCCCCTCCCCCAGCCCAAAATGCACAGGGGTGGGCTGCATGCCTCCTGCCCTCCCTCCCGAGCAAAAGCTCCACCCAATTTCCTTCGGAGCTGATTAATAGGCGCAGCACGCTCTCCCCTATTCGCTCACGAGGAGGCGGCGCCACTTTATCTGCATATTCATGAGCTTATTTATTATTCATGAGCTTTCGCGGGCTCCCCCAATATTTTTTATAAGTCAGCGCCCCTGGTCACCACACACCTGCTACACACTTGTGTACAATATCATGCTTGGAAGTAGATACAGGAGTATCATGGGCCTTCTGCAGTGTGTAGACATCAGGTGTGCTGAATCAACCTTCTGAAACCCGAGAGAGGCTCTTTCTGGAAGTGGCAGTAATTGCTCATAGTCTCACACACTGTAGGTGGTGGTCCATTAATTTCAGCATCCTAAGAACAGGACTGGACTTCAGGATATAACTGATTAGAGCCTTTGCTCTTGTCTGGCATCTTGTTCCGTATGCATCATGTCTCTCAGTACAGCTATAGTTGCTTCTGGAATAAAACAGAACTTCTGCATGATTGTGGACTGATTTTGCACCCTCGGATCCACTCCTTCCTTGTTCTCTTGCTACAGGTCTGTTTACATGATGAAAGTTTGAGTGAGTGGTGTTCTGACACCTTGACAACACCTTCATCACTTTGTTTGTGCAGTAGATTTTGCAGTTTCCCATAACCGAAAGCAAACCCACAGCAAGTGAAAATGTGGAAGAACAGAGGTTTGCCCACAAGTTACTGGAATTTATTGCTTGTGTAACCAAACCTGAGGCAAGCCTATTGACTTGGATTAAGAACTGCAATTTAATAGTCCTGTTAACTACAGCATCTTTGGATTTTTTGTAAATGAGACCTGATGAAATCACAGGCTTGCGTTTTCTTTAGTTATCTAAATGCTTTGATGCTTTGCCTGGGGAAGGTTGACTTTGCTTTGACATAAGTAATTTTTCTTGGCTCTATTTATTATGTGCTGAAATGTCTCCTAGGGTAGTTGACATATTGTTTTAAATTGCTACAGAAGAAGATGTTGTGCTGTAGCTAGGTATGGGAAGGGTTCATTTGAGGTCTTGTTCATTGTAAACAAACTGAAGGCAGAGATGGTGGATCGCTCTTCCCCCTATATAGTTTAACTACCTTGAAATCTCAATTGAGGTTTTAAATGTGCTATAAATTATGTAACATAATCAATATAAGTATGTAGGAGCTGGAGATGCTAAAGACCTCCTGGGTCAGCTTTTTCGCCACTCTTGACGATGCAGAATTGTTACCTACTATAGATTCTTCCAGGACTTGTCCACTTCAATTGCAGTGTATCTTGCACTGATGTTCCCCCCCTCGTAGCGGTCTTCAGGCGTCTGTTGTGCAAAGCAATAGATCTTGAAATACCTGAATGCTTCCTGTTGTTAAACACCTTGGTGAGATTCTTTTGGCAAGAACTTTACATTTATGGTCCCTATTACTTAGTGGCTCAACCACTACTACTTGGCAATGGAGCCAACTGTATTTTGGCCTCTGCTCCACAAAGAATTTTCGTGAGAAGCAAACGAGGGAAATCAGTTTCCTGATCAACAAGTACATTGGAGAAGTTGGAAATGCTGTAATGAGGAACACAGGCTATGATTTCCTTACGATGATACTATCCTTAGAAAATGCTATCCTGATACATTTTTGTTCGTGTTTCATATTCTCATTTAAAGTGCCATAGGACTTTGGGATACATGGGTTCGATGCTGATGATCTCCACAAATGTATTAAGTCCAAGTAAAGCATGCTTTGGCCTCTCAGGGGTAAGAACCAGAGTCACCACTGGCGTGTTGTGCTTAATAATGCTCAGTCCTATATATAATTTCTGTTTCCTTTGTTTCTGATTGTAAATGAGACCACCAGACTTTGGAGTCCAGGACTCAACCTTCCATGCCTTTAAGCTAAAATTTAAATTGCTGTTATAGCTTGAATTTTCCTCTGTTGGGTAACTGAAATCGGACAGCAGCAGTTTTATCCTATGCGTACCTCTTCAGAAGTAAACCCCACTGAGTTCAGTATGAATGACTTCCAGGTAAACATGTATACAACTGCTTTGCAGAGCAATCCTAACCATGTCTGCTCAGAAACAAGTTGAATTCAGTGGGGCTTACTCCCAGATCAGTAAGGTTAGCCTTGCAGCCTTAGTTGTCTTCCTAATCACATTCCACTTTTGTCCAATATACTTTTTAGGAAGTAAGGAGCATTAAGCATGATTCACTTTCAACATTGATATGTCTTCAAATTTGTCCCCTCTATCACTTCTAGTAATCCAAACATTTACCTGCGCGAAGCCTCATTTAATTCAGTATGACTTATTTCTGAATCACATGATTAGGATTGTGCTGTAGCGCATTGAAGTACTAAAATGAATTTTTGTTTCTTTGTTGTAGCAGACTAAAACAGCAACTGCCCCTCTAGAATTTGTGTTTTTGCAATGGGACCTTACGTTGAAGGGCAGGTTATAAATGCAGTGAATGACATGGAAAAGGAACAGTGTGAAAGACAAACATTTCTTTGCCTGCTAATGGAAATCCCCACTGGGCCACCTTGGGCCAGTAATTCCCTCTCAGCCTTACCTACCTAACAGGATTGTGGGATTAAATGAGGAGGGGGGGAAGCATATACACCACCACGAGCCCCTTGGAGAAAAAGGTGGGAAATAAATGCAATAAATAAAAATATATCAATAAAATGCAGTCAGGATTATTTGAAGAAAAATGTCCCAATTCTTTGCAGAGTTTTAATATCTAACCCTAACTGGGAGGGGCAGGGGACTGGAGCAGAATACAAGAACCAAATGTGGCTTCATTGTTCTGTACTCCCGTGCTGTGTTGAAAGGAATCTTCTGTTTAGGTATATATCTCAAATATTAAGAACTTAGCAGTTTGCAAAATCTGAATAGATGCTCCTATCATTTGTACCAAATTGCTCTTCAGGTGTTACCTTGCAGCTCTTGTATTTTGCTCCCCCCCCCCCCCCGCGGATCTGGCCTGCCCTGGGTTATTTTATCCTGAAAACCTTAAGTGAAATGCTTGTAATGCCTTAAACAGTCCTCCCCACCATGAAATGGTTCTTGAGTTTATTCTATCAATTGTATTGCTTGTGGTGGTTAGTAGAATATTATGCCAGATTGCCCCACCTTTAAATTTCCAAAGCTATTTTCACTTCACAGCTGGTAATCCATCAAAGTCGTGGGCTTGCTTGCACGGTTGCTCCTCCCACCCTCTTCAAGGTGTTGCAGAACTGGAAGATGAATACAAGAGAAGCATCACTGCTTATTATGAGGCATTATAAAAAATTCCAAATGCTATGAGTTATCTCACCCGAGGAAAAATCTATAAAATGGCACTGCTGAATTTTAGCAAAATTAACCAAGCATAACTATCTGGTTCTAGTCTCACAGCTAATAACGTTAATTAGAGTCATCATTCTTTGCTGTAGGGCGAGTTCTAAAAATAATTGAACACAGATTGCCTAATTCCTACTGTACCTTCTAGTTTGCATGGGGTGTATGTTATACATTATAAAGAATGGTGCAGCTTTTCCACAGTCTCATTGCATGGTTATGGGAATGTTCTTAAAGTGCTTCATTAAGCTATGACTTTTGTTCCAGGTCTGATTTACCTGGTGTGTTCTCATAATCATTAACGTGGATTATCACTCCACCCTTTTTAACCACTAGAGAAGAACAGAGAGGAACCTTCCCTTTTATTAGCTAATATATGTTTCTATCAACCTGCCCTTTATGGCAAACCACTTTCAATCCTATATACCGTATTTTTCGCCCTATAAGACGCACTTTTTCCCCTCCAAAAATGAAGGGGAAATGTGTGTGCGTCTTATGGGGCGAATGCAGGCTTTCGCTGAAGCCTGGAGAGCGAGGGGGGTCGGTACGCACCGACCCCTCTCGCTCTCCAGGCTTCAGGAAGCTATCCGCTAGCTGTGGGAGACCCAGCTCTCCCAGGGCTAGCGGAGAGCTTGCCTGCACCCAGAAGCTTGGGGCGCGCTGAGCTCCGCAGGCCCCAAGCTTCGGGATTAGCGCAGTGCTCCGCTAGCCCTGGGAGAGCCGCGCGGCTCTCCCACAGCTAGCGGAGACCTTGCCTGCACCCAGAAGCTTGGGGCGCGCTGAGCTCCGCACGCCCCAAGCTTCGGGATTAGTGCAGCGCTCCGCTAGCCATGGGAGAGCCGCGCGGCTCTCCCTGGGCTAGCGGACTGCTTGCCGGCACCCAGAAGCTTGGGGCGCGCTGAGCTCCGCACGCCCCAAGCTTCGGGATTAGCGCAGCTGTCCGCTAGCCCTGGGAGAGCCGCGCGGCTGTCCCAGGGCTAGCGGACTGCTTGCCGGCACCCAGAAGCTTGGGGCGCGCTGAGCTCCGCACGCCCCAAGCTTCAGGATTAGCGCAGCTGTCCGCTAGCCCTGGGAGAGGCGCCCGGCTCTCCCACGGCTAGCGGAGACCTTGCCGGCACCCAGAAGCTTGGGGTGTGCTGAGCTCCGCACGCCCCAAGCTTCGGGATTAGCGCAGTGCACCTGGGGGGGAAATAATTTTTTTTTCCTTTATTTCCCCCCCAAAAAAACTAGGTGCGTCTTATGGGCCGGTGCGTCTTATGGGGCGAAATATACGGTAGTTATCTCAGTTTTACCCACACGGCAGCCTTTTTCGAGGGCAGGTTAGACTGAGACAATTAATGGAAGGTAACTCTGGTAACTGTGATCCAAAGCCCACTTTCTTTGGAGTAAGCCCCACTGAATGCAGTCAGAAGAATTGACATGTACAGGCATCAGTTCTCTAGGATTTCTGTTGGTGGACATTCCCATCTGAACTTCCTGTTCCCAGGAAGTGAACCTGGGACCTTCTGCATGCTGGACAGAAGCCACACCACCGAGATACAGCCTCTCCCCACAACTTCCACATGTGGAAGTTGGTTTTGCTGTGCGAAGGGTTTTTATTTGTCTCACCTCCTGTTTCTCTCTAGCTGCCTGCTGTTCTGAAGCGAAATATGCTCTTTTGCTTACATTGCAGCCTTATTGTGCGCTAACAAAATAAAAAATTCCTTCCAGTAGCACCTTAGAGACCAACTAAGTTAGTTATTGGTATGAGCTTTCGTGTGCATGCACACTTCTTCAGATACACTGAAACAGAAATCACGCGGTGGATAATCCTACTGGCCAGATGGCGTGGCATGTATAAGGAGAGAGCTCTTGCTGCAGGATAGAGATAATCTGTAGGTTGTCGCTTGTAAATCATCCAGTGGGAATGCCGACTCCCAGACTGACTTTTAAGCAAACGATAAAGCCTGATAGAATGAATCAATTAAGACATTGAACCATGTTGCCTGGAAATATTGAGGCACCACCTGCAGAGCCCATGACTTTGGAGCAAAAAACCTGATCCATGTGTTCCAACTGCTAGGTGAGGAAGGCCACTGGAAAGCTAAACTGTGCAAGGGCCATTCTGTGTGATAAGCTCTTTGTGGGTGCCTGTGCATCATGTATTTGGCAGTATTCATCAACCAAACTATCAAAGATGGACGGGTAAGGGCAGTTCAGGTGGTACCTGAGTAATGTAAGGGTCACAACAGTGTGTGCTGCTTTAGCACTTTTCTGGGAAGGTGGAAGATCTGACTTAATTTCCCACGTGCAGGGAATCCTTTTTTCTTTTCTTTTTTAAACGTGTTGGAGCATTTCATCATGCAGCTGTCCTACTGTATTCTGGAATAGTATAGTCCAGGGAGGACTGTGTCATGTGCTATTACTGCACATTTGAATTGGTACCAGGTGTGGATTCTGTTTTCGAACACTTGGGCTTTCTAAAAGAAGCCTAGCTTAGCACTTTAGACAGCTTGAAGACAAGTTACAGTGAGAATGTTTATTTGCTGCTTCTCTCTCGATAGAAAATTCTGATGGCTTTTGTTTCACTGTGCAGTGTTTTTAAAAAGAGGTAGAAAATGAAAATTGGCCACTTGCTTCCATCTTCTGTTGGGCATTACTAAGTGGTAAATAAACATGTCTGATTTAGCTGCCTAGGTAGTTAATGTACTTTACTCACCTGTTGCTTACTTGGAGAAGAACTTCAGCGCACAGTCGTAAGAGCTCAGTTGCTGTCAGCACATTTTGCAATGAGAAAATACAAAAGAGATCTTTCTGCAAGGTGACTTCAGTATGGATTTGCTAGGTATTAAATCAAAGTCCCTCTGCCCTGAATCATATGGGTCAGTGGGCTGCTTTAGTAAAGGCTTGCCAATTTCTATAGCCTATTCTCACAAGGCTGTGATGTAGCCAATGCTCCATCTGTCTGCCTCTGGCTTTTCCAGTCTGGTAGATAAAACGCCTTATTTGCATTACTGTAAAGTGGTGTAACAGAACAATTGGCAGCCCATCTTCCAAATTCTTAGAAGTATTTTTAAGCACCACATTCTAGTGACAGCCTTCTCTTGGAACGGAAAGCATGTGTGGCGCTGCTCAAGATCTTTTGTTTGCTGGCTGGTGGAAAGGGGAATTTTAAAATAGAAAAGGAATTTAGTTCATGTATTGCCTTTCTGATTTAAGATAGGAGGTTCTGTATTCTTGCAAGTGGTAAACATTACAGTGCAGGAATGGGGAACCTCAGGCTTCAAGGGCAAATGTGGCCCTCCAGGCCTCACTATGTGGCCCTTGGCACTTTTCCAAGGCCATGCCCCCTTTTTCTGGCCCACAACGCTCACTGGTCCTGTTCTGCCACCTCCTCAAGTTCCTTGAACTGTGATAATGCCTCTTTCTTGCCTGAGTGGATAATATAATGTGTGCGTGTGGAAGTAAGAGAGAGAGAATCTCTGATTTTTGTCTTGCTGGAATGTACCCTGCTGTGCAGAGGTGTCACATCTGTTGTTCCTACCCACTTTTTGCCCCTGGCCCTGCCTATCCCTGGCATGCAGCCCCCAGAACATTGCCCACCCACTAACATGGCCCTCAAGCTGGAAAATAGTTACTAACCTTGCTATGTATCGTGCTAAGAAAGACATTGCTTAGTTCTTTGATGACTTCGTGGGTCAGTTGTATATTTTTTTAGGGCCTTTAATATTTTTACATGGGCACGCTTTCTTTTTTGCCTTTCACATGTCAATACATTGCTGTTTCTAATTAAAATGCAGTTTATTTATTTACATCATTCATAACCCGCTCTTCATTTTTTACGCAATCCCAGAGCGAGGAGCAACATTAGAATGTAATAAAACAACAGATACAGCTAAAAGAAAAAAGCAGACAGTACAGTAGCGCACAGATGCCTCAATCTAGGCAAGGGGCATCCCTTCACGATGACAAGCAGGTCTTTGCAAAAGCACAGCAGTTGCACCTGCCAAAGAGGCAGGATTGGGCCTCAGCTTCTTGCCCTGTCTACACCCTGGTGGCAAATGTGTGTTCACCACTTTGCAATGTCATGGGTGAAGCAGGTTGTATTCTGAGAGACTCTCTTTTCATCTCTGCATCAGGGATGGTGGCCTTCCAGATCTTCCTGGGTTCCTGAGAGTCCAGCAGCATCTGGAGAACCACTGGTCCCCCAGCTCTTCTTTTACGAACTAAAGTTTTTACTACTGTGTTTTAATGTAACCTGCCTTGGGAGCTTAGGGGCCTGTGAATAAAAACAATGAAACCGAAACATGGTTAATTTCAATGGGACCTGAGCAGACACAAAGCACAGTCTGCAGATCTGGTTGGCAGATCAAATTATTATTTTGAATGTTCTTACCAGCTCCGTTCCATACCAGAAGCTCCCATTGTCCTTTCCGTCGCTTTGTGGAGAGTGCTAAAGGCTAGTGTGTTCAGAAAATGGAGAGGAGGTTTTTTTTACACAAACAAAGGAGCTGCACTTGATACAGAGCTGTAATTTTGTCTGAATAATTAAGGCCCTGTGAAGCTGAGCGTTTAAAGTTATCCAAGCAGAGGAAACCCCCTTGGAAACAGTGTGTTTAAGAACCTTTTAGTGTAATAAGCTGATTGTCAGGATCCATCCTTTGGGCTCTGGGGACCTGACACCTGACCCAGCCGTCTCCAGTCATTGCCCGACTCTTGGGAGGGTGAATGACAAGCAGCTATGAGATTGTTTTACAGGCTTGGAGTTCAGGGAGTAATATATACACCGGCAGGACTCTCTGGCTCTTTGTGAAGCTGAACTACTAGGGCTAGATTTCAGACAGGAGGGACTTGTTGTCTTGCAAGTAACCCCTCCGTTTCTTATCGGGAGTCCATCGGAAAGCAGGGACAGCTGTCCTGAATTTTGATTGCCTCCGTGACCATATCAGGGACTTGTTTATGAGGTCAGTAAAATGCATCCAAGCCAAACATGACAGTTAAATCAAAGCTTAAGACCCCTGCAGGGAGTGACAACACGGCCTAGAAATGCTGACCTTTGCCATGGCGCACTGAGTCCTGGAAGCCTTTGGAGCAGGTCCTTAAGAAGTACTGTGTCTCAATTAGATGGGCCTGAAGCAAGGCCACCTTCCATCCCCAAAAGCTGAGGCAGGTGCGTAAAAGCCGTACTGAAACATGACAAAACTGCAGAAGAAGAATTGGGACTCTAGCCTGGGTTGGTGGCATAGATATTCCTCAGCTATTCCATCTGGAGTTAAGCTAGCCAGCCGCATGCTTCATTCATTGCCTGCCTGACCTGCACTTGTGGCCTATAAATCTTCAGAGAGATATTACTTCTAGAAGCAAGCGATTGCTCAACCCAGCTTTCTACGCCAGTTATATATCAACAGTACTCTTTTTTTCATCCCTTGGGGGCCGCTCACCTCTACACAGTTCCATCTTTATTTCAGACATTGTGATACGTTGATATATCACGATGTTTAGCTGGTGGTATTGAGGGCGCTGCTACCCACTCCTTCTCCTTTGGGCATAACAGTTATTTTAATATTCTCTCATGTACTGTATTTTTCGCCCTATAGGACGCACTTTCCCCCCTCCAAAAATGAAGGGGAAATGTGTGTGCGTCCTATGGGCGAATGCAGGCATTCGCTGAAGCCTGGAGAGCGAGAGGGGTCTGTGCGCACCGACCCCTCTCGCTCTCCAGGCTTCAGGAAGCTATCCGCAAGCCTTGGGAGCCCGGCAGGAGTTCCCACCGGGCTCCCAAGGCTTGCGGACAGCAGCCTGCAGCACAAAACCTGGGGAGCGCAGTGGATCGCACCCTGGGCTTCGGGCAGATGTCCGCAAGCCTTGGGAGCCCGGCGGGAGTTCCCGCCGGGCTCCCAAGGCTTGCAGATAGCAGCCTGTTCTGGGGGCTGGGGTCGGGGGAAGCTCGGACTTCCCCCGCCCCAGACCCATGCCTGGGGGTGGGGAATTTTTCTCTCTCTTTATTTCCCCTCCAAAAAACTAGGTGCGCCCTATGGGCCGGTGCGCCCTATAGTGCAAAAAATACAGTAACTTTCTGGCTTGTATATGATGCTTGCCGTGCAGTGGCTGGTGCCTGGCAGCCATCAAGTGTGTGTGTGTGTGTGTGTGTGTGAGAGAGAGAGAGAGAGAGAGAGAGAGAGAGAGAGAGCGCTCTCACTACTGTGGTGATATTGTGTTGAAACTTTTAACACCATTGCTGAGTACTCCTTACAAAAGCTGGTGGTATGTCGGCATGGAAGCTTTCCACCGAATGGTGGTATTTATTTGTTTATTTCATAACATTTATGTACCACTTGATTGCAGTAAATAACATCAAAGTGGCTTACAGACGTTCCAGATGCCAACCTCATCTTGGCCATAATGACCATGGCATGGATTAGCCAACATACCAAGGCTGTTGCGATGAGAGACAGGTCTAGCGCAGGCCTCAGATAAGAAGAGTTTTCGGTGTGTGTGCGAAGGAAGCTGTTACAGAGGTTTAAATGTTAAGGAGCTTGCATTGTTTCATACCAACAAAGCTCTCTCTGTGTGTATCTATTTGGCTGCTTCTGCTTTTGCTTTTGGGCGGCATCTGTAGTACAACAAAGGACAGGTGTCAATGCAGCAACTGGGGGAGAGTTGGGAGTGCCATGAAATAATGCTCAGAACAAGAACGCCTGAGGAGCAGCTAGCCAGGAGGTCAGGATGGCCTTACTTGGGAACCCTATAAGGCCACGACCTTCTGGGATTTGTTTTAGTCATAATACCAAATGTAGCACCTATTTCCTCAAACCCAGTGAATGGGAAATGAAAACAGCTACTTGAAGTCTCCTTAACATAAAGATTACGTCCAGAGAATGAAAGATTGATAGCCACAGGCTCAGATTTCCTGTCAGGAGGACAGAGTGACTTGACATACTCAGGAGGGCATTCATTTCAGGGTTCATGTATTATTGATCCAGCTGGTGATGGGACGACATGAGATGATGGAGGAAAAGATGCTCATACTAAAACTTGGTCCACTCTTCTCCTGGTGTGGGGTACGTGTGAAAATATGATGCGATCACAGTTGTAAACAGTGAATTGGTGTAGCAGGAGTAGACTCAGGCAAATATGTCATAAATGTCAGGATATAGTCATGCCCAGTTCAGATTACAACAGGCAGGCGTGTCAAAATACATAATGAGGAAAAAACAGTTAATGACAGAATATGCCAAATGAGAATAATTGCATACTCTTCCAATCTTTGCTTTAAATCAAGGTTCTCATTTGGAAATTCATGTTGTTATCATTAATTTATCTATCACTTACATGCCAGAGTGACTTGTAAGCAGTTTCCAACTATGAAATCAATTATAAAATACATACATAATTAAAATACACAACAAAACAACAATCATGTCCTTCCTGAACAGGCATATGTGGTAACCGGTTGCTATAACAATGGAAACATATCAGTTAGCAACTAAATAAAGGCTTTACAGGGAATCCACCGGTGCGCACGATCCAAACTCTTGGTCATTCAGTCCATGTGCAACTGCTGAATTTTATCTCCTTACAGATGATGGACTATTTTTTGTTTGTTTAGTGCTCTCTGCTCACCTGCAAGGAAACTAAGTCTGCACAATTCATTTCAAGCTAAAGAACAACACTAAGGATAAGGGCAGGAAATGCCCCCTGGCACCGTAAAGGCATCAGGTTATTTCTGCTCCTGACAGAAGACTTGAATGTGATATTTATTGTGATAAACTTTTGCAAGTCTCTTTGAGAAATACAGTGGTAGCTACGCCAGTGTCACCCAGATATGTTGAACTCCAACTTCTATCAGCCCCAGCCAGCATGGCCAGTGGGCAGGGGTGATGGGAGTTGCAGTCTAGCTGGAAGACATGAGCAGGGTTTAAATATTCTATGTAAGTAAGTAAGTAAAAAAAAATATAGTCGTCTGCTTCCTGTTCTGTTTTTGATCTTCTACTCCCAGTCTTACAGATATCTATTCTGATCCACAGTAGTTCCTGGGGGGTGGGACTTTTTAACTGCTTGCATATCTTGGGGTCTTCGAAGCAGAGTAAATAATTTTCCTTGGGCCACATCTGTGCTAAAACAGAGGGTTTTGATGTCCTGTGATATGGAATAGATATGGCCTCTGGTGGTGGCTGGAGTTGATGAACCTGAGCCGTGCTGAGTGACGGCTCCTGCAGCCTTTCAAAGTTCCTCTGTATTAATAAGAGAAATTGTCATGGCTTCCTTTTGTAAAGCAACTCAAAAGGGTATCTTTGGAACGTTCACTCTCCACCTTTACAGCTGGCATTGTGTGTTAAGGTTCTCTGTTACTAAGTCTGATTAAAACTCTCCAGATTACAAAGGACGCTTGTAATGAGCATTGGCAGCACAATACTGGGAAGCTTGGATCTAGTCAGGACCAAATAATTAATCCCTGTTTAATGCTGTGCTAGATGTCTTGCAGGCTGAGCAGTATCTTCCTTAGAAATAAGCATCTGATATGAGTGTACAAATCTACAGAACATACTAGAGAAGTAAGCTCCTAAGGTCACAGTTCTGGGCATTACATTTGACATTTGCCTGTAGGGCAAATATTTTAAGTTGTTGCATGTCGATTTAGGGTTTGGGGATGGGGGGCTGCTCCCAGAAGGAAAATCATTCCATGTTACTATCATGTTGTAGGGTCCTGTGAAAAGATAAAGTCTGTCTCCTGAAAACAAAGAGATGAACTGCATCCTTAAAAGCAGTGGGAGGCAGAGGGATGAGGAATTTCTTGAAAGGTGATGCTCCCAGCCTTTGCAGGAAAATGTTTCGCTTGGTTGAGGCAGCACTCCTCTTAAAACTCACCCCCACAAGCAACATATTTACACACACAATGATGTCCCCAGGGCCATTGAATGGCTAATTCTACTCAAGCACACTAGAAGTTGCGGCTTGCTTATGTACTGTTGCTGCAGCATCGCAGAGAGATACACAAAAGACGGAGCAGGGAAAGGATGAGGGAAACCAAGGACTCGCCAGCTGCAAAGTGCCTGCTACTACAACAGTATGGGCTGTTGAGCTTGGGTTTTTTGGGGGGTGGTGGTGGAAAGAAGCAGGTTCACTCTTGGTCTGTGCAGGTGTAAGAGACCAATGTCTTAGGAAAGTGGAAACTTACTGCAGGCTTCTGTGAAGCACAACTTCTCCAGCTCTATTTCCAGCAAACTGGGTCCAAGAGCATTGTACCTGAGGAATAAGGAAAGCCTGTAGAGCTGTAGAGGCTAGTGGTGCTTCAACTCTCAGCCAATGTGTCTTGAGTCACACCCAAAGGGGAGAGGAGTATAGGAAGCTGCCTTGCACCAGTCAGACACTTGGTCTACACCAGGGTTTCCCAAACATGGGTCTCCAGCGGTTTTTGGACTACACCTCACATCATCCCTAGCTAGCAGGACCAGTGGTCACGGATGATGGGAATTGTAATCCAAAAACAGCTGGAGATCCAAGTTTGGGAAACCCTGATCTACACAGACAATAGCTCTCCAGGCTTTCAGGCAGGCAGGAGTCTTTCCACAGTCCTCCTTGGAGATGCTGAGACCTTTTACATGCCAAGCATGTTCTCTTCCACTGAGCTATGGCCCTTCTCAAACAGCATTGTGGGCTGTGACTGTGAGAGAGAGCCAGAAGAAGCTGTGTATGATAAAGTAAACCAGTGTGTGTTCACTTATGCACACAGCCAGAAGGGGGAAGTCCAGCTGTTAGGAGCAAGCAGTGACAATGCCTTTTAAGGTATTGTCACACACAGGCTTACATAGTTTTTCCTTTGCATCAGGCTGTATGAGTAATGAAAAATCTGGATTGGTAAAAGTATATATTTGATTACTTTGCTGCTTTGTGTGGTGAAATGCTTGTTTTGGAGTGCATTGCATGGCCAATAAGATCAGCAAGGGTGCATAGAAGGAGGTAATCATGTAGGGATTTAGCATGAGCTAGCAAGGGTAGCCAATGTGGTGCCCTCCAAATGTTAGGAGACAACCCCTATATTCCCTGCCCCATAGCCATGCTGGCTGGGGCTGATGGGATTTGAAGTTCAGCAGCATTTGGAGGGCACCATGTTGGCTTTCCCTGAGTTAGTTTCATAAGTTAAAATGAATACTAGCATATTGCATTAGTATTTAGGAGGCAATTGAGAGCCACCTTTAGATCCTGGTGCAATAGACTCCTCAGGAGGTGCCTCATCCAAAGGCACTCCTCTGCAATCTGTACCATTTGTAGCCCCAGGTAGATTCTAAGATCAGCGCTGCAGATCAGTGAGGTGCGTTTATCTATCTTGTATTGGCTAAACATCACACAAGTTAATCTGTACCAAAGGTTTGCAGCCTTCTTTCCCAGCTGCTGCCATAACTGGAAGATTCAGCCAGGACAGGCTGTGACTGGCGAGATCAGAGTGAACAAGTACCATCAGTGAGACATCATTTCCCAAGACTTGCCTGGGCAGAGCCTGCAAACTGCCATTACTTTGGTTTTGTCTGGATTTTGCGCCAGTTGCCAATACATCCAGGTACCATATAATCATGGTAGGCTGCAAGATCAGCGTCAGCTTCTCCAAAGTGGTCCCACAAAAAGTTGCCTATGTTGTATTTGACTCCTGAAAAATCTAATTAAGAGGTAGGGAACCTTTTTGGCTTCAAGAGTCAGATAGCCACAGCCAGTGTAGAATTGAACCCTGTCCTCCTGTCCATCAGCTGACGGACAGGTGAGCATGGTTTGGAGAAAATGGCCTTGCAGGCCAGATTGGACTCCAGTGGGCCAGAGGTTACGCAGCTCTAATCTAATAGGATCAACAGGTTTCAGTTCCACCATGCTGATCTTGAAGCATAGACGGTGAATCATGGTAACAAATGCAGTAGCCTGGTGCAGAAATACACCTTGCTTTTCAAATCACGACAACTTCAAGAAAGCACATGCTAATGAGATTCCCTCTTAACCAGGGTTTGCCAACCTGATTCAAATGCCGGTTATGATGCAAATATGGTGGGCTTTAGCCAAATTTGGTGCAGATATAGCACTAAACCACAGTTAAGTTTGATTAGGGAAGGGAATGGAGGGGCAATGCATGCTGGAGAGGAGTAGAGGGAGGGTGCATTCCTGAAGCCAGCTGCTGATTTGTACACAATGGTTAGCAGAGAACCAGCATTGTGGGTCCAGTACACAAGTTGCGGTAAACCAAAGTATAACTTACTGGCACAGCGTTGGTGCCTAAAGAGGTTCTCACGCCCACTGTGCTTCCTCCTTTTTTAACTGTGCAAAACTGTAGCTAAGTCAAACTGGGGTTCATGCTTGAGGTCTCTTCTCCTTAGTCATGACCAAGTCTTGTGGTTAAGGAGGAGAGACCTGTGCAACCCTTGGCTTGGAGGACACACAAGTCAGACCTTGGCTTAGTAGCTGCGCCACTCTGAGCTAAAAATTCTGGGAAGGAGTAAAGTGAGCATGATTGCATATTTGGGAGCCTCCATGCTAAGTTGTAGTTTGGCTTAGCGTTATGTGAAAATTTGGCCTCTGTCAGGTCAGAGAATCAGATGTTTTCCAGGGCTGCCTTGTTTATTCAATTATTTCAATTGTTCTAATTACACAGTGAAGCTAATGAGCCTTTAATTCCTACTTAGCTAGTTTATCTTTTACTATCACTTGTTCTCACAGGGAAATGCATGGCCTGTGAAATGCAATTCCTGCCAGCCAGCTCACCTAGAGCTGTTGTATCCATGTTTGGTGAGCAGGATGAAAGGGTTTGGCAGATGACATCATCTTCAACCAAAGTAACTCAAATCCTTCCTGCCGTCCATAAAGGTGACATTATCTGTTGTTGTCGGCAACACACAACCCAACAAGTTTTTCATTTGGCAAGCATCTGCGGCCTCGCCGAGAACTTTGCTGGCTTCTCTTCTCTCGGGTTCATAGCATATTATCCTTCAAGGGTCGACATAGGACAGGCAGAGGGCGAATGCCAGAGCAGCTCCAGTTCCGATTCCTATAAATGTCTGGCTGGCTGTTTGCTTGGCAGCTCACTGGTGGGGGGGGGGGTGTCACATGTTTCTGGTTGGGGCATCTAAAGCAAAACATTGTCATTGCAAGAGCAAAAACAGTGCTGTCTCTGCCCATCATCACCCCTAATCCCAGCAGGCTCCTTTCCCTCTGCCCTGTGTATACATCAGGATGCACTGTATATTTAATAAACTGTCACCTGAGCCCACCCTGCCTTTGCAAGCCAAACTATCTGCTAAATTTGGGATATTATGTTCGCTCAAGCCAAGTATCAAGTTCTTTCGATCACATGCGCTCCCTCCCAGCCGGTATTTAACTCTGAAACTTCTGTGAGAGTTAATACTTTACCAACACAGTTGATCAGAGCAACTGAAATCTTTCTTCCTTTTGAAAAAAAACCTGTACTAGTTCTTTCTCCTTTTTCTTTTTCCTTTACCTTGTTTTGAAGAGTGGAATAAAGTTTGGGTTTCCCTTTTCAGATCCTGATCAATATGTTTCTGATTCTTTTAGCCACAACAGAATTAAAGGATTTTTTTGCCAAGGCCCGGAACGGTTCAGTCCGCCTCATCAAAATCGTCATCGAGGATGGTAAGTTTTACATTGATTTGTGTTGTTGTCTTTTGGTGTCAGCTTCTTCAGTTGTGTACCAGTGGTAGAAAAGCAGGATACAAAATTAACAAATAAATATTTCTTCACTTCATTAATCTGGCTGCCACCAGTCAACTTGGGCAGGGTGGGTGGCTGGCCTAGAGCTACCCAGAGGAAGATTCTAGTGGAAGCTTCTGGAAGGCATTACCTCAAGAATCCACACAACTTTTAATTTTAAAAGAACAGTAGGTTTCATCCTTATTTGGGGGTTTTTTGGTTGCCAGTGAAGCTTCCTTTGGGACATACTGTGAACCCCTTCATATTTTGAACAACTTTTCCCATGAGGGTGCTTGCTGATATTTTTGTGAAGCAACAGACCGGAGTCCCATTAGATGGAATAAGATACTTGCTGTCTGGCCAAAGTGAGGTGGCTGTGTAGACTGTTCTGTTCACGGGGCCATTTTCTGGGTGCTTTCAAAATCTGTCTCCTGTGCAATGTAAATAAAAGGTTGTAGTCAATGTTAGCCATTGGAGTGTCTGATATGGTGGCAGTTGAAAACTTGTCTAACAAAAGAAGCACGGGATAGAATCTAATGGGTGCCCTTGTGGTAGTGAAAAGGATTTTGATCCACTTATAGAAGAGGACAGGAAGCAATTTGCACTGATCCCTCTTCCCCTGCTCCTATTGTTCCTGAAAGCCAACTCAAGAAAGTTGAGGGACCCTCCAGAACAGGGTGGGAGAAGTCTGGGAGTTGGTGGGCTGCAGAGATGTATTTTAAATAAATAAAAGCACACATTCTACTCCTGTAAAAACACCAGTCAGGCTCCGCAAATAACCCAGAGATGCATTTTAAATAAAAGGACACATTCTACTCATGTAAAAACATGCTGATTCCTGGACCATCTGCGGGCTGGATTTAGAAGGCGATTGGGCCGGATCTGGCCCCCGGGCCTTAGTTTGCCTACCCATGAGATAGACCAATATAATATTCCCCACATGCATGCACCAATAATTGGCTATGCTAGTGGAGGCTGATGGGAGTTTGAGTCCAACAACGGTTGGAAGGCCTAAAGGTCAGGGCTGCTGAAGTCTTACGAAACTCCACATCCTTTGTGCTGTCTCTCTTGGAAAGATAGCTCAGAATCAGTCTCCAAATATTTCCCTTTTAGAAGCTAGTTTTTGGATTGGCTTACTAAAATGCAAGCATGTCAAGGACAAGGCTACACTAAAGTCTTTCTCCGTGACTTACTAGTGTACTGTATGGAGGTAATATTTTGACTGAAGAAGCATTAATTTATATGAACTTGCAGCTTCAAGTGGGATGGTCCACATACAAGTTTTATCCCTGATTGAGAAATAGCTTTTGTTTTTCCCAGCAAGTGATGTGTGCACCTTCTTGCTTACTCGATATCAGTTACATTCCAATGGGAAGGCATTCCCTTCTCTGCTCTCACTGTTTTCTACTCCTCTTTTTCCTGCCGCTGCCCACCAGCTGTTTCTTCCAATTTAGTTTTATTATCTCCATGACTCTCACGTGCTGGTGACTCTTATCAGCTGATGAGAATCAGGATGGTGAGATTAGTGCATGAATATGGACTGGTCAGGGGTTTTCCAGGCAAGAAGCTTAGTTATGTCTAAGGTAAAAGGTAAAGGACCCCTGGATGGTTAAGTCCAGTCAAAGGCAACTATGGGGTTGTGGCGCTCATCTCGCTTTCAGGCCGAGGGAACCGGCGTTTGTCCACAGACAGCTTTCTGGGTCATGTGGCCAGCATGACTAAACTGCTTCTGGTGCAATGGAACTTCGTGACAGAAACCAGAGCGCACGGAAACACTGTTTACCTTCCAACCACAGCAGTACCTATTTATCTACTCACACTGGCATGCTTTCAAACTGCTAGGTTGGTAGAAGCTGGGACAGAGCAACGGGAGCTCACTCCATCACAGGGATTCGAACCACCAACCTTCTGATCGGCAAGCCCAAGAGGCTCAATGGTTTAGACCACAGTGCCACCCGCATCCCTAGTTGTGTCTACAGCTAAATAAATACCCATGATCCAAATATCTGAATTGTTAGATGGCTCCCATGAAAATATGTACCACTAATGTAGCCAACTAATTGACTTTGGTAGTCTCCAAATCTACTTGAGCTTATCCAGCAGTTCAGGGAAGATGGAGATGTTGTGGTTAGTCGAAAGTTAATAGCATTTCATTGCTGCTCCCACTTGAGTCACTGGCCTTGGGAAGGTAATCTGAAGTCTGCTTCTGCTTCTAGAATTTTCCAGAAGAGGACTCTGGAACTTGTGGTTGATTACTTTGTGTGGAAAAACTCTGCGATGCTTCAATTTCATGATCTTTAGAAACATTATGCCTCCTAAGCAGCTTACTAGGATGATCCTTGCATGTGTGTATATCTATATGTCTATGTATCTGTCGTGTCTATTGATCTAACAAACATTATTCTGTATATGAGAAACATGCCCTCCCTTTCCTCCCAGCATAGGTGATTCAGTGTTAGGCTTTTTAGAACCAGTGAATACTCATGGATGGATGCGGCATAGGAATCCGCACACTTAGTCATGGCTGACTTGAGGTATATTTATATATGTGACGCGTTGCTGTAAAACTTGAGGGAGGCCTGCATAAAAGGAATTTTCCTCTTGAGTCTTTCCGTCTTCTATATTTGGTGAAGAGCAATTGCCAGGGGCACCAAGGATGTCTCCGTGGGAGAGAGGAGATTAAAATTTAGATCATTAACTTTGTTTCAGAGATTCTGTACTCTGTAGTAGTGAGGAAAGAGGAAGATACTCCTCTTGTTGAAGGTTTTTT